>NW_027332424.1:6337114-6471100 GCF_000442705.2 Elaeis guineensis
GTCGAACATTGGAGGAACATGTGGAACACTTGCAGACTATTCTCGGGATCCTACGGGAGAACTCCCTTTATGTAAAGAAGGAGAAATATTACTTTGCCAGGAAGAAATTCTATTCTTGGGCCATCGTGTTGGGGGCGGTCTGATACGCATGGGACTAGGAGAAGGTTCGTGCCATCCAAGAGTGGCAGACCCTACCAAGGTGACAGAGCTACGATCCTTCCTCGGGCTTGTCAACTACTCTAGGCGGTTTATTACGGGTTTATTTCCGTCATGCTGCATCCTTGACGGAGTTATTGCGGAAGGACCGATCGTGGGATTGGTCCTCAAGGTGTCAGCAAGCCTTTGAGGACTTGAAAGCGGTAGTGATGGAGGAGCCAGTGCTGCGGCTGCCAGATCATACACTGCCATTCGAAGTCCACACTGATGCTTTCGATTATGCTATTAGAGGGGTCCTAATTCAGGAGGGGCCATCCGGTGGCTTTTGAAAGTTGAAAGTTAAATGACATCGAGAGACGATACACTGTCCACGAGAAGGAGATGACAGCGGTGGTCCACTGTCTGAGAGTATGGAGGCATTATCTCTTTGGGTCACGATTTATTGTTCGGACAGACAATGTGGCCCTTAGCTACTTCCAAACACAGAAGAAGCTATCTCCCAAACAAGCCCATTGGCAAGATTTTCTGGCAGAGTTTGACATGGTCTTGGAATATAGGCCAGGGTGCATGAATCAAGTGGCTGATGCTTTAAGTCGTAAGGCTGAGCTCGCGGCTCTGATGGTGGATGAGCAAAGTCAAATCAGCCAAGTTCAAGCAACCCTTCTACCAAAGATTCGAGGGGCTACTGAAGGACCCTGCAGCTGTGATCCTGAAGCAGCTCATCGAAGAAGGGAAGACGCGGCGATTCTGGATCGAGGATGGACTTATCTTCACAAAGGATGTCAGGTGTATGTTCCTCAGGTGGGCAACCTTAAAAGAGAGCTCTTGTAAGAATTCATGACACTCTTTGGGTAGGCCACCCAGGAATGCACTGAACACTTGCCCTCTTTGGAGCGGGCATACTACTGGCCAAAAATGGGGAGGATGTGGTAGAATGTATGTCGGACGTGTCTCATTTTTTAGCAGGATAAGGTAGAGTGGTGCAAACCTGGTGGCCTCCTTGAACCCCTACCTATACCTGAACGGCCTTGGGAGAGCGTCTCAATGGATTTCTCTCGAGTTTGCCAAGGGTAGGGGATTTTGGATCGATCCTTGTGGTGGTATATCGGTTATCCAAATATGGCATCTTTTATTCCTGCACCCCTACATTGCTCTGCAGAGGAGGCGGCTCGACTTTTCTTGAAGCATGTGGTGAAGTATTGGGGCATCCCTCAGAACATAATCAGTGATAGAGATTCCAGGTTCTTGGGACGATTTTGGACGGGCTCTTCAAACTCCTTGGTTCCAAACTATACTTTGCACTAGTCTTCACCCCCAGACTGATGGCCAGACTGAAAGAATAATGCTCTTCTTGAGCAATACTTGCGGCACTTTGTGAGTGCCAATCAAAAGGATTGGGTGAAGTTGCTCGATAGCCCAATTCTCTTACAACTTGCAATGGAGCTCTGCATCGGCAAGAGCCCTTCGAAATCATCACTGGTCAGCAACCCTCCACTCCGCATACAGTGGTTGTGGGGTATACAGGAAATAGCCCGTCTGCATATCATTTGGCCAAGGAGTGGCATCGCAATACGGAGATTGCACAGGCATACCTTGAGAAGGCTGCTAAGAAGATGAAGAAGTGGGCTGATAGGGGAAGGAGACCTTTGGACTTCAAGCAAGGAGACATGGTGCTGGTCAAGCTCCAACCAGCTCAACTTCGGTTCTTTCGCAAAGTGCATAAAGGACTGGTTCGCAAGTATGAAGGTCCATTCCCTATCATTAGAAGGGTAGGAAATGTATCCTACCAGTTGCAACTTCCCGTATGGTTCAAGGTGCATCCTGTATTCCATGGAAGTGCCTCAAGCCGTACCATGCCGACCAGGTGGATCCCATGAGGAACATGTCAAGCTATCCAACCCCTACTTCTACCTCCTTGGAGAGATGGGTCGACATCATTCTGGTGGATAGAGTTCAGTTTTACCCAGTGGTGAGAAGAAATCCAATACTTGGTGAAGTGGAGAGGACTTCCTGAGTCAGAAGCTAGCTGGGAACCGGAGATTCGCTACGGCACGAGGAGGATCGGGTCGAAGCATACAGAAGGAGCACATCGACGAGGATGTCGATCTGATCAAGTGGGGGAGTCTGTCAGGGCCTTTTTCCTTGCATTTTTGTTTGGCAATGGCCTCTGACACAATCTTGTACATACCTTGTAATTAGATGGTATGAACAACCGCCGCCACACCATTTTTCCTTGTTTTGGGTGGGTTTTGGGGTGTTTTCATCATGTCGGGGCTTCCGAAGGTGAGCCATGAAAATGCAATGCCGCTTGATCATTTGGAACCCCCGGGTGGGATTTGGGTGGATGCCCTGCTTGTATAGTGTTGGGAGGGTGGGCGAGAACAATCCAGTGGGCCAGTTTCCTTACGGATTCTTGCGGTGTCCATTGTTGCCTCCCCTACCTCCTAAGCCCTAATTGTAGTCTGAGTAGCAGTTTTATAGGCTTGTATTCCTCTAATTTCATTAATGAAAATACTGTTCTTACAGTGCCATATCTGAGTGTGTTGCTGTGCCTTTTTCTTGTATTTTTCTGTGCATCTTGCTGGGTGCATTTGGCTGGCTCCTTTGTGCAGGTGACATTGGGGCGCCGCACGGGTTTGCTCATCCAAGAGGCAAAGTCCGTGACAGTGTGGATGCTCTGCGGGGAGGCATCGGGTGAAGATCTAGTGGGGGAAGGAGGAGAGGTCGTCAGAAAAGATGACCGGAGGCGGTCCCGTTGAGCGTTCCTTTAAGAACAAGGGTATTGCGAAGACACAGGACCCTTCCTCTAGCGCCAATCCTGTTGGTGCAAAAATCCGACTGCACCGGAGAAGCTGGAGTCGAGGGAGTCGCGGTCGCCGTCGGGACCTGCAAAAGAAGTCTAAACCGGAGTTGGGGTTGCTCCAGCAAGACCCTCCGACGCTCAAGTCAGTTCTCTGCCTCAACAAGAATGGAGTGCTCGAACAAAAAATTTAGCAGAGTTTTTAGACAAGAATGAGAGCTTAGAGAATAACGTATCTGGGGTCCCCCTTTTATAGGCGGAGGGGCAACGGATTGATGGCGACATTCGTAACCGCCTAGTAATGGGCCACACGGGGCCAGGAGAGATTTATTATGAAGAATAATAGGATGGAGTCGTGGCTGTTACCATGGCTCGCCACGTGGAGTCTGTTGCGGATAGTGGAGCGGCGTCCTTTGTCGCGACTCGCCAGGGAGTAGTGGAGCTGCGTAGAATCTGTCGCAGGAGGTGGAGCAGAATCGTGGCCGTTACTGTGGCCTGCCAGGGAGTGATGGAGTCGCACAGAATCCGTTGCAGGAGGTGGAGCAGAATCGTGGCCATTACTGCGGCCTGCCAGGGGTCCAGGCCTGTCGGCCGAAGTTCGATTGAGGCGTCTGGCGGAGAGAGGTAGTTGTCCCTCTGAAAGGGGCCCGGATGCTGCAAATCCTGTCGAGTGCCTTGGGCGCTAAGGCGGCAGGCGAGGATTACTTGTTGTAGGAGCTCGATCAGAGGCTTTCTACAAATGCAGTCTGGTTTCTCGCAGACTTCGACAGAGGGCCGATGGGTGTCGGATGGTGCTGGGAGGTTCGTCCGCAACGGAAGCTCGGATGAAGGCTTTTGATGGGAATTCGGCACGGTCCGCTCGTGGTAGAAACTTGAAGTGGATCGTTATGTAAGCAGAAGCTCAGAGTGGGTCGCTTGCTATAGGGGCTCGGAGTTCGGTCCTCGTAGGAGTCCGGGGTGAGGTCCGCCTGCAGCTGAAGTCGGGGACGAAGTTCGGCTCCCGTAGGAGTCCGGATGAAGTCTACTTGCATTTGGAGTCGGGACAGAATCCGGCTCCCGTAGGAGTCCGGATGGAGTCTACCTGCAGTTGAAGTCGGGGATGGAATCCGGCTCCCGTAGGAGTCCGGATGGAGTCTGCCTGTAGTTGAAGTCGGGGATGAAGTCTGGCTCCGTAGGAGTCCGGATGAAGTCTACCTGTATTTGGAGTCGGGGATGGAATCCGGCACTTGTAGGAGTTCGGATGAAGTCCACCTGTATTTGGAGTCGAGGAAGGGAATCCGGCTCCCGTAGGAGTCCGGATGAAGTCTGCCTGCAGTTGAAATCGGAGACAAAGTCCGACTCCCGTAGGAGTCCGGATGAAGTCTACCTGCATTTGGAGTCGGGGATGGAATCTGGCTCCCGTAGGAGTCCGGATGGAGTCCACTTGTAGTTGAAGTCGGGACGAAGTCCGACTCCCGTAGGAGTTCGGATGAAGTCTACCTGCATTTGGAGTCGGGGACAGAATCCGACTCCCGTAGGAGTCCGGATGAAGTCTACCTGCATTTGGAGTCGGGGATGGAATCGGGCTCCCGTAGGAGTCCGGATGGAGTCTGCCTGCAGTTGAAGTCTGGGACAAAGTCTGGCTCCCGTAGGAGTCCGGATGAAGTCTACCTGCATTTGGAGTTGGGGATGGAATCGGCTCCCGTAGGAGTCCGGATGGAGTCTGCCTGTGTAGTTGAAGTCGGGGATGAAGTCCGGCTCTTGTAGGAGTCCGGATGAAGTCTACCTGCATTTGGAGTCAGGGACAGAATCCGACTCCCGTAGGAGTCCGGATGGAGTCTGCCTGCAGTTGAAGTCGGGGACGAAGTCTGGCTCCCGTAGGAGTCCGGATGAAGTCTACCAGCATTTGGAGTCAGGGATGGAATCTAGCTCCTGTAGGAGTTTGGATGGAGTCTGCCTGCAGTTGAAGTCGTGGACGAAGTCCGGCTCCCATAGGAGTTCGGATGAAGTTTACCTGCATTTGGAGTCGGGGACGAAATCTGGCTCCCGTAGGAGTTGGATGGAGTCTGCCTGCAGTTGAAGTCGGGACGAAGTCCGACTCCCATAGGAGTCCGGATGAAGTCTACCTGCATTTGGAGTCAGGGACGAAATTGGCTCCCGTAGGAGTCTGGATGAAGTCTGCCTGCAGTTGAAATCGGGGATGAAGTCCGGCTCCCGTAGGAGTCAGATGAAGTCTACCTGCATTTGGAGTCGGGACGAATCCGGCTCCCGTAGGAGTCCGGATGGAGTCCGCTTGCAGTTGAAGTTGGGGATGTTCGGCTCCCGTAGGAGTCCGGATGAAGTCTTCCTACATTTGGAGTCGGGGACAGAATCCGGCTCCCATAGGAGTCCGGAATGAAGTCTACCTGCATTTGGAGTCGGGGATGGAATCCGACTCCCGTAGGAGTCCGGATGGAGTCTGCCTGCAGTTGAAGTCGGGGACGAAGTCCGGCTCTCGTAGGAGTCCGGATGAAGTCTACCTTCATTTGGAGTCGGGGACGAAATCTGGCTCCCGTAGGAGTCTGGATGGAGTCTGCCTGCAGTTGAAGTCAGGGATGAAGTCCGGCTCCCGTAGGAGTCCGGATGAAGTCTACTTGCATTTGGAATCGGGGACGGAATCCGGCTCCCGTAGGAGTCCGCATGAAGTCTGCCTGCAGTTAAAATCGGGGACGAAGTCCGGCTCCCGTAGGAGTCCGGATGAAGTCTACCTGCATTTGGAGTCGGGGACGGAATCCGACTCCCGTAGGAGTCCGGATGGAGTCCGCCTGCAGTTGAAGTCGGGGATGAAGTCCGGCTCCCGTAGGAGTCCGGATGAAGTCTACCTGCATTTGGAGTCGGGGACGAAATCTGACTCCTGTAGGAGTCCGGATGAAGTCTACCTGCATTTGGAGTCGGGGACGGCGGCTCCCGTAGGAGTCCGGATGGAGTCTGCCTGTAGTTGAAGTCGGGGATGAAGTCCGGCTCCCGTAGGAGTCCGAATGAAGTCTACCTACATTTGGAGTCGGGGATGGAATCGGCTCTCGTAGGAGTTCGGATGGAGTCTGCCTGCAGCTGATGTCGGGGATGAAGTCCGGCTCCTATAGGAGTCCGGATGAAGTCTACCTGCATTTGGAGTCGGGGATGGAATCCGACTCCCGTAGGAGTCCGGATGAAGTCTGCCTGCAGTTGAAATCGGGAACGAAGTCTGGCTCCGTAGGAGTCCGGATGAAGTCTACCTGCATTTGGAGTTGGGGATGAAATCCGGCTCCTGTAGGAGTCCGGATGGAGTCTGCCTGCAGTTGAAGTCGGGGACGAAGTCCGACTCCCGTAGGAGTCCGGATGAAGTCTACCTGCATTTGGGGATGGAATCTGGTTCCCGTAGGAGTCCGGATGAAGTCTACCTGCATTTGGGGGATGTAATCCGGCTCCCGTAGGAGTCCGGATGAAGTCCACCTGCATTTGGAGGAGTTGAGGACGAAATCCAGCTCCCGTAGGAGTCCGGATGGAGTCTGCCTGCAGTTGATGTCGGGGATGAAGTCCGACTCCCATAGGAGTTCGGATGAAGTCTACCTGCATTTGGAGTCGGGGAAGGAATCCGACTCCCGTAGGAGTCTGAATGAAGTCTAGAAGGTGGTCGATCATCATGGAAGCTTGGGTGGAGTCCGTCCGCCACGAAGAATTCGGTCGATGTTGGTGGGGGCTTATCCGTTGGCAAAACTTGGGAGTGTTGTGGAGGTTCGGCCACCAGAGAGGTTCGGGGGGATGCCGCCGTGGGTCGGAAGTCGGCAGAACCCCCGGAGGGCCACTCCTGTCACGAACTTCGGCGGGGGGTGTTTTATATCCAACACTATTGAAGATCCACTTACACTCTATGGGCTTTATCCTTTCGAGTGGATCGATGAGTGTCCATACACCATTGACCTTTATGGACTTCATTTTACACTTTATGGCTCCAAGCTACTAATCAGAGTCGAACCTCTACGTGGCATCCAATATAGGTGATTAGATCCTTGTTGTTCTCATCGAGTTCAATAGGATCATATCCTGAAACTAGAAACTGAAGTATCTATTCAACGAATACAGTACCCTATCGAATCTCCTTAATGGTGCTTCTACAATAGGTTTTGAGTTTGATCTAATCAAATCCAATTCTATGGGTTCACTAGATCATGTCGATTCTTTTACCTGTCAAACTTCATAAGTTTCACATTAAAGGCATCAGTTTCTTCACCAAGGTACTCTTTTTTCTAAAAAGAATGCCGAACAACTTTTATTCTTCAGTAAGGTAGAAGTTATATCCCTTAGATTCTTTAGGGTACCCTACAAAATAATATTTATAAGATCAGAATCCAAGCTAATTGATCTGTAAATGCTTGACATAAAATAGACACTCTTAAACCCTAAGGTAAGAGAGTATTGGCTTACGGCTAGTCCATATCTCATATGGAGTCTTTACGACTGCTTAATTCAGAATTCAGTTAAGAACATGACAAGTAGTCTTAAGAGCATAACCTTAAAAAGAGATCAACAAATTTGTAAACCCCATCATGGATCAAACTATATCTAACAAAGTCAATTCTAATATGAGAAAATCCTATTCTCTTCTAGATATGTCAAAAAACTCACTAGAAAGGTATTCTCTTCTTTGGTCTGACTAAGAGTTTTAATGCTTTTCATACTTTATTTCTTTATCTTATTTTGAAATTATTTAAAAATTTTAAATAATCTAAATTTGTGATAAATATGTTCGTAGATCCAATACATTAGTATGTATCAGACTCAGAACATCATTGGCTCATTCAACCTTTCAGCTAAAGATGACTTGATCATCTTACTAAAGAGATAGGATTGATAGGTTGACAATGATTCATAATCATTGACTTTGAGAATTATCTCTTGTTGATCCTATTCTTATTTATATGATCGAGTCTAAATTGCCAAAGATAGGCTTCCATGATATTATCTACTCTAAGGAGTTTGTTTGTTGTGTACAGTACACTAACAGACTGTGACTATTTGTAAATACCATTTCTTTAGTTGTCCATCATGATTTTGATATTATCTATAATGATATCATAAAAATCATTCTATGTTAACAATGTAAATCCATCCTTGGCTAAAAAGCCTACAAAAATTATATTCGTCAAAATGGATAATGGTAACAATCACTGAAAATGATATTATTAGAATTAAAAACTTGCTTGAGAATTTCTGAAGTCAAAACTGAAACATGACTTTCAGCTCCAACATTCAAAATTTTTTTAGTATTTTCAATCTTTTTACTAATCTGAAGTCATTGTAACAATTTATATGGACTTTCGATATCCAATACTCAGGTTGTAGTGTCACAAATAGAAAAATCATAAGGTATTATCATATAAGTACCTTATCTAGCAACTCTTTGCTGATTTCTCTTCCTTAGCTTGTTCGAATTAAAGGACTCTACCAGACTAGGTTAACCTTAGACTCTTTTATTAGTTCATACTTCTTAGCCCAAGCACAACTCTTTTGTACCTTCTTTTTCTTTTCTTTCTCAAAGGATTGTTGCCCCACTGAAGATACATCTTCAAAAGTGCAAAAGAACTCCTTCAATATTTGAAGGATTTCCTCCCACTGAGCATCATCGAATTTACAACTAAATTCATATTCTTTACTACTCTCAAAAAAATACCACATGGTGATATGATCATTTGGCCACTTCTGATAAGTGCCTTTGATCGCATCCTGTGTGTTGGATGAAGAAACATCAAGTGCTAGATCCATAATCATATATAGAATCATTCATGTTCTAGAATTATTTATAACTTCTGATACCATCTATCGAAATTGGGTCCTATAAATAAGTCACTATCAAACAGTGAATGAAGCAATGGACATCTAGCCATAACTGAAAGAAAAATACAAGACCTCTATGTTCATGAATTGATTAAGCCTAAAGATTTGGACTTCAGTCTAAAGATTCTTCTACTATTTTAGTTGAATTGATAGCCTCTATCTCTAATCCGAGAATTATCCTAATTTCTTAGTGGGTACTAGAATCCACATAGTTGCACATGAGCCCGACTTTAGCCGGCTCACCATGTACATCTGTGGGTAGGTTTTTAATCAATTATTTCAGTAAACAATTTCTAACAATTAATTTTGCCTCAGATAGCTTTTCAGTTGACTTTGGTCTTTCTGCAAGCCCTAGTTAGGTCCAATCATTAACATGATCATACTCAAAATCCAACTACCAAATGATCAAGTCCAACTTTGGTCGGCCACCTTGACTACTTGCTAGAGAGATTCGACTGAGTCATCATATTATGAATGATAATTTCAATAGCAGATGAGCATCAAGCCTTTGGACCTTCAATGATCATCATATTAATAGACCCATTATCACCCAACTTAGTGAGAGGCTATGATTTGGTTATCACCATAACTATCTCATTTTAGAGACCTAATAATTTAAAATATTTTATTTATAAATTAAGAAAAAAAAAAGATCAACCAGTAAACCACAATCCTCTCACTGACTTCACCAATTCATTGAATTGGATTAGGGTCATGCTGGTTGAAATGGCACCTAGATCAGTCACACTGATCAACCTTAATGGCATGGGTCAACTTAAATCACTTAGCAATCTAATCAAGATATAATCCATCAAATTGGTCAGATAAGTGAAATCGATGGGAGGGTATGCTAAGCTTGTCTTAAACACTATCAAAATAGCCAAGTAAGCTGCTCCCAATTAAAAATTACCAGTCGAAATGCCAAACTTACCTTAGACACTAATTGGTTAATTAGTTTTGATTTCACTAGTCTAATGATTTGGGTTCAACAATTGAGCCACTATCAAGGTCTATTTGGTTTAATCAAAGATATAGACTTAACCATCTACAACTATTATATTGGTTTCTAGAGAAACTTGATTTAATTTAATTTAATATTTGACTAGATTTAATCAATTTCTCTACATGGTCTATTAATTTTTTGATTCTAACTTTAGGTCTAACCCAATTAAGAGGATTTGATTTGAGCTAACCCATACCCCTGTTAGATGTGTGCCCTAGATGTCAGATTGGCTGACACATTCCTGTACAAATCTAAGGGCAAATTTTTAATTTTGATTATAAATCAACAAATGGGTTATTCTTCTATCACATTGTATACATTGTGTTTGTGATACATCCTTTGAGTTAGTAGGAATGTCAATTCATATTTTCAAGAGTTAAAAATTTAAGGCATGAATTTACATAACTAACTCATAAACAGCTCCTGACCATAGGATCATCACAAGGATGGTGATCGATCTGGAAGGTTAGTATACGTAGCTTTCTTAGGATAGATGTATCTTGAGTCTATGGTGTGGAGACATCAAAGCGAGAGTATAGATATTCGTTGAGAATGAGAGTACTGAGTGTGACCACCTCGAGCAGTCATAAGGAAGTCTATCTTCTCATTGATGACTAGCTCGATGCTGCAGCTGTGTGTCTAGTTCTTTGATCTGAGGTGCATCGACAGTTTATCTTGAGTGTGTTATAGTTTGACTACACCATAACTCGATCTCCTAGCCATTCGAAATTCTGAAGTGTATGTTGGCTGTAGCACATTCATTGTAGAAACTAGGTCGCACCAAGATGGGATCTATCAATCTCGATAGATAAGAGGAGTAGTCCTATGATGATCGAAAGATTGAGTCCTTAAGCCCATGGCCATGGCAGAGTGAAATAATGAAAAAGAGTTTTCCATTAAGATTTCATATCGGACTCGGATCGATCGATTGATTCATATGACTGATGTTGGGTTTGACGAGTTCACCTTAACCCTAATTCAGTCGGAACTCATGATAGAGAAACTCAAACACACAGGTAGCTGCATCGAGAGGTTCATCTTCAGTTCTGATAGATTACCACCATATACTGCTAGGTGTCACTGATGAATTTTAGGAGCAATTAGAATGATCTTGATGATCGATCATTCTAATTGTATGAATCAGAAGAGTTCTGGTCCATCGAAAGAAGTTTTGATGATATCGATGATGAGATCACGACATGTCTCATTATCATACAGAATTGAACCTAACTAGATCACACTAATAAGGGTTATGATCTGGATGTCATCAATTGGACTAGCCCAATTGATTTGAATTAGATACAATTAGGTTCAAGGAAATCATGCTAGCACACGATTGAGCCTAATTTTCTCCTCGTGTAATCTTTTCTATCTCGACTGAGCCAAATGTGATTTGACTCACCCAGAGAACCTTGAGAAGATTTCTCTTAGTCTAAATGAAGTTTGTCTAGCTCAAAAAAGGCTTGTCTTAATTCATGAGATGAATTTAAGATAAGCACCTACTAATTCCTGTCACCTGCCAATTTTATTTTAAGACATCAGTCAAAAGTTGACATATGGGTCTTAAATTGAAGGCCACTTAGCAAGAGCTCATTAGAAATTTTTGTGGAGTGTCCACATGCCAAATCAGCATCAAATTAGGCACCATAATCAAATTATGGCGTGAGCCCAATTGGATAAAGAGGGCACCCCAAGTGGATAAGGATGAAAGTTGATTTGATCAACATAGACTCTTTGGCGCCAACATGATTGTGCTTATCCAATGTTGGTGCTAACTCTTGGAGAGAGGCTTGAGTTCTTATCTGATATGATCATATGACATCACTCCATCAATCAAAATTTTTTTTAGATTTATTAAATTTTTTGATTGATCGAATGATGTGGCACTGCGCAGCATAGCAGGGTCTATATAAACCCTGTCTGTGCTTAGGGTTTCTAGTGATTGCACCAAACCCATCAAAGCTGCCACCACCCATCCTCTTCTCCACATCCCATCTAAAGTCCTCCCTCCCCTCTTCATGCCCAAGGAGTTGGGCATCCATCTGGTGCAAGATCAAGGTGTGGTGACGCCTTGAACAGGAAGGCTGCAGGAATTCTTCGACAAGCTGTTGCTCCAACTTCAGGAAGATTTTTGAAGATCTTTCTAATTATATTTAGTTCTGATTTTTGGAGTAGAGATTCATGAGAAGATGATGATATAGGTCCTGCCTAAGTGGATACTGGTAGAGGCCAGGCAATTGTGTGGCTAAATCAGAACCTCAGGCTTGCTGCGATCATCTACAGGGTAATCAGATTACCCTTGAGGTATTTCATATTTTCTCATGCTTTTAGATTTATTTTAAAACTAATATCAGATAATAAAATTAGATCTAAAAATTTAGATCTAAAATAAATATAGGATAATTTTTTTTTTAAATTATTCTGTCCCAGATTTGATGAAATCTAGAAGATCCTATAAGGAAAAAGCAATTTTTCCTTCAATTGGTATCAGAGCTAGGTTGATGGCTCAGTTTTAGATCTAATTTAGATCTGATTTTAATTTTAATTTATTTGATATTAAAAAAATTTTAGATGTGATAGGATGTAAAATTAAAATATTTAAAATTAAATCTGAGAAGATCTAACATGCATGAGATGCATGACTAGACTAAGAATAGTTTGATCTATGAATAGTCTTGTAAGTTTATATTTTAATGAGATTAAAATATAATTTAGATCTAATTTATTCTTAATTTTGATGATATAAATATTATATATTCAGATCAAAAATAGAAAATAAAAATTTAGATAATACATAAGATTGATACATTGCATGTCTAGACTAGTTATAGAATTGTTCTAGTAACTGTCTAGAATAAATTTTATGTTGAATAGTTTAATTTAAATTTTATTTTTCAAATATTACATGTGATGTATTAAATCTGAAAGTATGTTAATTAGATCAATTTTTGATACATGAGATGTATGCAAAGCATGTATTAGTTAGATCTTAAATTATATATGTGATATGTAAATTTAAATCTAACTAGTTTTGTAGTTAAATTTATATTTCTGATTAAGGTGTTCCTCATGACCGCCCGGTTATAAGAACTGTTGGTGAAAAATCTTACGTCGGAGAACCTGAAGTCGCGGTCACCGTCGGACCTGCAAAAGAAGTCTAAATCAAGGTGGAGTTGCTCCGGCAAGACCTCCGATGCTCAAGTCAGTTCTCTGCCTCAACAAGAATGGAGTGCTCGAATGGAAATTTTTAGCAGAGTTTCTAGGTAAAAATGTGAGCGTATAGAATAACGTATCTGGGTTCCCTTTTATAGACGGAGGGGGCAACAAATTGATAGCGACGCCTGTAACCGTCTGGTAGTGGGCCGCCCAGAGTCAGGAAGAATTTATTGCAGAGGGTAGTGGAGTGGGATCGTGGCTATCATCGTGGCTCGCCATGTGGAATCAGTTACGGAGTGGAGCGGCGTCCACCGTCGTGACTCGTCAGGAAGCGGTGGAATCACACAGGGTCCGTCGCAGGGAGTGGAGCAGAATCATGACCGTTAATACAGCCTGCCAGGGGGTAATGGGGTTGCGTAGGGTCCGTCGCAGGGAGTGGAGCAGAATCATGGCCGTTAGTACAGCCTGCCAGGGGTAATTGGGCTGCGTAGGATCCGCCGCAGGGAGTGGAGCAGTGTGTCCGTTACTGTGGCCTGCCAGGGGGTCCAGACTTGCCGGCCGAAGTTCGGTAGGAGTCGGTAGCGAGGTCCGGTATCTGTAGGAGTTTGGGCGAGGTCTTCCCACAGTCGGAGTAGAAGACGGAGTCTGGCTACCGTTGGGGTCGAGGATGGAGCCCGGCTCCCGTAGGAGTCCGGGTGGAGTCTTCATGCAATTAAAGTCAAAGGCGAAGTCCGGCTACCATAGGAGTCCGGATAAGGCTTAACCAAGCAAGTTGAAGTTGAAGACGGAGCCCGGCTCCCGTAGGAGTCCGGGCGAAGTCTACTTGCGGTTGAAGTCGTGGGCGGAGTCTGGCTCGTAGGAGTCCGGAGAAGTCTGTCCAGCCGTTGGAGTCGAGGATGAGGCCGATCCGTAGGAGTCCGGGTGGAGTTTCCTGCAATTAAAGTCAAAGGCAAAGTCCGCTCCGTAGAGTCCGGACAAGGCTTACCAGCAGTTGAAGTTGAGGATGGAGCCGGCTCCGTAGGAGTCCGGGAAGTTACTTGCGGTTGAAGTCGGGGGGAGTCGGCTTCGTAGGAGTCCGGACGAAGTCTGTCCGAGCCGTTGGAGTCGAGGATGAGGCCCGACTCCCCGTAGGAGTCCGGTGGAGTCTTCCTGCAATTAAAGTCAAAGGCGAAGTCGGCTCCGTAGGAGTCCGGACAAGGCTTACCAGCAGTTGAAGTTGAGGATGGAGCCCGGCTCCCGTAGGAGTCGGGCGAAGTCTACTTGCGGTTGAAGTCGTGGGGGAGTCGACTCCATAGGAGTCCGGACGAAGTCTGTCCGCAGCCGTTGGAGTCGAGGATGAGGCCCCGGAGCTCTTCCCGTAGGAGTCAAAAGCAAAAGTCCGTCCTAAATCGGACAAGGTTACAGCAGTTAAGTGAGATGAGCCGCCCGTAGGATCGGGAAGTCTACTTGCGGTTGAAGGGGGGAGTCGCTCCATAGAGTCCGGCGAAGTCGTCCCAGCCGTTGGAGCGAGGAGGCCCGACTCCCGTAGGAGTCCGGTGGAGTCTTCCTGCATTAAATCAAGCGAAGTCCGACTCCCGTAGGAGTCCGGACAAGGCATACCAGCAGTTGAAGTTGAGGACGGAGCCCGGCTCCCGTAGGAGTCCGGGCGAAGTCTACTTGGCGATTGAAGTCATGGGCGAGTCTGGCTCCTGTAGGAGTCTGGATGAAGTCCGTCCGCAGCTGTTGGAGTCGAGGACGAGGCCCGGCTCCCCTTAGGAGTCCGGTGGAGTCTTCCTGCAAATAAAGTCAAAGGCGAAGTCCGGCTCCCGTAGGAGTCCGGACAAGGCTTACCAGCAGTTGAAGTTGAGGACGGAGCCCGGCTCCCGTAGGAGTCCGGGCGAAGTATACTTGCGGTTGAAGTCCGGCGAGTCCGGCTCCCGTAGGAGTCCGGACGAAGTCTGTCCGCAGTCGTTGGAGTCAAGGATGAGGCCCGGCTCCCTTAAGAGTCCGGGTGGAGCGAGGGGAGTTCACCAACAGCAGTCGAAAGTCGGAAGAGACTTGCGAGGGTCAATCCGCCAAGAACTTCGGTCGAGGGTATTTTATACCCAACACCAGTCCTCCTACTTCCGAGTTTGAATTCGAATGAAGTATAGAGAGGTCATCGCAGTCGAAGTTCTCCCCCTGACGCCCGCACGCAACCATCCTCGGATATGTTGGCATTTAATGCACGCATGCCGGAGCCCTTTTTTCGATTAGGGCAACCCGAAGAGTCTTTTCGAAACTCCCACCGGGACGTGATCCCAAGCGTCGTGCCATGAAAGTTTGCGAACAGTCAACCCTCGGTAGCGGCGAATGGGACATGCGGGACACGTGGTGAGCACCGGTTGGCCTAGGGACACTCGCCACCATAATTGCGCTAGGCTCCGCTGCCTATTTAAACCCCCCACCCTTCCTCGGGGGGCTTCACTTTGCCTGAGGGACGACATCTTCCTTTTGCCAGAGAGCTTAGCCGCTCTGCCACTCCATCAGTGCCCCTTCCGACTCCAAGCATCCTTTGCGCTGGTTTTTGCCATCTCCGCCGGCTCCCCACCATTTCCAGTCCCCCGATTCTCTTTAAGGGGTTCCCCCACTAGGACCTCCGCCCTGGAGGCCAATCTCAAGAAGATGCCACGGTCTTGGAAGGGTGCAAGGAGGAGAATAGCAGTCTACGAGTTCTCCGATCGTGTCGCCATGGGTTCCCATCACTTTGAAGGGGGCTTGAGGGAGAATCCCTTCAACAACAGGGGTTTAATAACGGGACAACTAGTGAAGGCGTTCCGTCTGAGAATTTTGGAGTAGCTGATCGGGGCGACGTCGGTCAAGAGGGCAGAGTCGTCGTCACAAGCCGTGGCGGGATCCTTGATGTCGTTGGAGCTGAGGGACCAGAAGCGGTCGGCACCGACGGTGGGGCAGTAAAACTTGTTGCGGGGATGGTGGAAGTAGCGCATGCTGACCTTGCCGGAATGCCTAGGACGGCGGTTGTCATGGGGCATTCGGTGATGGCGCATATCTCCGACACCATCGCTGTCCCGGGGTAACCCCGATTCTTCTTGAAATAGGTCATCGTCGCCGCTGCCGTTGCCTTTGCTGCCTCCTGAACTCTATCCCATTCTTTTCTCCCTAGGGTTGGGATTCTGAGATGGAGCAGGAGAAAGCCGAGCATGTTTATCACACGCATTGGAAAATGTGGTTGGATGGAATCGGGAAGAGAAGTTTGCAGCCTGAAGTGGCCTCTGGTGTATCTCTTCCAAGTCGTGTATCCGAGCCTTGTAATAGTGTTTTCTTTTCTGATCCTCCGGGTCTTGTAACGTACATCTTGTTGATTGAAAAATGAGAAGGAGATTTTATTACCTCGTCCGCACTTTGCATTGAATTGTTGTCTGCCGAACTTCTTTCCTTTGCCATTGTCGTTGTTGTATTCCCTTTCTCCTTTTCTCTTCTTTTCTTTTCCTTCTCTCTTCTTTTTTTTTTTTTTGACATCATCCTTAGGTTATCGGTGGTTGCCACGCCGGCTCGCCTTTTAGTCATCCTTTCCTTCAACCTCAATGGCTCTATAATGCATACGAGAAGGTAATTTTCCACTACCTCCTTTACTCATGTGTTGAATTGTCGTTTGTCGAGCTTCTTTTCGATCTTTGTATCATTCGGAGGTACCCGGTTGCTATCATATCGATCCATCTTTTTCATCCGTGGCCACAGGGTCGTCTGGGGCCATTCAGGTTTGGTGCCCCCATCAGGGCTTGAGCTCGGAGGTCTGAGCTTCTGTCACCCTGAGAAAGTTGTCTTACCTTGGGCTTGTGTTGAAAGCTTCCTTGAAAGCTGAGGTTCTTGATGAGAGCCCCAATCCTTGTCGAGACAGGGTTCTCTGCCTCTTGAACGCTGTTTGTTTTCCATTCGTCGCTGACGTGATCCATCGGCTTCCTTTTTCTTTTTCACTTGGAATTTTTCCTCCACTCTTGGTGAGGTTACGGGAGTTTGGCTCCCGTAAGCGAAGTCGGGACGAAGTCCGGCTCCTGTGGGAGTCCGGACGAAGCCTGTAAGTGAAGTCGCGGGCGGGGTGCAGCTCCCGTAGGAGTCCGGGCGGAGCCCTTCAGCAGTTGAGGTTGAGAATGGAGTTCGGCTTCCGTAAGAGTCCGGGTGGAGTCCACCTGCAGTCAAGGTTAGGGACAAAGTTTGGCTCCCGTAGGAGTCCGGATGGAATTTTATTGCGAGGGGGCCATTGGGGAAAGTCCCCCCCTTTTTCTCTTCTGGTCTTTGAACGACCAGACTTTTAATTGATGTCGGAACGAGGTTCTTCCTCCATTCCTGTCGTAACAAGTTTCAGCTCTGGTTAGGACGAGGTCCTCCTCTTGTTTCTAATACGGCCATGGGCGTACATATGGGCATTGCTGGGCCCTTCCCACCTCCCGGCCTAAAGAGAGCCGGGCCTTCGACTTTGCTCGAGTTAGGGCGAGGTTCTCCTTCTGTCCCTAACAGGGCTGTGGGGGTGCATATGGATGTTGCAGGGCCTCTCCCCCATCCGGTCTAAAGGGAATCGGGCCTTCGACTTTGCTCAAGTTAGGGCGAGGTTCTCCTCCTGTCCCTAACAGGGCTATGGGGGCGCATTTGGGCGTTGTAGGGCCTCTCCCCTCATCCGATCTAAAGGGAATCGGGCCTTCGATTTTGCTCAAGTTAGGGCGAGGTTCTCCTCCTGTCCCTAACAGGGCTGTGGGGGTGCATATGGGCGTTGCTGGGCCTCTCCCTCCATCCGGTCTAAAGGGAACCGGGCCTTCGACTTTGCTCAAGTTAGGACGAGGTTCTCCTCCTGTCCCTAACAGGGCTGTGGGGGTGCATATGGATGTTGCAGGGCCTCTCCCCCCATCCGGTCTAAAGGGAATCGGGCCTTCGATTTTGTCGAGATGAGGTTCCCCTCTCACTTCTGATACAATTTGTTTGGATGGTCCTGTAGATGTAGGATATTGCCAAAGACATGCAGATATATAACTTTTAATTAAAATAAAGTTATTGGTAGTACATCCGTAAGTTGTCCGAGCTCCATGGTCACGGGAGGTCGGCCCCTCTGAGCTCCTTAAGTTAATAAGTTCCGGGCCGGACTATTTCTTTGACCTCATACAGGCCTTCCCAGTTTGGGATGAGTTTCCCTCGATCCTGAGATTGCGAGACAGCGGCTCGTCGAAGCACTAGATCTCCTGCTCTAAAGACTTTGTTCTTGACCCGGGCGTTGTAATACCGAGCGACTTTCTGTCTGTTGGCTGCCATTCAAACCTGAGCTATCTCCCATCTTTCTTCCAGCAGGTCAAGGTTGGCTTTAAGACTTTGCGAATTTTGATGTTCGTCGAATGCCACGACTCGCGCTGACGGAAGTTTAAGCTCAATTGGGATGACGGCCTCCGTACCGAAGGCCAAAGCAAAGGGGGTCTCCCTTGTAGGCAGCCTCTGGGTAGTTCGATACGCCCACAACACATGATAAAATTCGTCCGCCCAAGTTTCCTTCGCTTTTTCGAGCCTTGTCTTAATCCCCTGCAAAAGGGTTCTGTTAGTCACCTCGGCCTCGCCGTTCGCCTGAGGATGGGCTACCGATGTGAAGTTGTGGGAGATATTTAAATCTTCACAGAATTCGATGAATTTCGCTCCCGTGAATTGCCATCCATTATCAGTGATTAGGGTTCTAGGCAGACCGAACCTACACACGATCGACTTCCAGACGAAATCTTGCACTTTTGCTTCTGTGATTTTTGCTAGTGGTTCGGCTTCAACCCATTTGATGAAATAGTCGATCGCTACCAGGAGGAACTTTCTCTGCCCAGACGCCATGGGAAAGGGGCCAAGGATGTCCATCCCCCATTGCGCAAAAGGCCATGGGGCACTCAAAGGTGTTAGCTCGGTGGCAGGCTGTCTCTGGATGTTAGCATATCTCTGGCATCGATCACACTTTCTGACATATTCAATCGAATCATGATGTATTGTCGGCTAGTAATATCCTTGGCGGAGCAACTTGTGGGATAAAGATCTAGCCCCCAAATAGTTTCCGCAGATTCCTTCATGCACTTCCCACAGGACGTAGTCAGCTTCCGAAGGCCGGAGACATTTTAAGAGGGGCAAGGAGTATGATCTCTTGTATAATTTGCCCTCATAAAGGATGTATCGGGAGGCTTGGTTTCGGAGCTTCCGAGCTTCTTTCGCATCTTGGGGGAGAACTCCATCTCTGAGATAGATTATCAGTGGGTTGACCCAGCTGGGCTCATGGTCAATTTCCATCATGGGCCGCGACTCTTCTGTACTCGGGCGCTTTAGAACTTCAAAGAGAACGCCTTTGGGCAGTTCGATCGGAGCCAGCGTTGCCAGCTTGGAGAGAAGGTCAGCCTTGGTATTTTCCAACCTTGGGATCTGTCTGATGTTGAAGCTGCTAAAGACGGGGACGAGCTCCTTTATCCTTTCAAGGTATTTGGCCATACTGTCCTCCCGCGCTTCGTAACTTCCACTGACTTGTCCCACTACTAGTTGAGAGTCGCTGTGGACCCGGAGCTGATCTATTCCCAGCTCTTTGGCAATCCTTAGCCCCACGATTAGAGCTTCGTACTCCGCTCCATTATTTATTGTGGGGAACTCAAAATGCAGAGCATACTCCGTGACGATTTCCTCTGGACTGACCAAGATCAGGCCTGCACCTGCGCCTGATATGTTGGAAGACCCATCCACATAGAGGGCCCAAAAGCGATCAGAGGGGTCCGCTTCTTCTTTGGGGGAGTTCGGTCGGGACTTCAGATCGTCAATTTTGCTTTGTTCAGGTTCAGCCTCCTCTGGGATAGTACACTCCACTATGAAATCTGCCAGTATTTGGGCCTTCACTGCTGGCCTGGATCGATTGTTGATGTCGAATTCTGTGAGCTCGATCGCCCACTTTGCCATCCGCCTAAAGGCGTCCGCCCAGTGCAAAATTGCCTTGATCGGTTGGTCGGTGAGCAGCGTCATGGTGTGCCCTTGAAAGTAGGGCCGGAGCCTTCGGGCTGCAATCAACAAGGCGTAAGTCAGTTTTTCTAATTTGGTGTACCTGGTCTCGGCGTCCCTCAACGCGTGGCTGACGTAGTAGATTGGTCGTTGGACTTTCACTTCTTCTTTGACAAGGACGGCTGTGAGAGCCATGGGAGAGACCACCAGGTATAAAAATAGCTCCTCCCCAGGCTCTGGCTTTGCCAACAGTGGGGGTGAGCCAAGGTAGTTCCTTAGTTCTTCGAATGCCTGTTGGCACTCAGAAGTCCAACAGAAGTTCTTCGACTGCTTGAGGGTTTGAAAGAAGGGTAAGCACCGTTCGTCCGACCTCGTGACGAAGTGATTCAGGGCTGCTATCCTCCCTGTGAGGCGCTGAACCTCTTTTATCGATTTTGGGGCGGCCATCTCCTGGATGGCGCGAATTTTCTCTGGATTGGATTTTGATCCCACACCCCGACACCATGAAGCCCAGGAACTTTTCGAGGTTACTCCGAAAGCGCATTTAGTTGGGTTCAGCTTCATTCTATATTTCCAGAGAGCATCGAAGGTCTCCTCGAGGTCAGCGACGTGATCTCTGAAAGATTTGCTTTTTACGAGCATATCATCCACGTAGACCTCCATGTTACGGCCGATCTGCTCCTTGAAGATTTTGTTCACCAACCGTTGGTAGGTTGCGCCCGCATTCTTGAGGCCGAAAGGCATGACCCTGTAATAGTAAAGGCCACGATTAGTGATGAAAGCTGTCTTTTCTTCATCTTCCAGCGCCATTCTGATTTGATTATAGCTGGAGAACGCATCCATGAAGGTAAGGAGCTCATGGCCCGAGGTCGCATCCACCAGTTGATCGATTCTGGGAAGGAGGTAGCTATCCTTTGGATAGGCCTTATTCAGCTTTTTGAAGTCTATGCACATCCTCCACTTGCCGTTTGCTTTTTTGACTAGGACAACGTTGGAAATCCAATTAGGATAATTGACTTCCTTAATGAATCCGGCTCTAAGGAGCTTGTCCACTTCCTCGGCTATCACCTTCTGCCTCTCTGGTGCATGACCTCGAATTTTTTCTTTTGTCGGTCGATGCTTAGTATCGACGGCCAGGCGATGCTCCATGACTTCCGTGTCAATCCCCGACATGTCTGCTGGAACCCAAGCGAAAACATTCGCATTCTTTCATAGAAAATCAATGACACGCGTCCGCACCTCCTCCCCTAGGTTGGAGCCGATCATCACTACATGCTCCGCGTTTCTGTCATTCAAAGGGATTGGTACCAGATCTTCAATTGGGGTGCCCCTCTCTTCGGTGAGGTCATCGCGAGCATCCAGTCCATCGATAGGACAGGGGTCAAATTGGTCGCTTCTTTGCAAGGCTATGTTGTAGCAGTGTCTGGCCAAGGCTTGGTCTCCCCGGACCTCTCCGATCCCCTGGTTGGTGGGGAATTTCAACTTCAAATGATAGGTTGATACGATGGCTCGGAGAGCATTGAGGCCAGGTCGGTCGAGGATTGCATTGTAGGCTGACGGCGTCTTCACCACCAAGAAATTCACCAGAGCCCTGGATTGCCTTGGATATCGACCTACGGCCACAGTCAAAGTTATCATTCCTTCCGTCGGAACAGCGTCGCCGGTAAACCCTACCAGAGGGGAGCTAATCAGTCTCAAATGGCCATCGAGGATGGACATTCTTGAAAAGGCATCATAGAACAAGATGTCGACTGAGCTTCCATTGTCGACAAGAATGCGACGGACATCGTAATTTGCTATATTCATGGAAACTACGACCGCATCGTTATGAGAGAATTGGACTCCCTGAGCGTCTTCTTCAGTAAAGGTTATGGGCTCTTCAATCTTTTGCCGCTTGGGGGGTACAGCCGGTATGTTGGTTGCTTCCTGTCGGGATCCTCCCGAGATGGTGTTGGCAAAATCAATCGGAGGCCGATTGTCCGACCACCCCATGCCGGCGACCATAGCCAGAGGATGCAGGGCTCTGAAAACCAGAGGCAAGATCGGGGCCCGAGATATGGCTGCGGAGGCCATGGGCGGCCGCACGGATGCTTCGCGAGAAGGCATCGGGTGAGGATCCAGTGGGGGAAAGGAGGACCGGGTGTCGGAGAAGATGATCGGAGGTGGCTCCGTTGAGCGCTCCTTTAAGAACAAGGGTACCGTGCGAAGGTTCGCCGCCCTTCCTCTAGCACCAATCCTGTTGGTGCAAAAATTCGCTTACGTCGGAGAAGCTGGAGTCGCGGTCGCCGCTGGGACCTGCAAAAGAAGTCTAAACCAGAGGTGGGGTTGCTCCGGCAAGACCCTCTGACGCTCAAGTCAGTTCTCTGCCTCAACAAGAATGGAGTGCTCGAATGAAAATTTTAGCAGAGTTTCTAGGTAAAAATGAGAGCTTATAGAATAACGTATCTGGGGTTCCAATTTTATTGACGGAGGGGGCAACAAATTGATAACGACGCCTGTAACCGTCTGGTAGTGGGCCACCCAGAGTCAGGAGGAATTTATTGCGGAGGGTAGTGGAGTGGGATCGTAGCTATCGCCGTGGCTCGCCATGTGGAATCAGTTATGGGGAGTGGAGCGGCGTCCGCCGTCGTGACTCGTCAGGAAGTAGTGGAATCGCACAGGGTCCGCTGCAAGGAGTGGAGCAGAATCATGGCCGTTAATACAGCCTGCCAGGGGGTAATGGGGCTGCGTAGGGTCCGCCGTAGGGAGTGGAGTAGAATCGTGGCCGTTAATACAGCCTGCCAGGGGGTAATAGGGCTGTGTAGGGTCCGCCGCAGGGAGTGGAGCAGTGTTGTCCATTACTGTGGCCTGCCAGGGGGTCCAGACTTGTCGGCCGAAGTTCGATAGGAGTCGGTAGCGAGGTCCGGTACCCGTAGGAGTTTGGGTGAGGTCTTCCCACAGTCGGAGTAGAAGACGGAGTCTGGCTGCCGTTGGGGTCGAGGACGGAGCCCGACTCCGTAGGAGTTCGGGTGGAGTCTTCCTGCAATTAAAGTCAAAGATGAAGTCCGGCTCCCGTAGGAGTCCGGACAAGGCTTACCAGCAGTTGAAGTTGAGGATGGAGCCCGGCTCCCATAGGAGTTTGGGCGAAGTCTACTTGCGGTTGAAGTCGTGGGCAGAGTCTGGCTCCCGTAGGAATCTGGACGAAGTCTGTCTGCAGCCGTTGGTGTCAAGGACGAGGCCCGGCTCCCGTAGGAGTCCGGGTGGAGTCTTCCTGCAATTAAAGTCAAAGACGAAGTCCGGCTCCCGTAGGAGTCCGGACAAGGCTTACCAGCAGTTGAAGTTGAGGATGGAGCCCGGCTCCCTAGGAGTCCGGGCGAAGTCTACTTGCGGTTGAAGTCGCGGGCGGAGTCTGGCTTCCGTAGGAGTCCGGACGAAGTCTGTCCGCAGCCGTTGGAGTCGAGGATGAGGCCCGGCTCCCTTAGGAGTCCGGGTGGAGTCTTCCTGCAATTAAAGTCAAAGGCGAAGTCCAGCTCCCGTAGGAGTTCGGACAAGGCTTACCAGCAGTTGAAGTTGAGGACGAAGCCCGGCTCCCGTAGGAGTCTGGGTGAAGTCTACTTGCGGTTGAAGTCGCGGGCGAAGTCCGGCTCCCGTAGGAGTCCGGACGAAGTCCGTCCGCAGCCGTTGGAGTCGAGGACGAGGCCCGACTCCCGTAGGAGTCCGGGTGGAGTCTTCCTGCAATTAAAGTCAAAGGCGAAGTCCGGCTCCCGTAGGAGTCCGGACAAGGATTACCAGCAGTTGAAGTTGAGGATGGAGCCCGGCTCCCGTAGGAGTTCGGGCGAAGTCTACTTGCGGTTGAAGTCGTGGGTGGAGTCTGGCTCCCGAGGAGTCCGGACGAAGTCTGTCTGCAGCTGTTGGAGTCGAGGACGAGGCCTAGCTCCCGCAGGAGTCCGGGTGGAGTCTTCCTGCAATTAAAGTCAAAGGCGAAGTCCGGCTCCCGTAGGAGTCCGGATAAGGCTTACCAGCAGTTGAAGTTGAGGATGGAGCCTGGCTCCCGTAGGAGTCCGGGCGAAGTCTACTTACGGTTGAAGTCGTGGGCGGAGTCTGGCTCCCGTTGGAGTCTGGACGAAGTCTGTCCGCAGCCGTTGGAGTCGAGGACGAGGCCCGGCTCCCTTAAAAGTCTGGGTGGAGTCTTCCTGCAATTAAAGTCAAAGGCGAAGTCCGGCTCCCGTAGGAGTCCGGACAAGGCTTACCAGCAGTTGAAGTTGAGAATGGAGCCCGACTCCCGTAGGAATCCGGACGAAGTCTACTTGCGGTTGAAGTCACAGGCGGAGTCCGGCTCTCGTAGGAGTCCGGACGAAGTCTGTCCGCAGTCGTTGGAGTCAAGGATGAGGCCCGGCTCCCTTAAGAGTCCGGGTGGAGTGAGGGGAGTTCACCAACAGCAGTCGAAAGTCGGAAGAGACTTGCGAGGGTCAATCCCACCAAGAATTTCGGCCGAGGGTATTTTATACCCAACACCTTTCTAGTGAGTTTCTCACAAATCTAGGAGAGAATGGGATTCTCTCCCAATGGACTCCTCCAGGAACACCACAGCATAATGGTGTGTCTGAAAGAATGAATCGGACTCTGCTAGACATTGTCCGATCCATGATGGGTTTTGCTGGCTTGCCGATATCCTTCTGGGGATATGCACTTGAATCGACCTGTTATCTGTTAAATAGGGTTTCAAGTAAGTCTGTAATTAAGACTCCATATGAGATATGGATAGGGGGTAAGCCAGCACTTTCACACCTTAGGATCTGGGGGTGCCCAGCTTAGGGTCTGGGGGTGCCCAGCCTATGTCAAATGATTAGTCACGACAAACTGGGACCTAGGTCTGACAAATGCACATTCATTGGGTACCCCAAAGAGACGAAAGGATATTTTTTCTATCATGCTGATGAACAAAAGGTGTTCGTCAACCTTAAGGCAATATTTTTAGAAAAGGAGTTCCTTGGTGAAGGAACCATTGCCTCTAAGGTTGAACTTGATGAAGTTCAACAAGTAGAAGGACCGACACCAATAGCTGAACCTGAGTCAGATTTGATTGGATTAAATCCAGAGCCCAATGTACCTGCACCATTAAGGCGATCCAATAGAGTACCACATCAGTCAGATAGATACTACGGTTTCTTGGTCTGGGATGGTGATCCCATCGAATTTGATGAGAATAATGAGGATCCGATCACCTATATGGATGCAATGCAGAGACCTGATTTCGAGAAATGGCTTGAAGCCATGAATTCCGAAATGGAGTCCATAAAGGTCAACGATGTATGGATATTGGTTGACCCACCTGAAGGGGTTAAACCCATTGGGTGTAAATAGGTCTTCAAAAGGAAGAGGGAGGCAGATGGAAAGGTGGAGACCTATAAAGCCCATCTGGTCGCCAAGGGGTATCGTCAACGTTATGGTATTGACTATGACGAGATATTTTCCCCTGTGCAATGCTCAAATCCATTTGGATAATGCTTGCAATAGCTACCCATCTGGATTATGAGATCTGGTAGATGGATATAAAGATAGCTTTCCTGAATGGAGAGCTGACCGAAGAAGTGTATATGATACAACCTAAGGGGTTTACATCCACAGATGAGTCCAAGGTGTGCAAGCTTCAGAGATCCATTTATGGATTGAAGTAAGCTTCTCGGAGTTGGAACATGCATTTTGATAAAGTGATCAAAACGTATGGCTTCATTAAGAATGGAGAAGAGCCCTGCATCTATAAATGGGCAAATGGTCCAGCTGTAATATTCCTTATCTTGTACGTGGATGACATTCTCTTAATCAGGAATGACATCCCTGCACTACAGGAAATAAAAGTTTGGTTGTCATCGCAGTTCTCCATGAAGGACTTGGGTGAAGCATCCTACATCCTAGGGATGAAGATCTATAGGGATAGATCTAAAAAGATGCTTGGGTTATCCCAGTCCACGTACATAGATACTGTGCTGAAGAGGTTCAGCATGAAGAATTTCAAGAAGGAATATCTATCGATAGGCCATGGAATTTCTCTCTCTAAGAAGGATTGTCCAACAAGTCCTGAAGAGAGAGAGCATATGAGTAGAGTCCCATATGCTTCGGCCGTGGGACTATTATGTACGCCATGATATGTACAAGATCAGATGTGGCATACTCACTAGGAGTAGTGAGTAGATACCAATCTGATCTTGGAGAAAACCACTGGAAAGTGGTTAAAGCCATCCTTAAGTATTTGAGAAATACTAAGGACCAATGGTTGATTTATGGCGAGTCAGATCTGAAACTTATGGGGTTCACAGACTCCAGCTTTCAATCTGACCATGATGACAGCAGAAGCGTGTCGGGTTATATCTTTACTCTGAATGGTGGAGCTATCTGCTAGAAGAGTTTCAAGCAGCATATTGTGGCAGACTCTATTTGTGAAGCGGAGTACATCGTAGCATCAGATGCCGCAAAGAAAGCTGTGTGGCTGAGGAAATTCATCAACGAGCTCAGAGTAGCACCCTCCCTCGATGGTCTGGTCCTGCTCTACTACGATAGCACTGGTGCCATAGCTCAGGCGAAGGAACCTAAAGCACACCAGCAAACGAAGCACATCTTGCACCGCTTTCACCTGGTCCGAGAGATCGTGGATCGAGGTGACATCGACCTTCAGAAGATCGACGGAAAGGAGAACCTGGCCGACCCCTTCACTAAAGTCCTGGCGATAAAGGAGTTCGACAACCACAAGTCGAAGATGGGTATTAGATACTATGCCGAGTGGCTTTAGGACAAGTGGGAGTTGTTGGAAAATGTGTCTCAAAAGCCAATCGTCAAGCTATTGATGGTTGAGCAACCAAGTATTGTAATTGATTTGTTAATAAATAAAATATATTTGACATTTTCATCATAAGCTTTCATCTTCTAATGAACTCCGTTGTTATGATGAAGTCCTTAGGACTATTCAGATTTGATAAAGAGAGGATTTATCGATTAGTCCTTAAAATTGTTCACGACCAAATGATAAGCTGTTAATAAGGACGACAGCTTCTATCGAGCATAGGTCGCTGTAGGTCATATGGGTTGGTTGTCCTCTTAACCAAGGAGGGTGGAGACACTGATATGGCATACAAGTGAGATGTAAGGGTACATCATCATTGAACGTGACCAACTCCAGAGCATTCTGCTGTCGAGAATGTCTCTGATGGGATATAGGTATAAGTGTCCCTTAGACCTGAGATCACCTCAGTGACTTGCAAGCAACTCACTGTGCTTTGGTACTGGACTAACTGAATTTTTAATTCAGGGATGGAAGGCTTCTGGGCACAGTCAAGTATTTGCGAAGTCAGAGTATGATCGAGATGGGATTGACCACTCCAAGAGTTGGAGAAGAATGAGTCACTGTATTTCAATTTAGCAAAACCTTGGCCAGGATAATCCATCAGATGGATTTGATATTTTGAAATACAATGTGGACAACCTGATCAGAGTTGACAGTTGAACTCTGAGATGTCCTATGATCATTTTGGTCAAGGGAATGAATTATATAGAAACTAGATCCATCTGGGTTCTAAGGATGTTGTTCTACATATTCGACCTATCCGATCGTCGGGTACCATTGCTAGATAGTCACTTCGATTGGTACAAAAATTTATTTCTATACTATCAGCTTAGATTTGAACCTATAAGGTCATACACATTCGAGTTCATGATTCGATCGGATGGTTGATCGACGATTAAGAATCGTTCTAGGATTAAATGATCAATACGATTGACATTTAACCCAGTGCAAGTGTTGCAGGAGGATCGATTAGCAATTTGATTGCTAATTGGCTTAATTTGATTAAGCCAATGGGTTGAGATTAAGTCTAATTAAATATGATTTAATTAAATTTAGTTTGGGCTTGATTGGATCAAGTCCAATTGGTTTATTGGATAAGCCAATTGCAAGGAAAAACTAGTCCTAGTTCAATTAGGATTGGGTCAACCTAATTTCTAATTTGATTAGAAAATTATATCAGATTTAAATCTAATTTAATTTAATTAAATTAGATTCTTAATTAGGTTAAAATTTATTTTAATTGGGTTGATCTAATTTTAGTTTGATTTGGTTTGAGAAATCAAATTAAAACAAGTCATGAGTTAGAATCCTAGTAAGACGAGGATTCCACCTTGCACCACATAAGCCCCCCCCCACATCCTCTCTCTTATTCCATGCCAATTTTCTCTTATTTTGTGTGACAAAAGCCCTCTCTCAGGTCTCTCCTATGTCCACGAAAGGTTTTCTCTCTTCTTTCTTACATGGAAGGTGGTTTGGATCAAATCAAAGAGGAATAAGTTTAGATTTCAAATTCTATGAGATAGAGTTTTAGAAATCCAAAACTCTTTCAATTTTGCACCAAATTTATCCAAAGTTTTTTGAAATTTTTATGGCTTTTAGGGTACACATTGTGCATCCTTTTCTTATGGTCCATGCATGAAAATAAGGAGGAGGTGCTCAAGAGTTGGATGCCCCTTATCTTGCCATGTTTGGATAAGTCTTGACTAGGTATTTGACCTAGATAAGGACTCTATCATATCTCTCTCTATAAAATGAGTTTATTAATAAAATTTATTGAAAAGATAGAGATTTGAGATATCTTTGGGCCATCCAAAAATCTAAGAGAAAGACTTTTGGGTCATGGAGATATAATAGACACAAGATAGGATGTTTAGAGAGAGAAATGAGAAGAAGAAGAGGGTCTTCTTCTAGGGTTGTTTGTTTTCATCTCTTCCCTTCCTCCATCTTGAGTTTTCTGAGAGCGTCTCAGATCTAAAACTCCTCCTCCTAATTCTCATCTTTGGAAGAGCCCAAATCAAGAAGGAGGCACCTGATCAACCATCAAAGAAGGATCAACGCAGTACTAGCATACTGTGCTAATTTTCTGAAGTGGGACTTTTGGTTGAGATTCGTGGGCTCGTGTGGATGACTCCTAGAGGCTAGATGCGTGTGCGGCTTGCAACATCATCCTTAAGCTCGGATCAGCGAGGTTAGAATGTCTAACTTGCAAGGTAATAGATCTGATCTATTGTTTAATACATACGTTAGATGTAGTATAGAAACATATTGATATGATCAACATATAGTTCATGCTCTATATATTTTAATTTCTGATTTAATGCTATGTAATAATCATGTAATAGGATCTTAGATCTAAGAATTCTCTGGTTTTAAAAAATAAATTTTGATTTATTTTAGTCTTCCGCTGCATGATCTTGAAAAAGTTTCAAGATCTAACCCTGAAACTCTAGATCTGGTTTCTTCAACTGGATTATTGAAAAAAAAATTATTCTACTTATATAGCCACCCTTGATCCAAACAGACCTACGAACAAGAGAAAGAAGCAAGCAGTTGCTTCACAAGGTACTTATATGATAATTTCTTGTAATTTCTCTATTTATGATACTACTACCTGGATATTGATATCAAAAGTCCTATTAATATATGTAATTCATTGCAAGGACTATAGATAAGTAGGAAGTTGTGAGAGGGCGAGCGGTTCCTTAATGTTGGAGATGGAAGTATAGTTTCAATTCTGACCTTGAAAATTTTGCAGCTTGTCTTTGAGTTTAGTAGTATCATGTTAAATAATTATCATTATTGTCTCTCTTTTTTTATGAATGTCATCTCTGTAAGCCTTTTGGCCAAACTTGGTTATGAGTTTATAATAAAGAATAATTTTTGTGTCCCAAAAATCAATCATCAAGCTGTTGACGGTTGAGCAACCAAGTATTGTAATTGATTTGTTAATAAATAAAATATATTTTTGATATTTTTATCATAAGTTTTCATCATCTAACAAACTCCATTGTTATAATGAAGTCCTTAGGACTATTTAAGTTCGATAAAGAGAGGATTTATCGATTAGTCTGTAAAATTATTCAGGACCAAATGATAGGCTGTTAATAAGGACGACAGTTTCTATCGAGCATAGGTCGCTGTAGGCCATATGGGTTGGTTGTCCTCTTAATCAAAGAGTGTGGAGACACTGGTATGGCATACAGGTGAGATATAAGAATGCATCATCATTAAACATGATAAACTCCAGAGCATTCTACTATCAAGAATGTCCCTGATGGGATATAGGTATAAGTATCCCTTAGACTTGAGATCGCCTCAATGACTTACAAGCAACTCACTGTGTTTTGGTACTGGACTAATTGAATATCTAATTCAGTGATGGAAGGCTTCTAGGCACAGTCAAATACTTACGAAGTCAGAGTGTGATCAAGATGGGATTAACCACTCCAAGAGTTGGAGAAGAATGAGTCACTGTATTTTAATTTAGCAAAACCTTGACCAGGGTAATCCATCAGATGGATTTGATATTTTGAAATATAATGTGGACAACCTGATCAGAGTTGACAGTTAAACTCTAAGGTATCCTATGATCATTTTGGTCAAGAAGATGAATTATATAGAAACTATATCCGCATGGGTTCTAAGGATGTTGTTCTACACATTCGATCTATCCGACCGTCGGGTACCATTGCTAGATGGTCACTTTGATTGGTATAAGAATTTATTCTTGTGCTACTGGCTTAGGTTCGGACCTATGAGGTCACACATATTAGAGTTCATGATCCGATCGGATGGTTGATCAACGATTAAGAATCGTTCTAGGATTAATCGATCAATATGATTGACATTTAACTTAGTGCAAGTGTTGCAGGAGGATCGATTAGCAATTCGATTGCTGATTGGCTTAATTTGATTAAGCCAATGGGATAAAATTAAGTCTAATTGAATATAATTTAATTAGATTTAGTTTGGGCTTGATTGGATCAAGTCCAATTGGTTTATTGGATAAACCAAGTGCAAGGAAAAACTAGTCCTAATTCAGTTAAGACTTGGGTCAATCTAATTTTTAATTTGATTAAAAAATTAAAATAGATTTAAATCTAATTTAATTTGATTAAATTAGATTTTTAATTGGGTTAAGACTTATTTTAATTGAGTTGATCTAATTTTGATTTGATTTCGTTTGAGAAACCAAATTAAAATAAGTCATAAGATAGAATCCTAGTAAGACTAGGATTCTACCTTGCGCCATATAAACCCCCACGCCCTCTCCCTTATTCCACACCAATTCTCTCTTATTTTGTGTGACAAAAATCCTCTTCTAGGTTTTCACCATGCCCAAAAGGTTTTCTCTTTTCTTTTTTACATGGAAGATGGTTGTGGATCAAATCAAAGTAGGAATAAGTTTGGATTTCAAATTCTATGAGATAGAGTTTTAGAAATCCAAAACTCTTTTCTTTTTGCATCAATTTTACTCAGATTTTTTTTGAGATTTTCATAGCTTTTATGGTACTTGATAGGCTCCCTTTGCTGTTGGTCCATGCACAAAAAGGAGGGGGCACCCAAGAGTTGGGTGCCCCTTATCTTGCCAAGTTTGGATAATCCTTGACTAGGTATTTGACCTAGACAAGGACTCTATTATATCTCTCTATATAAAATAATTTTTTTTATAAAATTTTTATAAAAAATAAATCAAAGAGAGACCCTTGAGGCATCCAAAAATTAGAGAGAAAAAATATTAGGGCATGGAGATATAATAGACACAAGATAGGGTGTCTAGAGAGAGCAAAAAGAAGAAGAAGAGGGTCTTCTTCTAAGGTTGTTGTGTTCATCTCTTCCCTTCTCCATCTTGAGTTTTCTGAGAGTGTCTCAGATCTGAAACTCCTCCTACTTCTCATCTTTGGAAGAAGAAGAATTAGCATAGTACTAGCATACTGTGCTGATTTTCTGGAGCAGGACTTCTGATCGAGATTCATGGGCTCGTGTGGATGACTCCTAGAGGTCGGATGTGTATACGGCTTGCAACATCATCCTCAAGCCCAGATCAGCAAGGTTAGAATGTCTAACTTGCAAGGTAATAGATCTGATCTACTATTTGTTACATACATTAGATATAGCATAGAAACATGTTGATATGATCAACATGTAGTTCATTCTCTATATATTTTAATTTTTGATTTAATATCATATAATAATTATATAATAGAATCTTAGATCTAAGGATTTTTAGTTTTATAAAATAAATTTTGATTTATTTTAGTCTTCCGTTGTATGATCTTGAAAAAATTTCAAGATCTAATCCTAAAACCCTAGATCTGGTTCCTTCAATTGGTATCAGAGCCTAGGTTGTTTATTACATGATTATTTATACATGCTTAAATTATTTTTTAGATTAGATCTAATTTATAATCTAATTATTAAATCTAAAATTAAAATTTTTAGATCAATTACGAACTGTAAAGTTGTCCTGCTGCAAGGTTTACCCCTTACAGTGTAAAGGTTGTCCTAGTTCGTGTAGATCTATCTTTAATCATAAATTTATTAGATGTGATCTAGATTAAATTTATGATTTATTAGATTTAAAAGATATTTAAATCTAAAATAAAATATCTTTGTTAATATAACCTGTGCAAAGAACCATCATATTTTTGTCTAAAAAATTTGTGCAGTTTAAAGTTGAAATTTTTTCAATTACATGAACCTGTTTAGATTAGATCTAAAGTAGTTTCATGTTTATTTCATTTACATCTTGATTATGAATCAAACATACAACTTGATTGGTGAAACCATATTGTAAAATTATTTTACAAACATGAAAATTATTTTCAAAAAGCCGAACCCCAACCCTCAGCCTAAAACTTAATTAAGAATTAAGAAGTTGTTTTGATTAGGTTCTAGGATTGTGAATTGAAGAACCTAAGACACAAACCATAACACATTGGGTTAATGGGTTAGTGGGAATTAGGTCCATTAATTGGGTTAGACCTAAGGTTAAATTAAAGATAGACTTAATTAGAGAATTGACTAAATCTAATCAATTATTGTTTTACATTAGGTCAAGGATTCTTTAGATCAATTACAATAGTTGTAGTTGGTCAAGTCCATATCTTTAATGAGAATCAAATGGACTTGATTCTTGGCTAAGCGGTCTAGCACGAACTGTTAGGTTGATCCAATCGAAACTAATTAAACCAGTTGGTATCTAAGGTAAACCAGACCGATAGTTTTTAATTGGGAGTCCGCTTACCTGACCATTTCTGATTGTGTCTAAGGCAAGCTTTGGCAGACCCTCCCATCAATCGAACTTACTTGGCCTCTTGGTGAAATTATATTTTGATTGGATCACTTGACAATTCGAGCTAACCCATGTCAGCTAGGTAAATCAGTGTGACTGATTTAGGTGCTCCTAGACTAACCCTTTTAATGATCTCCCTTAAGCTGACTTGGTGAAGCCAGTGGGAGGATCATGATAAGCTGGTTCATCTGACCTCATCTTCTAAATCAATTAAATCTTCTAAAATTATTAGGTCCTTAAAATAAAATAGTTATGATGATAACTAGATCATAGCCTCCCATTAAGTGGATGATAATGGATCCATCAATTGGATAATCATTGGAGGCCCAAAGGCCTAGTGCTTATCGACTGATGGAATTATCATTCATAATATGATTTTTGACTGTATCTTTCTAAATGATGGTTAGGTTAGCCAACCAAAGTTGGGCCTAATCATTCATTGGCTAGATGGGCCAAGTATGGTCATGTTAATGGTTGGACCTAACCAGACCTTTTCAGTGGAGGCCAAAGCCTACTGATTAGGGACTAGAGCAAAATTAAAATTACTAAAAATTATTTTGAGAAATAATTGATTATGAACCTACCCTTAGATGTACTGGGTTAGCCAACCAAAGTTGGACTTATATGCAGTCTAAGTGGATTCTAGTACCCACTAAGGAATTAGGGTAATTCCTCGAATTGGAGGCAGAGGCTACCAATTCGAATAAAATAGTGAGAGAAACCTTTTGATTAAAATCCAAATCTTTAAGTTTAATGAATTCATTACTAATTAGGTTATGATTTTTCTTTGTGCAGATATGGCCACTTTCCTATCACTCCAATCATTATGGGACAATGATAAGTTGGTGGGACCCAACTTTGGTAGCTGGTATCGAAAGTTGAAGATAGTCCTGAAGCATGAATGGATCTTATATGTGATAATGGATCCTGCACCTGAGGAGCCAGCTGTCAATGCATGTGGAACAGTCAGAGATACTTACCAAAAGTGGCTCAGTGATCGGACCACGATGTGCTGCATCATGCTGGCTGCCATGAGCAACGAGTTTAATCGCAGATTTGAGATGACTCAGCCAAAGGACATGCTTCAAGTGTTGGAGGATGCCTTTGGCACACCCGATGATGTGGAGAGGCATAAGACTAGTTGTGCCATCTTCAACACCAAAATATGGGATGGTGCCTCTGTCACTGATCATGTATTGTACATGATCAAGTTGATGGAGCATTTAAGCAAACTCAGCTTTTCCTTGCATGAGCAGCTTGAAAAGATGCAATACTGAACTCGCTGCCCAAGTCTTATCACCCATTCATCACTCATTATAGAATGATAAAGCCTGAAGTAAACTACCATGGGTTACTGGGGTTGCTTCAGAACTTTGAGAAGGATCACCAACTCTACAAGGAGTCGGTGAACTAAGTGGGAGGTTCGTCTTCTGGTTCTCGATCCTTTAAAAAAGGGAAGAAGAACAAGAAGAAGAAAGTGAAGAAGGTGCAAGTTCAGGCTGGGACATTAATGCAGGGCCAAACCAAAAAGATCAAGTCCGATCAGAGTCAAGCTGAATGCTTCTTTTGCAAGAAGAGGGGGCACTGAAAGAGGAACTGTCCTCAGTACATTGCCTCCCTAGACCGAACAGGCAGAGAAAGCAGCAAGCTGTTGCTGGCAAGATATTTATATGATAACTCCTTGCAATTTCTCTATTTGTGATATAACTGATTAGGTATTGGATACCGGTAGCCCTTACCATATTTGCAATTCGTTGTAGGGGCTGCAGGTTAGTAGGAGATTCGAGCAAGGCGAGAGGTTTCCGAATATTGCAGATGGAAGACCAGTTTTAGTTCTAGCATTAGGAATCTTTAAACTTGTATTTCAGTCCCATACCGTTGTTCTTAATGATTGTCATTTCTGTCCCATTTTTTTTAAACATTATTTCTGTAGGCCTTCTGGCAAAAAATGATTATGAAATTTCAATAAAGAAACAAGTTTGTAATATCATTATGAATGATGTTACTATTTTTTGTGGATATTTGAACAATGGTATGTATATGTTATCACAACCTATTAACGTAGTCTATTCTACTGGCAAGCACCCTAGATTAGATAGCATGTCAGATATCTACTTATGGCACTGAGATCGCCTCAGTGACTTGCAAGCAACTCACTGTGCTTTGATACTGGACTAACTAAATTTTTAATTGAGTGATGGAAGGCTTCTGGGCACAGTCAAGTACTTGAGAAGTCAGAGTGTGATCGAGATGGGATTGACCACTCCAAGAGTTGGAGAAGAATGAGTCGTTGTACTTCAATTTAGCAAAACCTTGGCCAAGATAATCCATCAGATGGATTTGATATTTTGAAATACAATGTGGACAACCTGATCAGAGTTGACAGTTGAACTTTGAGGTGTCCTATGATCATTTTGATCAAAGGAATGAATTATATGAAAACTATATCCGCATGGGTTCTAAGGATGTTGTTCTACACATTCGACCTATCCGACCGTCGGGTACCATTGCTAGATGGTCACTTTGATTGATACTGAAATTTATTCCTATGCTATCGAACCTATGAGGTCACACACTAGAGTTCACGATCCGATCGGATAGTTGATCAACGATTAAGAATCATTCTAGGGTTAAACGATCAATACGATTGATATTTAACCAAGTGCAAGTGTTATAGGAGGATCGATTAGCAATTTGATTACTAATTGGCTTAATTTGATTAAGATAATAGATGAGATTAAGTCTAATTAAATATGATTTAATTAGATTTAGTTTGAACTTGATTGGATCAAGTCTAATTGGTTTATTGGATAAGCCAAGTGCAAGAAAAAATTAATCCTAGTTCAATTGAGACTTGGGTCAACCTAATTTTTAATTTGATTAAAAAATTAAAATAGATTTAAATCTAATTTAATCTGATTTAATTATGTTCTTAATTGGATTAAGATCTATTTTAATTGGGTTGATCTAATTTTGATTTGATTTGGTTTGAGAAACCAAATTAAAACAAGTCATAAGATAGAATCCTAGTAAGACTAGGATTCTACCTTGCGCCACATAAGCCCCCACGCCCTCTCTCTTATTCCATGCTAATTCTCTTTTATTTTGTGTGACAAAAATCTTCTCCCAGGTCTTCACCATGCCTAAAAGGTTTTTTCTTTTCTTTCTTACATGGAAGATGGTTGTGGATCAAATCAAAGTAGGAATAAGTTTGGATTTCAAATTCTATGAGATTGAGTTTTAGAAATCCAAAACTCTTTCCTTTTTGCACCGATTTTACTCAGATTTTTCTTGAGATTTTTGTGGCTTTTATGGCACTTGATAGGTGCCTTTTTCTGTTGGTCCACGCACAAAAAGAAGGAGGGGGCACCCAAGAGTTGGGCACCCCTTATCTTGCCATGTTTGGATAAACTTTGACTAGATATTTGACCTAGACAAGGACTCTATCATATCTATCTATATAAAACAAATTTCTTCATAAAATATTTGTGGTAAATAAATCAAAGAGAGACCATTGAGGCATCCAAAAATTAGAGAGAAAGAAGGTTAGGGCATGGAGATATAATAGACACAAGATAGGGTGTCTAGAGAGAGCAAAGAGAAGAAGAAGAGGGTCTTCTTCTAGGGTTGTTGTGTTCATCTCTTCCCTTCCTCCATCTTGAGTTTTCTGAGAGCGTCTTAGATCTGAAACTCCTTCTCCTACTTTTTATTTTTGGAAGAGTCTAAATCAAGAAGAAGGAGGCACCTGATCAACCATCGAAGAAGGATCAGTGCAGTACTAGCATACTATGCTGATTTTTGGAGCAGGACTTCTGATCGAGATTCGTGGGCTCGTGTGGATGACTCCTAGAGGTTGGATGTGTGTGCAGCTTGCAACATCATTCTCAAGCCTAGATCAATAAGGTTAGAATGTCTAACTTGCAAGATAATAGATCTGATCTATTGTTTATTACATACATTAGATATAGCATAGAAACATGTTGATATGATCAACATGTAGTTCATTCTCTATATGTTTTAATTTTTAATTTAATATCATGTAATAATTATATAACAAGATCTTAGATCTAGAGATTCTTAATTTTATAAAATAAATTTTAATTTATTTTAATCTTCCGTTGCATGATCTTGAAAAAGTTTCAAGATCTAACCCTGAAACCCTAGATCTGGTTCCTTCAGAAAGTTGCGAGAGGGCGAGTAGTTCCTTAATGTTGGAGATGGAAGTATAGTTTCAGTTCTGGTCTTGAAAACTTTGCAGCTTATCTTCGAGTCCAGTAGTATCATGTTAAATAATTATCATTATTGTCTCTCCTTTTTGATGAATGTCATCTCTGTAGGCCTTTTGACCAAACTTGGTTATGAGTTTAAAATAAAGAATAATTTTTATGATATCATTATGAATGATACTATAATTATGCATGGATAATTGAAATATGGTATATACATAATATCATGACTTGTTAGTGTAATATACATAGTCAGTAAATATCCTAAATTAGATAATATTGGTGAATCCTACCTTTGGCATTGTAGGCTTGGGCATGTGAACAAGAATAGAATTGACAGATTGATTAAGAAACATGTCCTTGAGATAGATGATTATAAATCATTGTCTATCTATGAGTCGTGTCTACTTGGTAAGATGACTAAGTCACCTTTTTAAAAAAAAAAGTGAAAGAGGCTGTGATGTCCTAGGTGAAGGGGAAGCGCGGTGGGTGATGTGCATGTATTTTTAAATTTTTACAGTGAAACATATATAGATTAAATAATTTAAGCTACAATACATACATAGATCAAATTTAAATCACCATATAGGATCTATGACATGAACTAATATGCATGTATTCAAAACTAAAATCTAAAATTCAACAAGTATAGATCATATCTATATGTAATTAGATCATATCTAATTCATATTTAGATTACATCTAAAAATTAATTGAGATCAAAATCTTATACTTGAGTGCGAATAGTAGATCACCGCATCTAAAATCCATGGTACTTGGTTCTTCATGATGCTTGGCAGTCGCACATGCATCCAGCCTCTATGGGTATCCACATGAAGCCCTTGCACTGATCGATCTCTCCGGGAGTGCTAGCTGGTGAAGACACCATCCTTTGGCTGATCTAAGAGAAAATATAATGAAGATGAAGAATAAGGAGACCCCCTCCTTTTCTTCTTGGATCCATGCATCTGATCTCTACAATAGAGATCAAGAGAAGAACCCTCTCTTCTCAATTTTCTCACGCATAAGAGAGAATATTTTTTTTCTTCCTTTCACACCCTTAAGAAAAAAATTTTTCTCTAATTTTTCATGATGAAAAATAAATCTAATCTAATTTCTTATGCTAAAAATCATATGGAATCCTAAGCTTTAGAAAAATCTAAAAGAGGGATCCAAGAGAAGAACTGTTCTTCTCTCTTCTTCTCCCTTTTTCTCCTTGATCTAGAACTCTAGGAAGTCCCTTACACCCAACCAAATTTTTTTGATATTCCTTCTCTAAATATTCATAGCAAAAATTAGATCTAATTAAATTTTTATTTTGAAAAAAATAAAAAAAAATTGAAAGAAGAACTCCTTCTTCAAAGCTGTGAACAAGAAAGAAGATATATCTTCTTTTTTGATCTAGAACTCCAGGAAGTCTCGAACATCCAATCAGATTTTTTTTGATATTTTTTATTTAAATTTTTATGTAAAAAATCAAATCTAATCTAATTTTTATCTTCAAAAAAAATAAAAAAAAAAATCTAGAAGAAGAACTCCTTCTTCTTCAAGACTGTGCACAAGAAAGAAGACCGTTCTTCTTCCTTGATCTTTCTCACTTTGGAAAGAACTTTTTTTCTCTAATTTTTTATTATAAAACCAATAGAGAAGTCTCTCTTCAATGCCTAAAAATAGTAACAAAAGATTTTAAAAAACCTTTCAAGAGGGTAGGAAAGAAGGGTTAGCGTGTGGATGTTGGGGCGTCCAACTCTTGGATGCCCCTTCTCCTATTTTTGGGCAACCACAAAGGAGGGGAGACACACCTTCTTTTCTCATGGAAGAAACCAAAAAGGGGGCACACATGGGGCATGAGAGATTTTCTGAAGGAAATATTGGAAGTGCTATACATGTAATTTCAAAATTTTTATGCAGTGAAAGAATAAGATTAAACTATTTAATCTAAATCACATGTATAAGATCTAATTTGTACTATCATGCTATAAAGAAAATATGAAATATGATACACTTTAGATCTAAAAATAAAAATATACATTGATCTCATCGATGCTGAAATCTTAGATCTAACTTTTAGATCTAACTATATGATCAAAATAAATTAGTAACAATTACCAAAACAATTTTATCTTGTTCTCCTCTGGTCCAACACTTGGAGAAGATGTTCCTCAAGTTGCTCACAGCCATACAAAGATGTCTGGCCTCTACAAAAAAATCCACGTGAAGACTGGCGCAGATCAGGGACTTGGAGGTGCTAGCTTGCAAGCAACTTTGACGGCTGATCTCTTCCTTTTTCTTCAAGCACCTTGGACACTCCAAAAGATGAAAGGATCTAGAGGAGAAAGAGAAGAGAAGGAGAAGAGCTCTAGAAAAATAAAAATCAGCAAGGGGAGAGAGGTCTAACGCCAATAACAAGGGACCCCTTTTTATAGGCAAAGACTAAGTTTTTTCATCCAAAGGAAAGAGCACCTCAACCACCATGCCTCAAATCAATTTTGGGCATCCCAAAATTTCTAAAAAAAGCTCTTAGATGTGGAAAAGGTTTTTGGTATCTCACATGCCCAAGGACTCTCCAAGAAAAATAGAAAAAAATTTATTAAGATGCTAACAACTTTCCTTGTATGGAAAATCTCTTTTCTTATTTTCATCTTATCTCCAATTTGGAACGTATTTGAATTTGATAAGAGATAGGATTATAAGTCATCAATTATTACTACCCACCCTTATTGAGTCTCCTACCTTGATGCCAAAAAGGTCAAGCCAAATCCAATTTGGCATGGAGATATGGGCAAGTGTCCAATTATGGCACAATGAGATGAGGATAGAGTCTTAGTCTGACTTAGACACTTCATTTCTAATTCAATTCTAATCCAAATTAAATTTGGATTGAAAATACTGATAGAAATTGTTGGTGTAAAAATCCACCTACGCCGGAGAAGCTGGAGTCGAGGGAGTCGCGGTCGCCGCCGGGACTTGCAAAAGAAGTCTAAACCGGAGGTGGGGTTGCTCCGGCAAGACCCTCCGACGCTCCAGTCAGTTCTCTGCCTCAACAAGAATGGAGTGCTCGAACGAAAATTTTAGCAGAGTTTTGGGACAGAATTTTGAGCTTAGAGAATAATGTATCTGAGGTCCCCCTTTTATAGATGGGGGGAGCAAAGGATTGATAGCGACTGTTTATGATCACCTCATCGTGGGCCGTATGGGGCCAGGAGGAATTTATCATGAGAGTAATTGGGTGGAGTCGTGGCTGTCACCATGGCTCGCCATGTGAATCAGTTGCAGGGAGTGGAGCGACGTCCGTTGTCGCGACTCGCTAGGGAGTGGTGGAACTGCACAGGATCCATCGCAGGAAGTGAAGCAGAATCGTGGCCGTTACTGTGGCCTGCCAGGGAGTGATGGAGCCGCGTAGGATCCACCGCAGGGAGTGGAGCAGAGTCGTGGCCGTTACTGCAGCCTGCCAGGGAGTGATGGAGCCACGTAGGATCTGCCGCAGGGAGTGGAGCAGAGTCGGGGCCGTTACTGCGGCGTGCCAGAGGGTCCAGACTTGTCGGCCGAAGTTCGATTGGAGTCTGATTTCCATAGAAGCCCGAATGGGGATCATTTGTCGAGGAATCTCGATCGAGACCTTCAGCAGGAGTTCAGGGTAGAAGTCTGGCTCCTGTGGGAGCCTGGATAAAGCCTACCTGTAGCTGGAGTCAGAGACGAAGTCCGACTCCCGTAGGAGCTCGGACGAAGTCTTCCTGCAGTCGAAGTTGGAGACGGAGTCCGGCTCCCGTAGGAGTCCGGACGAAGCCTACCTGTGATTGAAGTTGTGGGCGGAGTTCGGCTCCCGTAGGAGTCCGGACGAGGTCTGCCTGTAGTTGGAGTCAGAGATGAAGTCCGGCTCCCGTAGGAGTCCGGACGAAGTCTTCCTGCTGCTGAAGTCGGGGATGGAGTCCGGCTCCCATAGGAGTCCGGATGAAGCCTTCCTGTAGTTAGAGTCGGAGGTGAAGTCTGGCTCCCGTAGGAGTCCGGACGAAGTCTTCCTGCTGCTGAAGTCGGGGATGGAGTCCGGCTCCTGTAGGAGTCCGGATGAAGCCTTCCTGTAGTTGGAGTCAGAGATAAAGTCCGACTCCCGTAGGAGTCTGGACGAAGTCTTCCTGCTGCTGAAGTCGGGGATGGAGTCTGGCTCCCGTAGGAGTCTGGACAAAGCCTTCCTATAGTTGGAGTCGGAGACGAAGTCCGGCTCCCGTAGGAGTCCGGACGAAGTCTTCCTGCTGCTGAAGTCGGGGATGGAGTCCGGCTCCCGTAGGAGTCCAGACGAAGCCTTCCTGTAGTTGGAGTCGGAGATGAAGTCTGGCTCTCGTTGGAGTCCGGACGAAGTCTTCCTACTGCTGAAGTCGGGGATGGAGTCTGGCTCCCGTAGGAGTCCGGACGAAGCCTTCCTGTAGTTGGAGTCGGAGATGAAGTCCGACTCCCGTAGGAGTCCGGATGAAGTCTTCTTGCTGCTGAAGTCGGGGACGGAGTCCGGCTCCCGTAGGAGTCCGGGCGTAGCCTTCCTGTAGTTGGAGTCGGAGATGAAGTCCGGCTCCCGTAGGAGTCCGGATGAAGTCTTCCTGCCACCGTAGGTCGGATGCCGGTAGAATCCCCGAGGGGTCACTCCTGACACGAACTTCGGCTAGGGGGGTTTTACACCCAACACCAGTCCCCCTACTTTCGAGTTCAAGTTTCGATCGAAGGAAGTACAGAAAATTTTCACAGTCGAAGTCGTTTCCTTGAATTCTGCACACGACCGCCCTCAAAAATCTTGGCATTTAATGCACGTGTGCCGGAGCCTTTTTCGATTAGGGTGATCCGAAGAGTCCTTTCGAAACTCCCATCAGGGTGTAATCCTAAGCATCACGCCATAATGGTCCGCGAATGGTCAGCCCTATGCCGCAGTGAGTGGGACACGTGGCGGGCACTGGTTGACCTAGGGATATCTGCCACCATAACTGCACCAGGCCCCGTTGCTTATTTAAGCCCCCGCCTTTCCTCTAGGGGCTTCACTTCGCCTGAGGGTCGACACCTTTCTTCTGCCTGAGAGTTTAGCCACTCAGCCACTCAGTCGGTGCCCTTTTCGACTCCGGACACCCTTCGCACCAGTCTTTGCCATCCCCGCCGGCTCCCTGCCGTCTTCAGTCCCCCGAGCCTCTCCGAGGGGTTCTCCCGTCGGGGCCCCCACCCCGGAGGCCAACCTCGAGAGGATGCCGCGGACCAAGAGGAGTGTGAGGAGGAAAACAGTGGCCTGCGAGTTCTCCGACTGTCAAACTGTCACTGAGGGTTCCCGTCACCTTAAAGGGGGCTCGAGGGAGAATTCCTTCAACAACAGGGGTTTAATAATGGGGACAATCGGTGAGGGCATTCCGTCCGAGAATTTTGGAGTAGCTGAACGGGGCGACACCGGTCAAGGGGGTAGAGTTGTCTCACAAGCTGTGGCGGGATTCTTGACGTCGTCGGGGCCGAGGGACCAGAAGCGGTCGGCACCGACGGTGGGGCAGTAGAACTTGTTGCGGGGACGGTGGAAGTAGCGCATGCCGACCTTGCCGGAGTACCTAGGATGGTGGTTGTCGTGGAGCATATGGTGGTGGTGCATGCCTCCGGTGCCATCGCGGCCTCCGGGGTACCTCTGGTTCTTCTTGATGCAGGTCATCATCGCCGCTGCCGTTGCCTTCGCTGCCCCCTGAATTCTATCCCATCCTTTTCCCCCTAGGGTTGGGGTTTTGGCGATGGAGCGAAACGAGGTGGGGGGCGAGAGCCGAGAGGTTTATCACACGCACTGGAAAATACTGCTAAGAAGGACGAAACTGGGAAGAGAAGTCGACAGCTTGAAGTGATCACTGGTGTATTCCTTTCGAGTCTTGTAGTAATGTCTTCTTTTTCAGGCCCTCCGGGTCTTGTAACGTACATCTTATTAATCGAAAAATGAGAAGGAGATTTTGTTACTTCGTTCGTACTTTGCATCGAATTGCTGCCTGCCGAACTTCTTTCCTTTACCATTGTTATTGTTGTATTCCCTTCTCTCTCTTTCTCTTTTTTTTTTTTTTGGCATCGTTCGGAGGTTACTGGTTGTTGCCACGTCGGCTCGCCTTTCCAGTTATCCTTCTTCTTCAGCCTTAATGGCTCTATAATGCATATTTAATAAATAATATGAGAAAGAAATTTTCTGCTACCTCTTTTACTCATGTGTTGAATTGTCACTTGCCGAGCTTCTTTCAGCCTTTGCATCGTTCGGAGGTACCCGATTGCCATCGCATTGACCCATCCTTTCATCCATGGCTGCAGATTTGTCCGGGGCTGCTCGGGTTTGGCGCCCCCCATCAGGGCTCGAGCTCGGAGGTCTGAGCTTCTCGTCACCCTGAGGAAGTCGTCTTATCTCGGACTTGCATTGAGGGAAAGCTGGGGTTCTTGATAAGAACCCCAATCCCTGCTGAGACGAGGTTCTTTGCATCTTTGATGCTGTTTGTTTTCCATTCATCGCTGACGTAGTCCATCGCTTCCCTTTTTAACTCCTCTCCCCTTTCCCCTTTTTCTTTTTCGAGTGGGATTTTTCCCTCTGCTCTTGGTGAGGTTGCGGGAGTCCGGCTCCCGTAGGAGTCCGGGCAGAGTCTTCCTGCAACCATAGTTGGGGATGAGGTCTGGCTTCCGTAGGAGTCCGGGCAGAGTCTTCCTGCAACCAGAGTTGGGGACGAGGTCCGGCTCTCGTAGGAGTCCAGGTGGAGTCTTCCTGCAGTCGGAGTTGGGGATGAGGTCCGGCTCCCGTAGGAGTCCGGGCAGAGTCTACCTGCAATTGAAGTTGGGGGTGAAGTTTGGCTCCGTAGGAGTCCGGACGAAGTCTACCTGCAATTGGAGTTGGGGGCGAAGTCCGGCTCTCGTAGGAGTCCGGACGAAGTCTACCTGCAATTGGAGTTGGGGGCGAAGTCCGGCTCCCGCAGAAGTCCGGATGAAGTCTTCTTGCGATCAAAGTCGAGGGCAAAGTCTGGCTCCCGTAGGAGTCTGGATAAAGTCTTCTTGCGATCAAAGTCGAGGGTGAAGTCTGGCTCCTGTAGGAGTCCGGACGAAGTCTTCTTGCGAAGGGACTGCTGGGAAGGTCTCCTTTTTCCCATCTGATCTTGAATGACCAGACCTTAATTGGTGTCGGGACGAGGTTCTTCTCCTATTTCTATCGTAATAGGCTTCAGGTCTGGTTAGGACGAGGTTCTCCTCCTGTCCCTAACATGGTTGTAGGGGCACATATGGGCACTGCTGGGCCTTTCCCCCCATCCGGTCTAGGTATAACCGAGCCTTCGACCTTGCTCATGTTAGGACGAGGTTCTCCTCCTGTTCCTAACATGGCTGTGGGGGCACATATGGGCGTTGCAGGGCCTCTCCCCCCATCCGATCTAAAGAGAACCGGGCCTTCGACTTTGCTCAAGTTAGGGTGAGGTTCTCCTCCTGTCTCTAACAGGACTGTGGGGGCACATATGGACGTTCTTGGCCTCTCCCCCCATCCGGTCTAAAGAGAACTGGACCTTCGACTTTGCTCAAGTTAGGGTGAGGTTCTCTCCTGTCCCTAACAGGGCTGTGGGGGCACATATGGGCGTTGCTTTTCCTCTCCCCCCATCCAGTCTAAAGAGAACCGGGCTTTCGACTTTGCTCAAGTTAGGGCGAGGTCCTCCTCCTGTCCCTAACAGGGCTGTGGGGGCACATATGGGTGTTGCTTGGCCTCTCCCCCCATTCGGTCTAAAGAGAATCGGACCTTCGACTTTGTCGAGATGAAGTTCTCCTCCCGCTTCCGACACGGTTTGTTTTGACTGTACTGTCGATATGGGCTTGTGCCAAGAGAGGAGACATGTAGATATGCAACTTTTATTTAAAATAAAATTATCGGTAATACATTTGTAAGTTTTTCGAGCTCCATGATCGCGGGAGGTCTGCTCCTCCGAGCTCCTTGAGGTAATAAGTTCCGGGCCGGACTACTTCTTTGACTTCATACGGGCCTTCCCAGTTTGGGGCGAGCTTCCCTCGATCCTGAGGTTGCGAGATAGCGGCTCATCGAAGCACTAGATCTCCTGCTCTAAAGACTTTATTCTTGACCCGGGAATTGTAATAGCGGGCGACTTTCTATCTATAGGCTGCCATCCGAACTTGAGCTACGTCTCGCTTTTCTTCCAGTAAGTTGAGGTTGGCTTTAAGACCTTGCGAATTGTGATGTTCGTTGAATGCCATGACTCGCGCCGATGGAAGTTTAAGCTCAATGGAATAACAGCCTCCATTCCGAAGGCTAAAGCAAAGGGGGTCTCCCCCGTGGACAGTCTTTGGATAGTTCGATATGCCCACAGCACATGATAAAGTTCGTCTGCCCAAGTTCCCTTCACCTTTTCGAGCCTTGTCTTGATCCCTTGCAGCAGGATTCTGTTGGTCACTTTAGCTTCGCCGTTCACCTGAGGATGGGCTACTGATGTGAAGTTGTGGGAGATGTTTAGATCTTCACAGAATTCGATGAATCTTGCTCCCACGAACTGCCGCCCGTTATCAATGATTAGGGTTCTTGGCAGACCGAACTTGCAAACGATTGACTTCCAGACGAAATCTTGCACTTTAGCTTCTGTGATTTTCGCCAGTGGTTCGGCTTCGACCCACTTGGTGAAGTAGTCAATCGCTACCAGGAGGAACTTTCTCTGCCCCGACGCCACGGGAAAGGGTCCAAGGATGTCCATCCCCTATTGCGCAAAAGGCCATGGGGCACTCAAGGGTGTAAGCTCGGTGGTGGGCTGTCTCTGGATGTTGGTATATCTCTGACATCGGTCACACTTTCTGATGTATTCAATCGAGTCATGATGCATCGTCGGCCAGTAATATCCTTGGCGAGCAACTTATGGGATAAAGATCTAGCCCCCAGATGGCTTCCGCAGATTTCTTCATGCACCTCCCACAAGGCGTAGTCAGCTTCCGAAGGTCGGAGACATTTTAAAAGGGGCAAAGAGTATGATCTCTTGTACAACTTGCCCTCATAAAGGATGTACCAGCAGGCTTGATTTCTGAGCTTTCGAGCTTCTTTTGCATCCTGAGGGAGAATCCCATCTCTGAGATATGTTATCAGTGGGTCGATCCAGCTGGGCTTGTGGTCAATTTTCATCACGGGCCGCGATTCTTCCATACTCGGGCACTTTAGAACTTCAAAGAGAACACCCTTAGGCAATTCGGTCAGAGCCAGCGTTGCCAACTTGGAGAGAAGATCGGCCCTGATATTTTTCATCCTCGGAATCTGCCTGATATTGAAGCTATTGAAGGCGGGGATGAGCTCCTTTACCTTTCCAAGATATTTAGCCATGCTGTCCTCCCGTGCTTCATAGTTTTCGTTGACTTATCCCACTACTAGTTGGGAGTCGCTGTGGACCTGGAGCCGATCTACTCCCAGCTCTTTGGCGATCTTCAGTCCTGCGATCAGAGCTTCATATTCTGCTCCATTATTTATTGCGGGAAACTCGAAGCGCAGAGCGTACTCCATGACAATTTCCTCTGGACTGATCAAGATCAGGCCCGCGCCTGCGCCTGACATGTTGGAAGATCCATCCACATAGAGGGCCCAAAAGCAACCAGAGGGATCTGCTTCTTCTTTGGGGGAGTCCGGTCGGGACTCCAGGCTGTCAATTTCATCTTGTTCAGGTTCGACCTCCTTTGGGATAGTACACTCCACTATGAAATCTGTCAATATCTAAAACTTTACTGCTGGTCTGGGTCGATAGTTGATGTCGAATTCTGTGAGCTCGATCGCCCATTTTGCCATCCTCCCGGAGGCATCCGCCCGGTGTAGAATCACCTTGATCGGTTGGTCGGTGAGCAGCGTTACGGTGTGCCCTTGAAAGTAGGGTCAGAGCCTTCGGGCTGCAATCAACAGGGCGTAAGTCAGTTTTTCTAATTTACTATACTTGGTCTCGACGTCTCTCAACGCGCGACTAACGTAGTAAATCGATCGTTGGACTTTTGCTTCTTCCTTGACAAGGACTGCCGCGAGAGCCACGGGAGAGACCGCCAGGTATAAAAATAGTTCCTCTCCAGGCTCTGGCTTCACCAACAGCGGAGGTGAGCCAAGGTAGCTCCTTAGTTCTTCGAACGTCTGTTGGCACTCAGGGGTCCAACAGAAGTTCTTCGACCGCTTGAGGGTTTGGAAGAAGGGTAAGCACCGTTCGGCCGACCTCGTGACGAAGCGATTCAGGACTGCTACCCTCCCTATAAGGCGCTGAACCTCTTTTATCGACTTCGGGGCGGCCATCTCCTGGATGGCGCAAATTTTCTCTGAGTTGGCTTCAATTCCGCATCCCGATACCATAAAGCCCAGGAACTTCTTCGAGGTCACTCCGAAGGCCTCCTCGAGGTCGGCGATGTGGTTCATGAAAGATTTGCTTTTCACGAGCATGTCGTCCACGTAGACCTCCATATTGCGGCCGATCTATTCCTTGAAGATTTTGTTTACCAGCTACTGATAGGTCGCACCTGTATTTTTGAGGCCGAATGGTATGACCCTGTAACAGTAAAGGCCACGGTTAGTAATGAAAGCAGTCTTTTCTTCATCTTCCGGTGCCATCCTGATTTGATTATAGCCGGAGAATGCATCCATAAAGGTGAGGAGCTCATGGCCCGAGGTCACGTCCACCAATTGATCAATTCTGGATAGAGGGTAGCTATCCTTTGGGTAGGCTTTATTCAGCTTTTTGAAGTCTATGCACATCCTCCACTTGCCGTTTGCCTTTTTGACTAGGACAATGTTGGAAATCCAGTCAGGATAATTGACTTCCCTAATGAATCCAGCTTTCAGAAGTTTGTCCACTTCCTCGGCCATCACTTTCTGCCTCTCTAGTGCATGACCTCGAATTTTCTCTTTCATCGGCCGATGCTTGGGATTGACGGCCAGGCGGTGCTCCATGACTTCCACGTCAATCTCCGGCATGTCTGCTGGAACCTAACCAAAAATGTCTGCATTCTTTCGTAGAAAATTGATGAGATGCATCCGCACCTCTTCCCCTAGTTAGAGCCGATCTTCACCACATGCTCCGCATTCCCGTCATTCAAAGAGATCGAAACCAGATCTTCGATTGGGCCGCCCCTCTCCTCAGTGAGGTCATCACGGGCATCCAGCCCATCAACTGGACAGGGGTCGGATTGGTCGCTTCTTTGCAAGACTATATTGTAGCAGTGTCTGGCCAGGGCTTGGTCTCCTCTGACCTCTCCGATCCTCTGGTTGGTAGGGAATTTTAACTTCAAATGGTAGGTTGACACGATGGCTCGGAGAGCATTGAGGCCAGGTCGGCCGAGGATCACGTTGTAGGCTGACGGTGCCTTCACCACCAGGAAATTCACCAGGGCCCTGGATTGTCTTGGATATCAACCCGCAGCTATAGTCAAAGTTATCACTCCCTCCACCGGGACAGTGTCGCCGGTAAACCCTACTAGAGGGGAGCTAATCGGCCTCAAATGGCCGTCAAGGATGGACATTCTTGAGAAGGCATCGTAGAACAAAATGTCGGCCGAACTTTCATTGTCGACAAGAATGCGGCAGACGTCGTAATTAGCTATATTCAAGGAAACTACAATCCGTCGTTATGAGAAAATTGAACTCCCTGAGCATCTTCTTCGGTGAAAGTTATGGGTTCCTCGATCTTTTGCCGCTTGGAAAGTCCAGCCAATACGTCGGTCACTCCCCGTCGGGATTCTTCCGAGATGGTGTTGGCAAAATCCGTCGGAGGTCGATTGTCCGACCGCTCCATGCTGGTGGCCGTTGCCAGAGGATGTGGGGCCTGGGAAACTGGAGGTGAGGCCGGAGTCTGAGATCTGGCCATGGAGGCCATGGGTCACCGTGTGGATGCTTCGCAAGAAGGCATCGGGCGAGGATCTAGCGGGGGAAGGAGGAGAAGACACCAGAAAAGATGACCGGAGGCGGTCCCGTTAAGCGCTCCTTTAAGAACAAGGGTACTGCGAAGACACACCCCTTCCTCTAATGCCAATCCTGTTGGTGCAAAAATCTACCTGCGCTGGAGAAGCTGGAGTCGAGGGAGTCGCGGTCGCTGCCGGGACCTACAAAAGAAGTCTAAACCGGAGGTGGGGTTGCTCCGGCAAGACCCTCCGATGCTCAAGTCAGTTCTCTGCCTCAACAAGAATGGAGTGCTCGAACGAAAATTTTAGCAAAGTTTTGGGATAGAATTTTGAGCTTAGAGAATAACATATCTGGGGTCTCTCTTTTATAGATGGGGGGAGCAAAGGATTGATAGTGACTGTTTATGATCGCCTCGTCGTGGGTCGTATGGGGCCAGGAGGAATTTATCATGTAGAGTAATGGGGTGGAGTCGTGGCTGTCACCATGGCTCGCCACGTAGAATCAGTTGTAGGGAGTGGAGCGGCATCCGTTGTCGTGACTCGCCAGGGAGTGGTGGAACTGCACAGGATCTGTTGCAGGAAGTGGAGCAGAATCGTGGCCGTTACTACGGCCTGCCAGGGAGTGATGGAGCAGCATAGGATCCACCATAGGGAGTGGAGCAGAGTCATGGCCGTTACTGCGGCCTGCCAGGGAGTGATGGAGCCGCATAGAATTTACCACAGGGAGTGGAGCAGAGTCGTGGCCGTTACTGCAGCCTGCCAGAGGGTCCAGACTTGTCGGTCGAAGTTCGATTGAAGTCTGATTTTCGCAGAAGCTCGGATGGGGATCGTTTGTCGAGGAATCTCGACCGAGACCTTCAACAGGAGTTTAGGGTGGAAGTCCGACTCCCGTGGGAGCCCAGACAAAGCCTACCTGTAGCTGGAGTCGGAGGCGAAGTCCGGCCCCCGTAGGAGCTCAGACGAAGTCTTCCTGCAGTCGAAGTTGGAGATGGAGTCCGGCTCCCGTAGGAGTCCGGACGAAGCCTACCTGTGATTGAAGTTGTGGGCAGAGTCCGGCTCCCGTAGGAGTCCGGACAAGGTCTGCCTGTAGTTGGAGTCGGAGATGAAGTCCGGCTCCCGTAGGAGTCCGGACGAAGTCTTCCTGCTACTGAAGTCGGGGATGGAGTCCGGACGAAGTCTTCCTGCTGCTGAAGTCGGGGACGGAGTCCGGCTCCCGTAGGAGTCCGAATGAAGCCTTCCTGTAGTTGGAGTCAGAGATGAAGTCCGGCTCCCGTAGGAGTCCGGACGAAGTCTTCCTGCTGCTGAAGTCGGGGATGGAGTCCGGCTCCCGTAGGAGTCCGGACGAAGCCTTCCTGTAGTTGGAGTCGGAGATGAAGTCCGGCTCCCGTAGGAGTCCGGACGAAGTCTTCCTGCTACTGAAGTCGGGGACAGAGTCTGGCTCCCGTAGGAGTCCGGACGAAGCCTTCCTATAGTTGGAGTCAGAGATGAAGTTCGGCTCCCGTAGGAGTCCGGACGAAGTCTTCCTGCTGCTGAAGTCGGGGATGGAGTCCGGCTCCCGTAGGAGTCCGGACGAAGCCTTCCTGTAGTTGGAGTCTGAGACGAAGTCCGGCTCCCGTAGGAGTCCGGACGAAGTCTTTCTACTGTTGAAGTTGGAGACGGAGTCTGGCTCCCGTAGGAGTCCGGGCGTAGCCTTCCTGTAGTTGGAGTCGGAGATGAAATCCGGCTCCCATAGGAGTCCGGATGAAGTCTTCCTGCCGCCGTAGGTCGGATGCCGGTAGAATCCCCGAAGGGTCACTCCTGACACGAACTTCGGCTGGGGGGGTTTTACACCCAACAGAAATGAACCTAATTCAATTAGAAATCTAAATATCTGATCAAATTTCTAACTCAATTAAGAATTAACCAAGTCCAAATATTGATCTTATCAGGATTAAATTTTTCTTGCAATCAAGACTGATCATATCAATCCCAGTCTGAGTCGAATTAAATCTCATTCAATTAGACATGTTCTAAAGCTCTTTACTCAATCAAATTGAATCAATTAGTAATTTAATTACTAATTAATTCTCTATAAATTATAGAGTTCCAATCCCAGTGGGACTCTCCCATAGAGTCCTAGTCCAAGTAGGACTCTTCACCAGAGTCACAATCCAATTGGACTCTTCAGCCATCTGATCTGACCAAATCTTCTAATGTATGTGACCCCATAGGTCTAAATCTAAGCTGGTAGTATAGGAACAACTTTCTACACCAATCAATGTAATGAAGGAACCAGATCTAGGGTTTCAGGGTTAGATCTTGAAACTTTTTCAAGATCATACAGCGGAAGACTAAAATAAATCAAAATTTATTTTTTAAAATCAGAGATTCCCTAGATCTAAGATCTTATTACATGATTATTACATAGCATTAAATCAAAAATTAAAATATATAAATATAGCATGAACTACATGTTGATCATATCAACATGTTTCTATACCACATCTAATGTATGTATTAAACAATAGATCAGATCTATTACCTTGCAAGTTAGATGCTCTAACCTCGCTGATCCAGGCTTAAGGATGATGTTGCAAGCCGCACACACGTCCGAACTCTAGGAGTCATCCACACGAGCCCACGAATCTCGATCAGAAGTCTTGCTTCAGGAAATCAGCACAGTATGCTAGTACTGCGCTGATCCTTCTTTGATGGTTGATCAGGTGCCTCCTTCTTCTTGATTTGGACTCTTCAAAAGATGAAAAGTAGAAGGAGGAGTTTCAGATCTGAGACACTCTCAGGAAACTCAAGATGGAGGGAGGAAAGTATGAAAACAAAAACCCTAGAAGAAAACCCTCTTCTTCTTCACGTTTTTCTCTCTAGACATCCAAACTTGTATCTTTTATATATCTATGACCCAAAGGTATTTCTCTCTGATTTTTGGATGGCACAAAGGTCTCTCAAATATCTGACATCCTCTAAAATTTCACAAAGAAACTCATCTTATATAGAGCGATATGATAGAGTCCTTGTCTAGGTCAAACACCTAGTCAAGGCTTATCCAAACATGGCAAGTTAAGGGACGCCCAACTCTTGAGCACCTCCTTCATATTTTCATGCATGGATTACCATAAAAGGGTGCACAATATATACCCTAAAATCCATGAAAATTCCAAAAAAAATTTGGATAAATTCGGTGCAAAATTGAAAGAGTTTTTGATTTCTAAAACTCTATCTCATAGAATTCGAAATCCAAACTTATTCCTTTTAGATTTGATCCAAACCACCTTCCATGTAAGAAAGAAGAGAGGAGATCTTTTGTGAACGTGGGAGAGATCTGGGAGAGGGCTTTTGTTGCACAAAATAAGTGGAGATTGGTGTTGAATAAGAGAGAGGGCGTGGAGAAGGATTATGTGGCGCAAGGTGGAATCCTAGTCTTACTAGGATTCTGTCTTATGACTTGTTTTAATTTGGTTTTCCAAACCAAATCAAATCAAAATTAGATCAACCCAATTAAAATAGGTCTTAACCCAATTAAGAACCTAATTTAATCAGATTAAATTAGATTTAAATCTAATTTAATTTTCTAATCAAATTAGAAATTAGATTGACCCAAGTCCTAATTGAACTAGGACTAGTTTTTCCTTGCACTTGGCTTATCCAATAAACCAATTGGACTTGATCCAATCAAGCCCAAACCAAATTTAATTAAATCATATTTAATTAGACTTAATCTCAACCCATTGGCTTAATCAAATTAAGTCAATCAGCAATCGAATTGCTAATAGATCCTCCTGCAACACTTGCACTGGGTTAAATGTCAATCGTATTGATCATTTAACCCTAGAATGATTCTTAATCGTTGATCAATCATCCGATCGGATCATAAACTCTAATGTGTGTGACCTCATAGGTCCGAACCTAAGCTGGTAGTATAGGAACAAATTTTTGTACCAATCGAAGTGACCATCTAGCAATGATACCCGACGACCTGATAGGTCGAATGTGTAGAATAACATCCTTAGAACCCATGCGGATATAGTTTTCATATAATTCATCTCCTTGACCAAAATGATCATAAGACACCCCAGAGTTCAACTGTCAACTCTGATCAGGTTGTCCACATTGTATTTCAAAATATCAAATCCATCTGATGGATTACCCTGGCCAAGGTTTTGCTAAATTGAAATACAGCGACTCATTCTTCTCCAACTCTTGGAGTGGTCAATCCCATCTCGATCACACTCTGACTTTGCAAGTACTTGACTGTGCCCAGAAGCCTTCCGTCCCTGAATTAGAATTTTAGTTAGTCCAATACCAAAGCACAGTGAGTTGCTTGCAAGTCACTGAGGTGATCTCAAGTCTAAGGGACACTTATACCTATATCCCATCAGAGACATTCTCGACAGCAGAATACTCTGGAGTTGGTCATGTTCAATGACAATGTACCCTTACATCTCACCTGTATGCCATACCAGTGTCTCCACACTCCTTGGTTAAGAGGACAACCAACCCATATGGCCTACAGCGACCTATGCTCGATAGAAGCTGTCGTCCTTATTAACAGCTTATCATTTGGTCATGAACAGTTTTAAGGACTAATCGATAAATCTTCTTTTTATCGAACTTAAATAGTCCTAAGGACTTCATCATAACAATGGAGTTCATTAGAAGATGAAAGCTTATGATGAAGATGCCAAATATATCTTATTTATTAACAAATCAATTACAATACTTGGTTGCTCAACCGTTAACAGCTTGACGATTAGCTTTTTGGGACACATTTTCCAACAACTCCCACTTGTCCTAAAGCCACTCGGCACAGTATCTAATACCCATCTTCGACTTGTAGTTGTCGAACTCTTTTATCGCCAGGGCTTTAGTGAAGGGGTTGGCTAGGTTCTCCTTTTCGTCGATCTTCTGAAGGTCGACGTCACCTCGATCCACGATCTCCCAGACCAGGTGGAAGCGGCGCAAGATGTGCTTCGTCCGCTGATGTGCTTTGGGTTCCTTCACCTGAGCTATGGCACTAGTGCTGTCGCAGTAGAGCAGGACTGGACCATCGAGGGAGGGTGCTACTCCGAGCTCAGCGATGGATTTCATCAGCCACACAGCTTCCTTTTCAGCATCCAATGCTGCGATGTACTCCGCTTCACAAACAGAGTCCGCCACAGTATGCTGCTTGGAACTCTTCCAGCAGATGGCTCCACCATTCAGAGTAAAGACATAACCCGACATGCTCCTGCTGTCATCATGGTCAGATTGAAAGCTAGAGTCTGTGAACTCCACAAGTTTCATATCTGACTTGCCATAAACCAACCATTGGTCCTTAGTATTTCTCAAATACTTAAGGATGGCTTTAACCACTTTTTAGTAATTTTCTTTAGGATCAGATTGGTATCTACTCACTACTCCTAGTGAGTATGCCACATCTGGTCTTGTACATGTCATGGCGTACATGATAGATCCCATGGCTGAAGCATATGGACTCTACTCATACGCTCTCTCTCTTCAGGAGTTGTCAGACAATCCTTCTTAGAGAGAGAAATTCCTTGGCCTATCGATAGATAGTCCTTCTTGGAATTCTCTATGCTGAACCTCTTCAGCACAGTGTCTATGTATATGGACTGGGATAACCCAAGCATCCTTTTAGATCTATCCCTATAGATCTTCATCCCTAGGATGTAGGATGCTTCACCCAAGTCCTTCATGGAGAATGTGATGACAACCAAACTTTTATTCCCTGTAGTGCGGGGATGTCATTCCCGATTAAGAGAATGTCATCCACGTACAAGACAAGGAATACCACAACTGGACCATTTACCCATTTATAGATGCAGGGCTCTTCTCCATTCTTAATGAAGCCATACGTTTTGATCACCTTATCAAAATACATGTTCCAACTCCGAGAAGCTTGCTTCAGTCCATAAATGGATCTCTGAAGCTTGCACACCTTGGACTCATCTGTGGATGTAAACCCCTCAGGTTGTATCATATACACCTCTTCAGTCAGCTCTCCATTCAGGAAAGCTGTCTTTACATCCATCTGCTAGATCTCATAATCCAGATGGGCAGCTATTGCAAGCATTATCCGAATGGATTTGAGCATTGCCACAGGAAAAAACATCTCGTCATAGTCAATACCATAACGTTGACGATACCCCTTGACGATCAGATGGACTTTATAGGTCTCCACCTTTCCGTCTGCGCCCCTCTTCCTTTTGAAGACCCATTTACACCCAATGGGTTTAACCCCTTCAGGTGGGTCAACCAATGTCCATACATCGTTGACCTTCATGGACTCCATTTCGGATTTCATGGCTTCAAGCTATTTCTCGGAATCAGGTCTCTGTATTGCATCCATATAGGTGATCGGATCCTCATTATTCTCATCAAGTTCGATGGGATCACCGTCCCGGACCAAGAAATCATAGTATCTGTCCGGCTGATGCGGTACTCTACCGGATCGCCTTAATGGTGCAGGTATATTGGGCTTCGGATCTGATCTAATCATATCCGACTCAGGTTCAGCTAATGGTGTCGGTCCTTCTACCTGTTGAACTTCATCAAGTTCAATCTTAGAGGCAACAGTTCCTTCACCAAGGAACTCCTTTTCTAAAAAGATTGCCTTAAGGCTGACGAACACCTTTTGTTCGTCAGTATGGTAGAAAAAATATCCTTTTGTCTCTTTGGGGTACCCTATGAATGAGCATTTGTCAGACCTAGGTCCAAGTTTGTCTGTGACTAATCGTTTGACATAGGTCGGGCACCCCCAGACCCTAAGGTGTGAAAGTGCTGGCTTACGTCCCGTCCATATCTCATATGGAGTCTTAATTACAGACTTACTTGGAACCCTATTTAACAGATAACAGGCCGATTCGAGTGCATATCCCCAGAAGGATATCGGCAAGCTAGCAAAACCCATCATGAATCGGACCATGTCTAACAGAGTCCGATTCCTCCTTTCAGACACACCATTATGCTGTGGTATTCTTGGAGGAGTCCATTGGGAGATAATCTCATTCTCTCCTAGATATGTGAGAAACTCACTAGAAAGGTATTCTCCTCCTTGATCAGATCGAAGAGTTTTAATACTCTTCTCAGTTTGTTTTTTTACTTCACTTCGGAATCATTTGAACATTTCAAATGAATCTAACTTATGTTTCATCAGATAGATATATCCATATCGGGATAGGTCATCCGTGAAAGTTATGAAGTAAAAATATCCACCTCTAGCATCGGTGCTTATGGGCCCGCATACATCAGTATGTACTAGGCCCAAGAGCTCAGTAGCTCTCTCACCTTTCTCAGTAAAAGGTGACTTGGTCATTTTACCAAGAAGACAGGACTCACAGGTTAAAAGTGATTCACAATCACTGACTTCGAGGATTTCCTCTTGAGTCAACCTGTTTATTCTGTTCTTGTTTATATGACCTAGCCTACAGTGCCATAAGTAGATATCTGACATACTATCTAATCTAGGGTACTTGCCAGTAGAATAGACTCTTATCGGGCTTGATCTTTCTGGTCTGACTCTGCACTGATGTCCCAGTCTGAACTTGCACCTTCTTCACTTTCTTCTTCTTGTTCTTCTTCTCTTTCTTAAAGGGTCGAGAACCAGAAGACGAACCTCCCACTAAGTTCACCAACTCCTTATGGAGTTGGTGATCTTTCTCAAAGTTCTGAAGTAACCCCAGTAATCCGTGGTAGTTTACTTCAGGCTTTGTCATTCTATAATAAGTGAGGAATGGGAGATAAGACTTGGACAGCGAGTTCAGTATTGCATCTTTCCCAAGCTGCTCATGCAAGGGAAAGCTGAGCTTGCTCAATCGTTCCATCAGCTCGATCATGTACAATACATGATCAGTGATAGAGGAACCATCCCGCATTTTGGCGTTGAAGATGGCACAACTAGTCTTGTGCCTCTCCACGTCATCGGGTGTGCCAAAGGCATCCTCCAACACTTGAAGCATGTCCTTTGGCAGAGCCGTTTCGAATCTGCGACTGAACTCGTCGCTCATAGCAGCCAGCATGATACAGCGCACCGTGGTCCGGTCACTGAGCCACTTCTGGTAAGTGTCTCTGACTGTTCCACGTGCATTGACAGCTGGCTCCTCAGGTGCAGGATCCATTATCACATATAGGATCCATTCATGCTCCAGGACTATCTTCAACTTTCGGTACCAGCTACCAAAATTGGGTCCCACCAACTTATCATTGTCCAACAATGATCGGAGCGATAGGGAAGTGGCCATATCTGCACAAAAGAGAACCATAACCTAATTAGTAATTGATTCATTAAACCTAAAGATTTGGACTTTAATCAAAAGGTTTCTCCCACTATTTTATTCGAATTGGTAGCCTCTACCTCCAATTCGAGGAATTACCCTAATTCCTTAGTGGGTACTAGAATCCACTTAGACTACACATAAGCCCAACTTTGGTTGGCCAACCCATGTACATCTAGGGGTAGGTTCATAACCAATTGTTTCTCTAAACAATTTCTAGTAATTTTAATTTTGCCCCAGAAATCTAATCAGTAGGCTTTGGCCTCCACTGTAAGGATCCAGTTAGGTCCAACCATTAACATGATCATACATGGTGTATCTAACCAACGAATGATTAAGCCCAACTTTGGTTGGCTCACCTAACCACCATTAGAGAGACACTTCCAAGTCGTCATATGATGAGTGATAATTCTATTAGTCAACAAGCACCAGGCCTTTGGGTCTGCAATGATTATTGAGTTAATGGACTCATTATCAAATACCTTAATGGGAGGCTATGATTTAGTTATCTCCATAACTTTATCATTTTAAGGACCTAATAATTTTAGAGGATTTAAATAATATAGAGGATGAAGTCAGATGAACCAGCTTATCATGATCCTCCCACTGGCTTCACCAAGTCAGCTTAAGGGAGACCAGGGCTGGTCTAGGAGCACCTAAATCAGTCACACTGATTTACCTAGCTGACATGGGTCAGCTCGAATAGTCAAGTGATCCGATCAAAATATAATTTCACCAAGAGACCAGGTAAGTTCGATCAGTGGGAGGGTCTGCCAAAGCTTGCCTTAGACACCATCAGAAATAGCCAGGTAAGCGGGCTCCCAATTAAAAATCACCGGTCTGGTTTACCTTAGACACCAACTGGTTTAATTAGTTTCGATTAGATCAACCTAACAGTTCGTGCTAGACCGCTTAGCCAAGAATCAAGTCCATTTGGTTCTCGTTAAAGATATGGACTTGACCAACTACAACTATTGTAATTGATCTAGAGAATTCTTGACCTAATCTAAGACAACAATTGATTAGATTTAGTCAATTCTCTAATTAAGTCCATCTTCAATCTAACCATAGGTCTAACCCAATTAATGGACCTAATTCCCGCTAACCCATTAACCCAATGTGTTATGGTTTGTGTCTTAGGTTCTTCAATTCACAATCCTAGAACCTATTCAAACAACTTCTTAATTCTTAATTAAGTTTTGGGCTGAGGGTTGGGTTTGGCTTTTCAAAAAATAATTTTCATATTTGTAAAATAATTTTACAATATGATTCTACCAACCATATTGCATATTTGATTCATAATCAAGATGCAAGTAAAATAAACATGAAACTACTTTAGATCTAATCTAAACAGGTTCATGTAATTGAAACAATTTCAACTTTAAACAATTTCTTTGCACAAAAATTATTAACAAAGAGATTTTATTTCAGATTTAAACATCTTTTAAATCTAATAAATCATAAATTTAATCTAGATCATATCTAACAAATTTATGATTAAAGATAGATCTACACAAACTAGGACAACCTTTGCACTGTAAGGGGTAAACCTTACAGCAGACAACCTTGCAGTTTGTGACTGATCTAAAATTTTAATTTCAGATTTAATAATCAAATTATAAATTAGATCTAATCTAAAAAATAATCTAAGCATGTATAAATAATCATGTAATAAAGAACCTAGGCTCTGATACCAATTGAAGGAACCAGATCTAGGGTTTCAGGGTTAGATCTTGAAACTTTTTCAAGATCATACAGCGGAAGACTAAAATAAATCAAAATTTATTTTTTAAAATTAGAGAATCCCTAGATCTAAGATCCTATTACATGATTATTACATAGCATTAAATCAAAAATTAAAATATATAAATATAGCATGAACTACATGTTGATCATATCAACATGTTTCTATACCACATCTAATGTATGTATTAAACAATAGATCAGATCTATTACCTTGCAAGTTAGATGCTCTAACCTCGCTGATCCAGGCTTAAGGATGATGTTGCAAGCCGCACATGCGTCCGGCCTCTAGGAGTCGTCCACATGAGCCCACGAATCTCGATCAGAAGTCCTGCTTCAGGAAATCAGCATAGTATGCTAGTACTGCACTGATCCTTCTTTGATGGTTGATCAGATGCCTCCTTCTTCTTGATTTAGACTCTTCAAAAGATAGAAAGTAGAAGGAGGAGTTTCAGATCTAAGACGCTCTCAGGAAACTCAAGATGGAGGGAGGAAAGATATGAAAACAAAAACCCTAGAAGAAGATCCTCTTCTTCTTCACGTTTTTCTCTCTAGACACCCAAACTTGCGTCTTTTATATCTCCATGACCCAAAGTTATTTATCTTTATTTTTGGATGGAACAAAGGACTCTCAAATATATAACTTATTCTAAAATTTCACAAAGAAACTCATCTTATATAGAGAGATATGATAGAGTCCTTGTCTAGGTCAAACACCTAGTCAAGGCTTATCCAAACATGGCAAGTTAAGGGACGCCCAACTCTTGAGCACCTCCTTCATATTTTCATACATGGATTACCAGAAAAGGGTGCACAATGTATACCCTAAAATCCATAAAAATTTCAAAAAAAATTTGGATAAATTCGGTGCAAAATTGAAAGAGTTTTGGATTTCTAAAACTCTATCTCATAAAATTTGAAATCCAAACTTATTCCTTTTAGATTTGATCCAAACCACCTTCCATGTAAGAAAGAAGAGAGGAGACCTTTTGTGAACGTGGGACAGATCTGGGAGAGGGCTTTTGTTGCACAAAATAAGTGGAGATTGGTGTTGAATAAGAGAGAGGGTGTGGAGAAGGATTATGTGGCGCAAGGTGGAATCCTAGTCTTACTAGGATTCTATCTTATGACTTGTTTTAATTTGGTTTCCCAAACCAAATCAAATCAAAATTAGATCAACCCAATTAAAATAGGTCTTAACCCAATTAAGAACCTAATTTAATCAGATTAAATTAGATTTAAATCTGATTTAATTTTTTAATCAAATTAGAAATTAGATTGACCCAAGTCCTAGTTGAACTAGGACTAGTTTTTTCTTGCACTTGACTTATCCAATAAACCAATTGGACTTGATCCAATCAAGCCCAAACCAAATATAATTAAATAATATTTAATTAAACTTAATCTCAGCCCATTGGCTTAATCAAATTAAGCCAATCAGCAATCGAATTGCTAATAGATCCTCCTGCAACACTTGCACTGGGTTAAATGTCAATCGTATTGATCATTTAACCCTAGAACGATTCTTAATCGTTGATCAACCATCAGATTGGATCATGAACTCTAATGTGTGTGACCTCATAGGTCCAAACCTAAGCCGATAGCATAGGAATAAATTTTTGTACCAATCGAAGTGACCATCTAGCAATGGTACCCGACGACCGGATAGGTCGAATGTGTAGAACAACATCCTTAGAACCCATGCAGATATAGTTTTCATATAATTCATCTCCTTGACCAAAATGATCATAGGACACCCCAGAGTTCAACTGTCAACTCTGATCAGGTTGTCCACATTGTATTTCAAAATATCAAATCCATCTGATGGATTACCCTGGCCAAGGTTTTGCTAAATTGAAATACAGCGACTCATTCTTCTCCAACTCTTGGAGTGGTCAATCCCATCTCGATCACACTCTGACTTTGCAAGTACTTGACTGTGCCCAGAAGCCTTCATCTCTGAATTAGAAATTCAGTTAGTCCAGTACCAAAGCACAGTGAGTTGCTTGCAAGTCACTGAGGCGATCTCAAGTCTAAGGGACACTTATACCTATATCCCATCAGAGACATTCTCGACAGTAGAATACTCTGGAGTTGGTCACGTTCAATGACGATGTACCCTTACATCTCACCTGTATGCCATACCAGTGTCTCCACACTCCTTGGTTAAGAGGACAACCAACCCATATGGCCTACAGTGACCTATGCTCGATAGAAGCTGTCGTCCTTATTAACAGCTTATCATTTGGTCGTGAATAGTTTTAAGGACTAATCGATAAATCTTCTCTTTATCAAACTTAAATAGTCCTAAGGACTTCATCATAACAATGGAGTTCATTAGAAGATGAAAGCTTATGATGAAGATGCCAAATATATTTTATTTATTAACAAATCAATTACAATACTTGGTTGCTCAACCGTCAACAGCTTGACGATTGGCTTTTTGAGACACATTTCCCAACATGTAACCATCTAGCAATGATAACCCAACGATCGGATAGGTCGAAGTATTGCAAAGCAACCTTCTAGAACCTACTAGCGTATGGTTACCGTATAATTCATCCCTATGATCCAAATGCTCAAAATGACTTATGGTTTAACTGTCAACCCTAATTAAGTCACCACATTGTATTTCAATATTTCAAATCCATCTCATGGATTATCCTGATCAAGATTTTGCTAAATTAAAATACACTGATGCATATTTCTTACTAATTCAGAGTGGTCAATTCCATCTTGACTCATACACCGACTTGATAAGTACTTGACTGCACCTAGTATCCTTTCGTCACTAAGTTAGAAACTCATATGGTCCGATACTAAAGTATAGTGAGTTGCATACAAGTCACCATGATGGTTTCAGGTTGGAAGGATACTTATACCCATACCCTTCATGAGCTACTCTTGATAGCAGAGTACTCGACACATGATCACGTTCGATGTGAATGTACTCCTATATTTCACCTACATGCCATAACAGTATCTTCATACTCTTTGATTAAGAGGACAATCAACTCATATGGCACACAATGATCTGTACTTAATATCGCTATCGTCCTATTAATAGCATATCATTTGGTCGCGAATATTTTTAAAGACTTAACGACAAAGATGGTCAATTTATATATAAATTTTATTAATAAAAATTTATATATAATTTACAAGATGAGTACAATCATCCAACAATTGGCTTTAGGATATATTTTCGAACAACTCCCACTTGGACTAAAGCCAATCGATACAGTATCGTATACCCATCTTTGATTTGTGGTCATCAAACTCTTTGATTCTGACAGTTTTAGTAAATAGGTCGGTCAGGTTCTCCTTTCCGTCGATCTTTTGAAGGTCGATGTCACCTTGATCCACATTCTCTCGGATATGGTGATAACGATGTAGAATATGTTTGGTGCGCTGATGGGATCTCGACTTCTTGGCTTAAGCAATGGCTCCAGTATTATCACAGTATAACAAGATAAAGCCATCAACGGAGGGTGCCACTCCGAGCTCATTGATGAACTAACTCAACCATACAGCTTTCTTTGCAGCATCGGATGCCGCGATATATTCTGCTTCGCAAACAGAGTCTGCCATAGTATTCTGCTTGAAACTTTTTTAGCAGATTGCTCTACTATTTAAGATAAAAATACAACCTGACACACTCTTACTATCGCATGGTCTGATTGAAAGCTGGAGTCGGTGAACCCCACAAGTTTCAAATCAGTTTCACCATACACAAGCCACTGGTCCTTAGTATTTCTCAAATACTTAAGAATGATCTTTACGACCTTCCAGTGATTTTCTCCTAGATCAGACTGGTATCTACTCACTACCTCTAATGAGTATGCCATGTCTGATCTTGTATATATCATGACGTACATAATAGAATCCACTATCGAAGCATATGAAACTCTACTCATATGCTCTCTCTCTTGAGGAGTTATCGGACAATCTCCTTTCGAAAGAAAAATTCTTTGGCCAATCAGAAGATAGCTTTTCTTGAAATTCTCTATGCTGAACTATTTCAGCATAGTATCTATGTACGTGGATTGGGAGAGCCCGAGCAGCCTTTTAGATCATCTCTATAGATCTTCATCCCTAGGATGTAGGCTGCTTCTCCTAGATCCTTCATAAAAAATTATGACAATAGCCATACTTTTATTCTCTGTAATACAGGGATATCATTCTCGATTAAGAGAATATCATCTACATACAACACAAGAAATACAATTACAGAACCATTTGCCCACTTATATATGCAGAATTTCTCTCCGTTCCTAATGAAGCCATACGTTCTGATCACATTATCAAAATGTATGTTTCAACTCTGAGATGCTTACTTCAATCCATAAATGGATCTTTGAAGCTTGCACACCTTGGACTCATCTGTAGATATGAACCCTTCAGATTGTATCATATACACCTCTTCGTTCAGCTCTCCATTTAGGAAAGCTATCTTCACATCCATTTGTCAGACTCCATAGTCCAGATATGCTGCTATCACAAGCATGATCCGAATGGATTTGAGCATTGCCACAGAAGAAAATATCTCATCATAGTCAATACCATAATGCTGATGATAACCTTCGACAATCAAATGAGCTTTATAGGTCTCCACCTTCTCGTCTGTATCCTTCTTCCTCTTAAAGATCCACTTCCACCCTATGGGTTTAACCCCTTCAGGTGGGTCAACTAATGTCCATACATCGTTGACCTTCATGGATTTTATTTCGGATCTCATGGCTTCAAGCCATTTATCAAAGTCAGATCTCTGCATTGCATCCATGTAGGTGATCGGATCCTCATCATTCTCATCGAGTTCGATAGGATCTCCATCCCGAATCAAGAAACCTAAGTATCCATCCGACTGATGCGGTACTCTATCAGATCATCTTAAGGATACTTGTTCATTGGGCTCTGGGTTTGATCTCATCAAATTTGGTTTAGGTTCAATCATTGATGTCGGTTCTTCTATCTATCGAACTTCATCAAGCTTGATTTTAAAGACACTTATTCCTTCACTAAAAATTTTTTTTTCCAAAAAGTGTGCCTTACTACTGACAAGCACCTTTTATTCAGCAGTAGGTAAAAGTAATATCCCATTATTTCTTTGGGGTATCCTATGAAATTACACTTATCGGACCTAGGACTGAGCTTGTCAGTTTATAATCATTTAACATAAGTCGGACACCCCCAAACCCTAAAGTAAGAGAGGTTCGGCCTACATCCTGACCATATCTCATATGGTGTCTTACTAACTGACTTGCTTGGAATATTATTGAGTACAAGATAGGCTGTTTCAACTGTATATCTCCAAAAAGAGATTGGTAAAGTTGCAAATCCCATCATGGACCGAACCATGTCCAACAAGGTTCGATTCTTCCTTTCTGAGATACCATTATGCTGTGGTGTCCCTAGAGGAGTCCATTAGGAGAGAATTTTATTCTCTCCTAGATATGTTAGAAATTCACTAGAAAGATATTCACCTTCTCGGTCAGACTGAAGAGTTTTAATATTTTTTTTAGTTTATTTCTCTACTTCATTATGAAACTGTTTGAACATTTCAAACGATTCGGACTTGTATTTCATCAAGTAGACGTACCCATACCTAGATAGGTCGTCTGTGAACGTGATGAAGTAGCTATACCCTCCTCTGGCACATGTGCTCATGGGTTCACATACATCAGTATGTATCAGACCCAACACATCATTGGTTTGTTCACCTTTTTTAGTAAAAGGTGACTTGGTCATCTTTCCAAGCAAACAAGACTCACAGGTAGATAACGATTCGTAATCATGTTTATCAAGAATTTTTTCTTGAGCTAACCTATTCATCCTATTCTTGTTGATATGACCCAACCTACAATACCAAAAGTAGGCATCTGTGACATCATCTATTCTAGGGTATTTATTTAAAATATACATTACGTTAGGTCTAGATACAATATAGATACCATTGTTCAACTATCCATGTAAAATTGTAACGCCATTCAAAATGATATCACAAAAGTTTTTTTTTATTGATATTTTATAATTTGAATTGGCCAAAAGACCTACAGAAATAATATTTAAAAGAAAATTAGGATAGTAATGACACTCATTAAGAACAATATACTGAGACTCGAATACAAGCTTGATGATTCTTTAAGCTAGAACTAGAACTGATCTTTCATCTCCAACATTCAGAAATCTCTCACCTTCTCCAAATCTCCTAGTGACCTGAAGACCCTGTAACAAATTGTAAATATGAATAGGGATTCCAGTATCTAATACTTAGGTCATTGTATCTATAAGAGAAAAATTACAAGGTGTTATCACATAAGTACCTTGTCCAGCAACTGATTGCTTCTTCTTCTTTGGCCTGTTCGGATCAAGGAAAGCGATATACTGAGGATAATTCCTCTTCTAGTGACCCTGCTTCTTGCAAAAGAAGCACTTTGCCTGACTTTGATCAGTCTTAAACTTGGATTTCTGGGACTGACTTCCAGCACCAGGCACTTTTGTTGCCCAGCTATGCAACCCAAGAGGGGGGGTGAATTGGGTTTCTAAAAATTTTAGACTTAATAAAATACTTATGATGAACAAGACAAAGATTTTAATTCAATATTAATTACCTAAAGCAGGAATGCAAGGATATAATAAAGAAATAAAATGAAGCGATAAAGCACACCACAAACACAAGGATTTATAGTGGTTCGGTGCCAACTTTGCACCTACATCCACTCCCCAAGCTCCTACTTGGGAATTTCAATCCACTATACTTGTATTCTACCCGAATACAAAATGTCGAAAACTCCGACACTAGCTATCCCAAGCTAGATCACTTATTTTCCGGGTACAAGTAAACCCAAAACACTCTGATTTCAGGTTCGGATCAACCTTTCCTTGTTTTGGAAATCCTCCAAAAATAAGAACAATTACTTACAAGAGTAAGATAATTTAGAGCATAGATTAATACAATAACAGCTCCTTAAATGAGCGAATATAACAATAAAAACTTTACTCAAATGTAGAAACCCTTTTTGAATTTTTCAAGATGGATGAACGCTTGAACGAATGCTTGAGAAGAGGATGATCGTTGATTGAAGATCTCTTGAAAGCTTTGAACGATCTCTAGATCAAAGTTGAAACAATAGGCGTGACAAATCCTCTCTTTTAAAGCTCTTGAATCTCTTTCACAATCTCACGTGTGGATTTTGGATCCTCTTTTCTTTTTCTCTCAAATATCTCGTTGATCTCAGGCTTTTTCGTGCAGATTTCGGATCCTCTCTGTTCAATTTGATCTCACGTTTGATCTCTATTTAATCTGCAATTTCTTTTATCATTTGAAGTATTTTATAGCATTAGAAGCAAGAGAAAACAATTTAGGCAGATAAAGAGCCGTTAGAGCAATTTTAGGAAGCATAAAAGGCAATTAAAATGGACAAAAAAAATAGCCGTTGCTGACATTTTCCGTCGCAGGGGTCGACTCATGAGTCGACTCATGCTTCAAGAGTCGACTCATGAGTCGACTTCTGTTGCAAAGACCAGAGAATACGTTTCTGGAAATTTTTGGCTCAAATCAGCAGGGGTCGACTCATGAGTCGACTCATGCCTTGTGGGTCGACTCATGAGTCGACTCACAGATCATGCCAAGCAGAAAACTAGCGTGCCAAGAGGAATTTTTGCGTGCCAATCAGCTCATAGTGCCATGAGTTGACTCATGAGTCGACTCATGCACTTCAAACCTTCATAACTTTAAAAATATAAGTCCAAACATAATGAAATTTTCACCAATAGATTACTAATCATTTGTTCTACCAAATGATACTATCAAATTAGAATTTTAGTAAATTACGATTTTGCCCTTGAAGAGCATAAGAACTTTTTCAATTTAAAATTATTTGTATCCCTTCAATCTGCTTTGTAATCATCAAAATCAATCTAGGAGCAATAATCTCCCCCTTTTTGATGATGACAAAATATTTGAACAAAAGCATTTATGTGAATAAATAATTTCAAAAGAATGCATTATAGGTGTATATGTTGAAAAGAGTATGATTCTTTTGGCATGTAATATTTATGCAAAAATAGTTTGTCCATTTTCTTAAAGATTTGAAAAGGGTATTAGATCATTTTGAGTTTAAGATGTATCAGAGCAAGAGAAAAGAAATAAATTTTGCAATGTATCAGAGCAAGAAAAATAATTTTTACAATGTTATCAGAAAAAATTTTACAATGTATCAGAGAAAATTTCACACTGTATCAGAGTAAATTTTATAATGTATCAGAGCAAGTTAAAAGAAATTTTTGGGAGTATCAGAGTAAGTTAAAAAAAATTTTAAGATGTATCAGAGTAAGTTAGAATTTTGAAGTATATCAGAGCATATTTAAATTTTTAAAGTAAATCAGAGCATATGTAAAGAAGTAATTTAAAAGTTACATAATTGAATTGCTTTTTGCTTAATTTCTGTTTGATGCCAAATTTCTCATAATTCAGAGTTTTGCTTTTAGGTTTTGTTTTTGATAAGTTGCTTTTTGTTTAATTTCTCCCCCTTTTTCTCATAATTTAGGGTTTTGCTTTTAATGAGTTGCTTGCTTTTTATTTAATTACTGTCTGATACCAAATTTCGATATCAAATTTCTCAAATTTTTGTTTAATTTCTCAAATTTTTATTTAATTTCTCCAATATTTGTTTAATTTTCTAATTTTTTTTAATTTCTCTAATATTTGTTTAATTTTCCAATTTTTGTTTAATTTCTCCAATATATGTTTAATTTTCTAATTTTTGTTTAATTTCTCCAATATTTGTTTAATTTTCCAATTTTTTGTTTAATTTCTCCAATATTTGTTTAATTTTTTAATTTTTTTTGTTTAATTTCTCCCCCTTTTTGACATCATCAAACATGGTTAACTCTTCCTTTTTCTGAAACATTCTTTAATTTCTTCCCCTTTAGAGTTTTTCACAAATGTTTGCTCCCCCTTAATATAGCAATGATCAACAGCAAACAACAACAAAGAGAAGACAATATTTCAACAAGGAGAATCAAAATATGATCAACATCATTACAAAAGGTAGAAATATAAGTAAAAGATGATTCCATTAATATCATAATTGTTTCAATACATAGTTCATATTATAAAAATTAACCAGCTAATTGTCAATACATGGCCCCAAAATACAGATCCTAGAACAAGACACTAACACCTAGGATCTAGTAATGATCAAGACAAGTCATGGATCGGAGTCATCAGATATGGTATGAGAAGCTGATGGATCAGAAGTGCGTCCTCTACCCCGTCTGCCTCTGGCACGAGCAGGAGAACGAGATGAATTGAGAGGCTGAGAACGCTGAGATGCTAAGGACTGAACAGAAAGGGTGAGTCTGATAGAATCAAGTACGTTCAGTGCTCTAGAAACAGATTGAAGTAGAGCAGTGAACTGAGTGGTAGCATGCTCACTCGATCCTCGGATCTCTCTCCTCAGTAACTCATATCCTCCCTCTAGTGCTCCTCTGAGCCTTCCTGCCTCTGCAGTGAGGTTTGTGACCTCAATAGTTGACTCCTGTGGCTTGGGATGGGCCAAGGCAAGGACTTGCCCCTGCAAGTCAAGAACTCTGCCAGTCAGTCTCCAAACAGTATCCTCAAGCTGCTGTATTCTGATGGACTGATCTGAAATCATCTGAAATACAGTGGAGATGTGGGGAGTAATGGTCTGATCAGAAGAAGTAGCTCCAGGTGCAAAAGTAGTACTACTCCACTGGCTAGATTGCAAGGCAGCCACACGCTGTGAAATATGCTCTATCTGATCGTCAGCCAGTCTGAACTCTGAATGAGGTGCTCTGCTCTCTGGCTGATACACTGGTGTGGGCATCCTAGTAAACTCTGAAGGGCCAACCTCTGTATCAGGAAAGAACTGGGTATCTGGTGATGCTGCCCTAAAGTCATGTACAGGAGAAGATGGACCTTCTTCTTCTACTCTTCCTTCAGTTCTGTCTTCAGCTCTTGTTTCAGCTCTATCCTCAGCTCTTTCTTCAGAGCCCTTGATCCAACCACCATCAGTCTTTGTAATTCTCATTTGGTGCAGGCTGTGTTGGTTGAACGTGTCCACATGAGATAGCTTGGTAGGTGCCTCCCCCTCACAGCTAACTCCAAACCTTCTAAATACTCTAGTAAGGGCCATACCATAAGGCAAGTGTGCCTTGGATCAGTTCAAAGTTTCTCTCATGGCCTCTATCATAAGTGCAGGGAGGTTCAGGGGGGTCTGAGTGATGACATGAAACATGACACATACATCTCTGCTGGAAAGTAAGTCATGTCTACCACTCCTAGGAAAGAAGAGCTTTGTTACCATCTGATGCAGGACCCTCATCTCAATGGACAAAATCTTTGCTTCCAATTTGTTTAAACTTCCTGAAAAGGTTTCTCCTAAAATAATTCTGATCCCCTCTTCTTTTACTGGGAGTTCCATATATGAGTATCCTTCACTAGGCAACTGAAGAATTTCTCCCAAAATCCTAGAATCCAAGAAGATATCAATTCCCTTGACTGTTGAAGTCACTGACCCATTTCCATAATGTAGGTTCTGGTAGAATTCTCTAACTAAGTCAATATAGGTGACTTCCTTAAGGGAGCAGTAGAGTTCCCATCCTTGATTTTTAATTTTACTTGCAAAAGTAAAACCTTCTTTCTCAAAGAACCGAAAATCTATATTTTTCCCGATTTCTACTTTTCTATCAGAAAGAAGATTCACACTGGGGCTTATAGAGGATTGAGAGGGACCTTGAGCAGATATTGAAACTGGAGTGGGAGCAGTTGAAGACTGAGCATGCCTTTTCTTTCTGACAATTTCTTCAGGCTCACGGATTGACTTTCTTCTTTAGGAAAGTTTCATCTTTGGAGCCATATCCACTATAGTAGCAGGCAAGGAGACTTGAATTGAGTGGAGGAGGGATCACAAGAGAGTGAAGAAGGATTTTGGTGGAGAAAAGAAGTGGATTTTGGAAGTTCGGTAAAGTGCTAGGGCACGTTCCAACCACGCCAAGGAATGCGAGAAAGCACAGAAAATCCTTTTCAAGGAGGCGATTTTTGGTGGAGAGGAGGAGGGAGAATTGCCTCGAAATTAATCCTTGGATTTGGAGCAAAAAGAGTTGGAGAAGATGGCTTTTGGAAGAAGGACGATGGGAAGATGAGTCGTCTCACGAGCAGGGTTTCAGTATAAAAACAATGAACCCGTTGAAAGTTGGTGGGATTTACAAGTTTGCCATTGAGTCGACTCATGGGGGTCGACTCATGAAGTTCAGAAAATCAGGAAAAATGTGAATAAATTCCAAAAAAATTTGAAATTTTGGGAGAAGGAATTTTGCTCAATGATAAGTTTTTATAATGATAAACTTGAGCTTTTGGGACCAGGGTAGATGTTGGAAATTGAGCTCTAAGAATATTTGACATCAATTCTTGGAAATTGAGAGAAAATTTAGGCATATGGATCTAGAATTACTAGATTTCTCCTAATTTCACAGAATCTATCCTCACTAAGGGCCTTTGTAAAGATATCAGCTAATTGATTTTTAGTGCAAACATATTCAAGAATTATATTTTTGTTTTGAACATGTTCTCTTATAAAATGATGTCTTATTTCAATATGTTTGAATCTTGAGTGTTGAATTAGATTTTTAGATAGATTTATGGCACTTGTATTGTCACATCTTATTGGTGTTTCATTAAGTTTGATTCCAAAATCTTCAAGTTGTTGCTTAATCCACAAGATTTGAGCACAACAACTTCCGGCTGTAATGTATTCGGCCTCAGCCGTAGACAGTGCCACCGAATTTTGTTTCTTGCTAAACCATGAGATTAGGTTAACTCCAAGAAATTGGCAAGTTCCACTTGTGCTTTTTCTATCTAATTTACATCCAGCAAAATCGGCATCTGAATATCCTAACAAATTAATTTGTGAGTCCTTAGAGTACCATAACCCTAGAGTTTGTGTACCATTTAAGTATCTAAGGATTCTTTTAACAGCATTCAAATGAGATTCTTTAGGATTAGATTGATATCTAGCACATAAACAAACACTAAACATGATATCAGGCCTACTTGCAGTTAAATATAATAATGAGCCAATCATACCTCTATATTTTAAGTCTACACTTTTACCTTCATCATCCTTGTCAAGCTTACATGAGGGACTCATTGGTGTGCCAATTGGTTTGCAGTTCTCCATTCCAAATCTTTTGAGTAGTTCCTTGGTGTACTTGCTTTGGGTGATGGAGATTCCCTCTTTTGATTGTTTGATTTGGAGTCCGAGGAAGAAGATGAGTTCTCCCATCATGCTCATCTCGAACTCCCCCTGCATAAGCTTAGCAAAGTCTTGACAAAGGGATTCATTAGTAGACCCAAAAATTATGTCATCAACATAAATTTGTATAACTAGCATATCATTTTGATTTTTTTAATAAATAGGGTTGTATCTACATTACCTCTTGTAAAACCATTATTTAGTAGAAATTTGCTTAGCCTTTCATACCATGCTCTAGGTGCTTGTTTTAATCCATATAAAGCTTTATTTAATCTAAAGACATGATTAGGAAAAGCATGATTTTCAAATCCAGGGGGTTGTTCTACATATACTTCTTCAGAGATATATCCATTTAAAAATATACTTTTAACATCCATTTGAAATAACTTGAATTTCATAAAGCAAGCATATGCAAGTAGAAGTCTAATAGCTTCTAATCTAGCAACAGGTGCAAAGGTTTCATCAAAATCAATTCCTTCTTCTTGATTATATCCCTTAGCAACCAGTCTTGCTTTATTTCTAATTACATTTCCATGCTCATCTAATTTGTTTCTAAAGACCCATTTTGTGCCAATTATTGAATAATCTTTAGGTCTTGATACTAAGGTCCAAACATTATTTCTTTCAAATTGATTAAGTTTCTCTTGCATAGCATTAATCCAGTTATGATCATTTTCAGCTTCTTCATAAGTTTTAGGTTCAAGATGAGATACAAAAGCATAATGATTAACTACATCTCTAAGTGAAGAACGGGTTTTTACCCCATGCATAGGATCACCAATAATTAACTCCTTAGGATGGTTGTGAACATACCTCCATTCTTTGGGTAGGTCATTTGTACCTTGAGGTTGTTCTTGAGTTTCTTCACCTTTCTCATTTTGTTCGTCTTCTTGATCCTTGTCTTCTGGAGTTGCTGAATCTTTCAGAGTGATCTCCTTCATACCTTCTATTAGTGGATCTGCATCATCAACACCCTCATTCTTCCTTGAAGGAAGATCGTTAGATTCATCAAAAACAACATGTATGGACTCCTCAACTACTAAAGTTCTTTTGTTGAAAACTCTAAATGCTTTACTAGTGGAGGAGTAACCTAGAAAGATTGCTTCGTCTGATTTTGCATCAAATTTACCAAGTTTTTCTTTGCCATTATTTAATACAAAACATCGGCAACCAAAAACATGAAAATATACAATATTTGGTTTTCTTCCTTTCCAAAGTTCATAGGGGGTTTTCTTTAAAAATTGTCTAATCAAAGCACGATTTAAAATGTAACATGCTGTGTTAATTGCTTCCGCCCAAAAATATCTTGGAAGGTTGCTTTCACACAACATGGTACGGGCCATTTCTTCTAAGGTTTTGTTTTTCCTTTCAACTACCCCATTTTGTTGGGGTGTCCTAGGAGCAGAGAAGTTATGGCCTATTCCATTTTCATCACAAAAATTTTCAAAATCTTGATTTTCAAATTCAGTTCCATGATCACTTCTAATATTTTGAATTGAAAACCCTTTTTCATTTGAGACTTTTCGATGAAATTTAGTGAAAATATGAAAAGTTTCATTTTTGTGAGCCAAAAAGAAAACCCAAGTAAAACGAGAGTAATCATCTATAATTACAAAGCCATATCGTTTTCCTCCTAGACTAGTGGTTCTTGTTGGTCCAAATAAGTCCATATGTAAGAGCTCTAAAGGTCTAGAAGTTGAAACAGTATTTTTGGATTTAAATGATACTCTAGTTTGTTTACCTAATTGGCATGCATCACAAATTCTATCCTTTTCAAAATTCAATTTTGGCAAACCAAGAACTAAATCTTTCTTAATTAATTTTGAAAGAGAATGCATGCTAATATGTGCAAGTCTACGATGCCACAGCCAACTAGTTTCATTAACTTTAGCATTCAAGGATACTAGGCATTGCATGTCTAATTTGGCTAAATCATTCAAATCTACCATATAAACATTGCCATGCCTATGTCCTATAAATTTAATGCCATCGTTGATAGGACTAGTCACAATGCAAACAGATGATTCAAAAACTACTTTATACCTTTTATCACAGAATTGACTAATGCTAAGTAAGTTATACTTTAAACCTTTAACTAATAAAACATTCTCAATAAATTTGGAGGGAGTGATACCAATGTTACCTATCCCGATGATCTTTTCTTTGCCATTATCTCCAAAGGTGACCATCCCTCCATCCTTAGCATCAAGCGTGATGAATTGTGATTCATCACCAGTCATGTGTCTCGAGCATCCACTGTCAAGATACCATTTCCTGTTTCCTTCTTGGGATGCTAGACACACCTCATTTTCGTGTGCCATCAGGCACAGGCTAGCTTATTCTGTTGAGGTTTCCTCGTCGGAGCTTGAATCATCACTCGCACTCCAAGTCGCCATCATTGCCTTCTTTTTGAACTTTTTGGGATCTTTCTTCAGTTGAGAACATTCGGATCTGAAATATCCCGGCTTCTTGCACTCGTAGCATATAAGGGGTTGATCTTTTTCTTTTTCTTTGCTTTGTTCCCCTTTTGTGAATTTCTTTCTCATCCCCTGTTTCCTTTTTCTTAGAAACTTCTTAAATTTCCGAGTGATGAGTGCCATCTCTTCATCCTGTTCTTCATCTTCAGTGTCATCCATTTCATAATTAGGCGAAGTTGTGGATTTGAGGGCAATGGTTCTTTTTTTTTTGACTTCATCCTCTTGATGTTGCTTCATGCTAAGTTCATGAGTCATCAAGGATCCAAGAAGCTCTTCTAGAGGTAGAGTGTTCAAGTCCTTTGCTTCTTGGATGGCAGTCACCTTGGCTTCCCAAGTTCTTGGCAGTGACCTGAGAATCTTCCTTACAAGTTCACTGTTAGTATAAGATTTGCCAAGACTCTTCAAACCATTAATTATATCAGTAAAATGAGTAAACATAGCAGTTATTGACTCATCATGTTCTATTTTGAACAATTCATATTTATGTACAAGCATGTTTATTTTAGACTCTTTTACTTGATTTGTTCCCTCATAAGTTACTTCTAACCTATTCCATATTTCTTTAGCAGATGCACAAGTAGAAATGCGATTAAATTCACTTGTATCTAGTGCACAATAAAGAACATTCATGGCTTTGGCATTTAATTGTGCCAATTTCTTGTCAACCTCATCCCATTCTTTTTCGGGTTTGGTTGACTCCTCACCATCTATAATCTTGGTGGGTGTGTGAGGACCGTTCACTATGATACTCCACATATCATAGTCGAGTGCTTGTATGAAAATCTTCATCCGAGCTTTCCAATAGGTGTAATTAGACCCATTGAAAAGTGGAGGTCGGTTTGTTGATTGCCCCTCGGCTAGAGAAGTACCGACATGGGTTGCCATAGATCTTTGGCTCTTTGATTGTTAGATCAAAGAAGGGCTAGAGCACCGGGCTCTGATATCACTTGTTGCCCAGCTATGCAACCCAAGAGGGGGGGTGAATTGGGTTTCTAAAAATTTTAGACTTAATAAAATACTTATGATGAACAAGACAAAGATTTTAATTCAATATTAATTACCTAAAGCAGGAATGCAAGGATATAATAAAGAAATAAAATGAAGCGATAAAGCACACCACAAACACAAAGATTTATAGTGGTTCGGTGCCAACTTTGCACCTACATCCACTCTCCAAGCTCCTACTTGGGAATTTCAATCCACTATACTTGTATTCTACCCGAATACAAAATGTCGGAAACTCCGACACTAGCTATCCCAAGCTAGATCACTTGTTTTCCGGGTACAAGTAAACCCAAAACACTCCGATTTTAGGTTCGGATCAACCTTTCCTTGTTTTGAAAATCCTCCAAAAACAAGAACAATTACTTACAAGAGTAAGATAATTTAGAGCATAGATTAATACAATAACAGCTCCTTAAATGAGCGAATATAACAATAAAAACTTTACTCAAATGAAGAAATCCTTTTTGAATTTTCTCAAGATGGATGAATGCTTGAACGAATGCTTGAGAAGAGGATGATCGTTGATTGAAGATCTCTTGAAAGCTTTGAACGATCTCTAGATCAAAGTTGAAACAATAGGCGTGACAAATCCTCTCTTTGAAAGCTCTTGAATCTCTTTCACAATCTCACGTGTGGATTTTGGATCCTCTTTTCTTTTTCTCTCAAATATCTCGTTGATCTCAGGCTTTTTCGTGCAGATTTTGGATCCTCTCTGTTCAATTTGATCTCACATTTGATCTCTATTTAATCTGCAATTTCTTTTATCATTTGAAACATTTTATAGCATTAGAAGCAAGAGAAAACAATTTAGGCAGATAAAGAGCCGTTAGAGCAATTTTAGGAAGCATAAAAGGCAATTAAAATGGGCAAAAAAAATAGCCGTTGCTGATATTTTTCATCGCAGGGGTCGACTCATGAGTCGACTCATGCTTCAGTAGTCGACTCATGAGTCGACTTCTGTTGCAAAGACCAGAGAATGCATTTCTGAAAATTCTTGGCTCAAATCAGCAGGGGTCAACTCATGAGTCGACTCATGCCTTGGGTCGACTCATGAGTCGACTCACAGTCGGCCAGAAAACTAGCATGCCAAGAGGAATTTTTGCGTGCCAATCAGCTCATAGTGCCATGAGTTGACTCATGAGTCGACTCATGCACTTCAAACCTTCATAACTTTAAAAATATAAGTCCAAACATAATGAAATTTTCACCAATAGATTACTAATCATTTGTTCTACCAAATGATACTATCAAATTAGAATTTTAGTGAAATTATGATTTTGCCCTTGAAGAGCATAAGGACTTTTTCAATTTAAAATTATTTGTATCCCTTCAATCTGCTTTGTAATCATCAAAATCAATCTAGGAGCAACAACTTTCTTATTCCTCTTCTTTTTTCTTTTCTTAAAGAGACGATGACTATTCGAAGAAGATCCTCCCACTAGATTTACTGTCTTCTTATGGAGTTGGTAATCTTTCTCAAAAGTTTGTAGAAAATCCAACAGACCGTGGTAGTTGACTACAGGCTTCATCATTCTGAAATGACTGAGGAACGGCATGTAGGATTTGGGTAGAGAGTTCACGATCGCATCCTTTTCCAGCTATTCGTGTAAAGGAAAGCCGAGTTTGTTCAATTTTTCAATCTGCTCGATCATGTACAATACATGATCGGTAACAGATGCATCCTCCCTCATTCGAGCATTGAAAATAGTGCAACTAATCTTGTGTCGCTCAACATCGTCAGGAGTACCAAAGGAATCTCTTAACACTTGAAGCATTTTCTCTGGCTGAGCCTCTTCAAAATTTTGGCTGAACTCGTTGTTCATGGAAGCTTGCATGATGCAACGAACTGTGATGCGGTTGTTGAGCCACTTCAAATAAGTATCTCAGATCGCTCCTCGAGCATTAGGAGTAGGCTCCTTAGGTACCGGATCCATTATCACATAAAAGATTCGCTCGTGCTCCAGGACAATCTTTAATTTTTGATACCAATTAATAAAATTCGGTCTGATAAGCTTCTCACTGTCTAATAGTGATCAGGGTGACAAGTTTGAGGCCATATCTGCATATACAAGGAAGATACAAAGTCTAATTAGTATATGAATTTATTAATCCTAAAGACTTGGACTTTAGTCTAAAGGTCCTTCCACTATTTTATATGAATTGGTAGCCTCTACCTCCAATTTGAGAAATTATCTTAATTTCTTAGCGGATACTAGAATCCACACAGACTACATATAGGCCCGAGGATGGCTCGATCAACCCATATACACCTATGGGTAGGTTCTTAACCAATTATTTCTTCAAACAACTTCTAATATTTAATTTAGCCTCAGATTTCATTTCAGTAGGTGATGGGCCTCCACTAAAAGTTTCAGTTAGGTCAAACCATTAACATGAACCAACTCAGTGATTCTATCTAATGAATGATCAGATCTGAGGATAGCTCGATCAACCCAATTATCATAAGATAGTTCATCAGAGTCATCGTATGATGAATGATAATTCCATTATTTAGATAGAACACCAGATGGATGGCGCCTGCAATGTCAATCAAAAATAATGGACTTATTATCACTCACCTTAATGGGAGGCTATGATCTAGTTATCACCATAACCAGCTCATTTTAGGAACTTAATAATTTATTGAGTTTAATCAATTTAAAGAAGAGAGAAGAAAAGAAAAGATCAATCAGTAGATCATAATCCACCCACTGACTTCACCAAGTCACTGAATCGGGTTAGGTCATGCTGATTGAATGGGCACCTAGATCAGTCACACTAATCAATCTTAATGGTATAGGCTAATTCGAATCACTTAGTGATCTAATCAAAATCTAGTTCACCAAATTGACCAGGTAAGTGAGATCGGCAGGAAGGTCTGCTAAGCTTGCCTTAGACACAATCGAAATGACCAGGCAAGCCGCTCTCAATTAAAAATCACTAGTCGAAATGCCAAACTTATCTTAGATACTAATTGATTAATTAGATCCAATTTGACCAATCTATTGATTCAAGTTCAACCACTGAGCCACAATCAAGATCCATTAGGTCTAATCAAAGACATGGACTTGACCATCTACAACTATTATACTAGAGAAATCTTGATTAATCTAATTCAATATTTGGTTGGCTTAATCAATTTCTCTACATGATCAATCAATTCTTTGATTCTAACCTTAGGTCTAACCCAATTAAAGAGAAGGATCTAATTTGAGCTAACCCATGCCCCATGTTTTATGAATGTCATTAGATCTAAATCACAATTCTAAATCCAATCAGCTTGATACTTAATTCTCAATTAAGTTTTACATCAACATGGTTAGATCTTTGAAAAATAATTTTTCATATAAATTTTTACATCAAATCATAAAATTTTTTAAATCAAGTCTAAATTTTTATGATTTTAAATCAAAATAATTTTTGATTAAACAAGATTAGATGTAACTGACCATCTTCGTAACTTGTATCACATACAACAACACCTAGGGTTTCAAGATCTAGAATTTTGCAAGAAAATAAATTTTTCTCTTTTTACTTTCTTCTTCATGGAATCTCACAATGGTACCCCTACACGCCATGAAGAGCATCCCATTGAATGAGAGGAGAGGGTCATGAAATCCTACTTGCTCCTATGACCGGACGGCCTGGTGATTACCCAATTTGAGTACTTTGCTACTCAAAACATCTAATCTAAACAAATGACAATCAGATCTGAAAATAAACTAATTTAAATCTAATATAAATCATAAATAATTAGATCTAATAATAAAAAGTCAGATCTAAAGGCATAATAAATTCTATCAAAACAACCTTGGCTCTGATACCAGTTGAAGGAAATATTGGTAGTGCTATGCATGCAATTTTAAATTTTTTACGCTATGAAAGAATAAGATTAAACAATTTAATCTAAATTACATACATAAGATCTAATCTAAACTACCATATCATGAAGAAAATATGAAATATGATGCACTTTAGATCTGAAAATAAAAACATACATCGATCTCATCGATACTAAAATCCTAGATCTAACTTTTAGATCTAACTATATGATCAAAATAAATTAGTAATAATTATTAAATAAATTTTATCTTGTTCTCCTCTGGTCCAACACTTGGAGATGATGTTCCTTAGATTGCTCACAGCCACACGAAGATATCTGGCCTCTACAAGAAAATCTATATGAAGACTGGCGTAGATCAGGGACTTGGAGGTGCTAGCCTGCAAGCAACTTTGACAGCTGATCTCTTCCTTTTTCTTCAAGCACCTTAGACACTCCAAAATATGAAGGGATCTAGAGGAGGAAGAGAGGAGAAGGAGAAGAGCTCTAGAAAAATAAAAACCAGCAAGGGGAGAGAGGTCTAATGCAATAACAAACTTACCTTAGACACCAATTGATTAATTAGTTTCAATTTGACCAACCTAATAATTCGAGTTCAACCATTGAGCCACAATCAAGATCTATTTGGTCTAATCAAAGACATGGACTTGACTATCTAATTTGGTCTAATCAAGATCTATTAGTTTCAATTAATTAGTTTCAATATTTGGTTGGACTTAATCAATTTCTCCACATGGTCAATCAATTCTTTGATTCTAACCTTAGGTCTAACCCAATTAAAGAGAAGGATCTAATTTGAGCTAACCCATGCCCCATATTTTATGAATATCATTAAATCTAAATCATAATTCTAGATCTAATCAGCTTGATACTTAATTTTCAATTAAGTTTTACATCAACATGGTTAAGTCTTCGAAAAATAATTTTTCATGTAAATTTTTTACATCAAATCATAAAATCTTTTAAATCAAATCTAAATTGTTATAATTTTAAATCAAAATAATGTTTGATTAAACAAGATTAGATGTAACTGACCATCTTCGTAACTTGTATCACATACAACAACATCTAGGGTTTCAAGATCTAGGATTTTGCAAGAAAGTAATTTTTTTTTTTTTTACTTTCTTCTTCATGGGACCTAACAATGGTACCCCTACATGCCATGAAGAGCACCCCATTGAATGAGAGGAGAGGATCAAGAAATCCTACTTGCTCCTATGACCAGATGACCTGGTGATTACCCAATCTGATACTTTGCTACTCAGAATATATAATCTAAACAAATGACAATCAGATCTGAAAATAAATTAATTTAGATCTAATATAAATCATAAATAATTAGATCTAATAATAAAAAATCAGATCTAAAGGCATAATAAATCATATCAAAACAACTTTGGCTCTAATACCAATTGAAAAAAATATTGATAGTGCTATGCATGCAATTTTAAAATTTTTACGCAGTGAAAGAATAAGATTAAACTATTTAATCTAAATCACATGCATAAGATCTAATCTAGACTACCATGTCATGAAGAAAATATGAAATATGATGCACTTTAGATCTAAAAATAAAAACATACATCGATCTCATCGATACTGAAATCCTAGATCTAACTTTTAGATCTAACTATATGATCAAAATAAATTAGTAACAATTATCAAATAAATTTTATCTTGTTCTCTTCTAGTCCAACACTTGGAGATGATGTTCCTCAGGTTGCTCACAACTACACGAAGACATCTGGCCTCTACAAAAAAATCCATATGAAGACTGGCGCAGATCAGGGACTTGGAGGTGCTAGCCTGCAAGCAACTTTGACGGCTGATATCTTCCTTTTTCTTCAAGCACCTTGGACACTCCAAAAGATAAAGTGATCTAGAGGAGGAAGAGAGGAGAAGGAGAAGAGCTCTAGAAAAATAAAAACCAGCAAGGGGAGAGAGGTCTAATGCCAATAACAAGGGACCCCTTTTTATAGGCAATGACTAGGTTTTCATCCAAGGGAAAGAGCACCTCAATCACCACACCTCAAACCAATTTTAGGCATCCCAAAATTTTCAAAAAAAGCTCCTGGATGTAGAAAAGGATTTTGGTATTTCACACACCCAAGGACTCTCCAAGAAAAATAGAAAAAAATTTATTAAGGTGCTAACAACTTTCCTTGTATGAAAAATCTCTTTCCTTATTTTCATCTTATCTCCAATTCGGATCGTATTCGAATTTGACAAGAGATAGGATTATGAGTCATCAACCATTGCCACCCACCCTTATTGAGTCTCTTAATTTGATGCCAAAAAGGTCAAGCCAAATCCTATTTGGCATGGAGATATGGGCAAGGGTCCAATTATGGCGCAATGAAATAAGGATAGAGTCCTAGTCTAACTTGGACTCTTCATTTCTAATTCAATTTTAATCTAAATCAAATTTGGATTAAAACCACTGATAGAAATAAACCTAATTCAATAAATTTAAATATCTCATCAAATTCTTAATCCAATTAAGAATTAACTAAGTCCAAATCCTGATTGTATCAGGATTAAATTTTTCTTGCAATCATATCAATCCCAATCTGAGTCGAACTGTATCTCATTCAATTAGACTTGTTCCAAAGCTCTTTACTCAATCAAATTAAGTCAATTAGTAATCTAATTACTAATTAATTCTCCATAAATGATAGAGTCTCAGTTCAATGGGACTCTCCCACAGAGTCTTAGACCAAGTAGGATCTTCACCAAAGTCACAATCCAATTGGACTCTTCAGCTATCTGATCTGATCAAATCTTCTAATGCATGTGACCCCATAGTTCCGAACCTAAGCTGGTAGTATAGAAATAACTTTCTATACCAATCAATGTAACCATCTAGCAATGATGACCCGATGACTAGATAGGTCGAGTATTGTAAAGCAACCTTCTAGAATCTACTGGCGTATGGTTACCGTATAATTCATCCCTTTGACCCAAATGTTCAAAGTGACTTAGGGTTTAACTGTCAACCCTAATTAAGTCGACCACATTGTATTTCTATATTTCAAATTCATCTCATGGATTATCTTGATCAAGGTTTTGCTAAATTGAAATACACTGATGCATATCTCTTACTAATTCAAAGGGATCAATTCCATCTTGACTCACACACAGACTTGATAAGTACTTAACTGCATCTAGTATCCTTCCGTCACTAAGTTAGAAACTCAGATAGTCCTATACTAAAGTACAGTGAGTTGCTTACAAGTCACCGTGGTAGTCTCAGATCAGAGAGATACTTATACCCATACCCTTCACGAGCTACTCTTGACAGCAGAGTTCTCGACATATGGTCACGTTCGATGCGAATGTACTCCTATATTCCATCTACATGCTATAACAGTGTCTCCATACTCTTTGGTTAAGAGGACAACCAACTCGTATGGCACACAACGACTATACTTGATATCGCTATCATCTTATTAATAGCATATCATTTGGTCGTGAATATTTTTAAGGACTTAACGATAAATCCTCCTTTGTCGATTAATAATAGTCCTAAGGACTTCATTACAATACAGGAGTTCAAAGATGGTCAATTTATAATAAAAATATTAAATATTTTTTATTAATAAAAATTTATATATAATTTACAAGATGAGCACAATCATCCAATGATTGATTTTGAGACACATTTCTCAATATTTTCTATGATGAAGAGGGAGTGGATGTGGAGATATGAATATCACATGGGGATTTCAAGTTGGTCAAATCCTATTCCAAATAGGACTCAAGAATCTTGATCAAATTCTAACTAATTCTTAGATCCAATCCTAACTAACTTAAAAATTAGTTATAACAAATTAACTAATTATATCCTAGCTCAATTATGAAACATATTAGGCCCCAATCGATTTTAAAATTAGTTAGATTAAAACCCCATTAATCCAGGGATTGATTCTTGATGGATTCAGAGAAGCTATTTGATAATAGGGTTTGATCCAATCAAGCTTATTATCCAATAGGGTTAGATCCATTGGAACAAGTCTTATTATTTAATAGAGCTGCATCCAATCAATCCAAAGCCAACCTAATTGAATCTAATTAAATTAGATCTCATCCAATCTCCATTGCTCAATCAAATTGAGCCAATTAACAATCATATTGTTAATTATTTATTCTTCTAATTTGCTAACCATTAGTAAATATTTCATTACAACCTTTGTAAAGGATTAATCATCAGTTAAATTGATAATTAAACCCTTTAATAATTTATAATCGTCGATCAGCCATTTGATCAGACAGATACTTCATGTGTGTGACCCCATAGATTCGAACCTAAATCGGTAGTATAAGAATAATTTTTATACTAATCGATGTAACCATCTAACAATGGAATCCGACGTCCGGATAGGCCGAATATATGCCCAGCAATATTCTGAAACCCATATAGATATAGTTATCATATAATTCATCTCTTTGACACTTGATGCTAAAGATGACTAAGAGTTAAACTATCAACCCAGGAAGAGTGGTCCACATTGTGTCTTAATCTTAAAAATCCTATGACTCCTCACTAGGACTACTTTAGCCAAAATTTTGCAGAATTAAAATATAGTGATGCATCATCTCCAATTTTACTTAGAGCGGTCAATCCCATCTTAACTCGCACTTAGACTTCATAAGTACTTGACTGTATCTAAAAATCTTCCATCATCGAATTAAAAATTTGGATAGTCTGATACCAAAGCACAGTGAGTTGCTTGCAAGTCACCGAGGTAGCCTCAAGTCAGAGGGACATATATACCCATATCCCATCAGAGCAGTCCTTGACAACAGAGTGCTTTGAAAGTGGTCACGCTCAGTGAAATGTACTCCTACATATTATCCGTATGCCATATCCATGTCACCACATGTCTTGATTAAAAGAACAACTAACTAAGATGGCATACAATAACCTACACTCGATACAATTATCATCTTTGTAATTATTGTATCATTTGATCATGAGCAAGATTTAAGAACCATATAATAAATTCTCCTTTATCATTTTAGTAGTAGTTCTAAGGACTTTATCATAACATATGAGTTCTATTTTGGAAGATATATTTCTTATGATGAATATGTCAGATAATATTTATCATTTTATAATTCATATACATGTAAGGAGTATAATCATCTATAACTTAAATGATTAGCTTTAGGACATATTTTCCAATACTAGATCTAATACATACTAATGTATGCGGGCTTATGAACATAAGTGCCAGAGGAGGATACTACTACTTCATTACGTTTACAAATGATCTATCGAGGTATGGGTATGTCTATCTTATGAAGCATAAGTCAGAATCATTTGAAATGTTCAAACGATTTCGTATGAAGTAGAGAAACAAACTAGAAAGAGTATTAAGATCCTTCGGTCAGACTGAGGAAGTAAATACCTCATCAGTTAGTTCCTGACATATCTGGAAGAGAATGAAATTCTCTCACAGTGGATCCCTCCTGCAAACCACAACATAATCAAGTCTGAGAGGAGGAATCAAATCTTGTTAGACATGGTTCGATCCATAATGGGCTTTACAAGTCTGCCAATCTCCTTTTGGAGATATGCTCTAGAAACTACCTGCTATATTTTAAGGTACCCAGCAAGTATGTCAATAAAACTCCATATGAGATATGGACTAGGTATAAGCCTGTACTCTCACACCTCAGGATCTGGGGGTGTCCAGTTTATGTCAAATATTTAAAGATAGGTAAGCTTGGATCGAAGTTCAATAAATACTTGTTCGTAGGGTATCCAAAGAAAACTAAAAGGTACTACTTCTATCTCACTGCAGAGTAAAAAGTATTTGTCAGCAGTCGGATAGTCTTTTTGGAAAAAGAGTTCCTTGGTGAAGGAGCTAATGCTTATAAAATTAAACTTGATGAAGTTCATGAGGTGGGAGGACCGACACACACAAAGTTAGATTTGATTGGTGAATCAAATCCGAAGTCAGTAGAGACACCATTAAGGTGATCTGATAGAGTACCACGTCAGTCGAATAGATACTAAGATTTTTGATTCGGAACGGTGATCCCATCGAATTTGATGAGAACGATGAGGATCCGATCATCTATATAGAGGCCATACAAAGGCCCAACTCCCAAAAATGGCTTGAGGTCATGAAATCTGAGATGGAGTCTATGAAGATCAATGGTGTATGGACACTGGTTAATCCGCTCAAAGGGATAAAATTCATAGGTTGTAAATAGATTTTTAAGAGAAAAAGAGGAGCGGACGGAAAGGTGGAGACCTATAAAGCCCATCTAGTTGCCAAGGTTATCATCAGCATTATGGTATTGACTATGATGAGATATTTTCTCCTGTGGCAATGCTCAAGTCGATCTGAATTATGCTTGCTATTACTGCACACTTAGATTATGAGATCTGACAGATTGATGTCAAAACTATTTTTTTTAATGAGGAGCTGGAAGAAGAGGTGTATATGATACAACTTGAAGGGTTCATATCCACAGATGAGTCAAAAGTATGCAAGCTAAAAAAGTCTATTTATAGACTTAAGTAGGCATCTAGGAGTTGAAACATGCATTTTGATAAGGTAATAAAAATATATGGCTTCGTTAGGAATGGAGAAGAGTTTTACATCTATAAGTGAGCTTCTGATTCTGTAGTCATTTTTCTTGTGCTGTATGTAGATGACATACTGTTACTAAAAAATAATATTCTGGCTTTACAGAGTGTAAAGTTGTGACTATCATCACAGTTCTCTATGAAGGACTTGGGAAAAGCATCCTACATCCTTGGGATGAAGATCTATAGGGATAGATCTAGAAGGATGCTTGGACTATCCCAATCCACGTACATTGATACCTTGTTGAAGCGGTTCAACATGAATAATTTCAAGAAAGACTATCTTTCAATAGGCCATGGAATTACTCTTTTCAAGAAGAATTGTTCGACAACTTCTGAGGAGAGAGAATGTATGAGTAGAATACCATATGCTTCAGCAGTGAGATCTATCATATATGCTGTGATATGTACGAGGTCAGATGTGGCCTATTCACTAGGGGTGGTGAGTAGGTACCAGTCTGATCCGAATGAGAAGCATTGGAAGATTACGAAAGTAATTCTTAAGTATTTGAGAAATACTAAAGACCAATGGCTTATCTATGAAAATATTGATCTAAAATATATGGGATATACTGATATCAGTTTTTAGTCCGATTTTGATGATAGTAGAAGCATGTCAGGCTATGTATTTACTTTAAATGGAGGAGCTGTTTGTTAGAAGAGTCTCAAGCAACATACTGTGGTCGATTCTATATGCGAAGCAGAATATATTACTACATCGAATGCTACAAAGGAGGCAGTGTGGTTGTGAAAGTTCATCAGTGAGCTGGGAATGAAATCTTCCATTGATGGCTCTGTATTGCTGTACTGTGACAGCTCCAGTGCCATAGCTCAGGCGAAAGAATCTAAGTCGCACCATCACACCAAGCATGTTCTACATCGCTATCACCTGGTGCAAGAGATCGTGAATCATGGTGACGTCAAACTTCAGAAGATCGATGAAAAAAAGACCTAGCTGACCCCTTCACTAAAGCTCTCAGGATCAAAGAGTTCGATAACTTCAAATGAAAGATGGATATAAGATACTACCCCGATTGACTTTAGTCCAAGTGGAAATTGTTGGGAATTGTATCCTAAAACCAATTATGTGATGATTGAGTTCATCTTTGTATATGAATTATTATTTAATAAATAAAAGTTATTCTGATATTTTTCATCATAAAGTAGTATCTTCTTTGAACTCTTGTATTGTGATGAAGTCTTGAGAACTATGCTAGTATGCGATAAAGAGAGGATTTATCATATAGTTTTTAAACATATTCTGATCAAATGATACGTCATTACAGGATGATGATGTTTATTGAGTGGAGATCATTATATGCCATATGGGTTAGTTATCCTCTTAACCAAAGAGTGTGGTGACACTGGTATGGCATAGGTGAGATGTAGGGGTACATCATCATTGAACAAGTGACTCACCTGCTGAGCGTTCTGCTATCAAGAGCTGCTCGCAAAATATATGGGTATAAGTATCCTTCAGACCTGAGATTACCATAGTGACTTACAAGCAACTCACTATGCTTTGGTGCCAGACTATCTGGATTTCTAATGCAGTAATAGAAGGCTGCTGGGTACAGTCAAATACTTATGAAGTCTGTGTGTGAATCAAGATGGGATTGACCCCTCTAGATAATCGAAGTTGATGTATCGCTGTATTTCAATTTAGTAAAATCTTGGCCAGGGTAATCCGTGAGATAGATTTGAAAGGTTGAAATACAAAATGAATGAAGCAATCTCAGTTGATAGTTAACTTGAGACCATCCTAGAGCATTCAGGATCAAAATGATGAATTATACGGTAACCATATGTATGAATTCTGAAATATTTTTTTGTAATAATTTGACCTATCTGGATGTTGGGAACCGTTGCTAGATGGTATCTTGATTAGTGCAAGAATTGATTCCTGTGCTACTAGCTTAGTGTTTGAACCTATGGAGTCACATACACAAGTCAGACAAAATAAGAAGAAATTGGCCTATATTTATATGTCCAATTTGGAAGTACTTGACTTGATTGAACATATAAGCTAACTTGATTGAGAATTAAGTTATGGATCAAATAGGATTGAAGAGTTGACTATGTCTAGCTAGCACTACACAGGAGGCTCAGGTTCAATCTCGGGGATGAACAATTTCTGATCTATGATCCATGGAGCATATAAAAGATTGAATTTAAGTACTGATTAATTTTAGATTAAATTTAAATTAATTAATCTTAAATTATATTTAACATTCAAGTTATACTTGATACAAAAGTTCTGAAGAGTTTAGGATTGACAGTCTTTCGAACTTGTTTCGAACCAGCTTCGAATTGGATTCGAATTGGACCTGTTTTGGATAAGATATGAGTATTCCCACTTGCACTGAGATTTTTCACTCATGAAGGATGATCAAAACTTAGTTTGGTGCTTATTTGGGGTGTCCCAAGTGGGTGAGGGAGTGGATGCAAAGTAGATGTCATATGTGATGAAAATTCTATCTCATGTAGGAATACTTCTTTCATGAGTATTGGACCAATTCAAATCAAATTTGAGTTGAGTCCAACTCTCATTGGATCATGAGAATTATTTATAAATAGAGAGGGTCTCTACTGATGGATGTATAGTAAACAAATTAGATTAAGAGAAGAGAGAAAGAGAGAGAGGCATGAGAAGAGAGAGAGGTCCCTTCCTCCCTTTTGGCCTCTCCCCTTGTTGCTGCCCCTCTTCCTTTGGGCGTGGGGTCTCTTTGGGCATCCCACCTGTTGGTGTGAGGAGTCACACCAATACATCTCATCTCTCAATTGATTATATTACGAAGACAATTGGATTGGAGTTCATCCCGCTTTCTTGCGACATCTGACGTGCATGTGAAGTAGAAGATCTACATATCCAGACCTCTGTGAAGGTTTATATCAGATAAATTGAGATTTGATCTCTGGTTCTTCTGCAAATTAGGTAAGGATTTGATTCTTAATCAAGTAGAATAGTAAAAAAAAATTTTAGATGCAACCTGGATATTTCAGAAGAAAACTGTTTCTTTCCTTTCAGAAGCCCTCCAACGGTGATTCACACGGGATTGATCAGGGCCCTTCCTAATTCGTTATGGTGCTACAGCCTTCTTCGCAAGCTTGCTGCCGACCGTTCTTCATAAGAATGGATTGCATCACTTCTTGTATGCCTTCATAACCTCCATTAAGACCTCTTTAGAAACCCTTCCTCAAAAGATCTCTCCACACAAGAATTAAATCAGATGTTCAACACTTGAACAAACTGATTTTTGGACAAGCATCACATGCTTTCCAATTTTCTTCTCCCTTTCTTTCCATTTTCTCTTCTTTTTTTCTTACATATTTTTTAAATTTTTTTAATCAATTTTCTCTACTTTCTACACCTATCTATAGCCCAATTGGCACATAGAAACTAGGTATAGCACCCCCTTTAAATAGAAAAGGATGGGTGACACCATAGGACACCAACTCTTGGCATCCCTTAATTCCATTACATGGTATCAATTAATTTTCAATGTGGAAAACAATGGGTCAACATGAAATAAAAGGTGATTCACTAGTAGAAGGACTCTTCCTCTACTTACAAAAAATATAACGCCATCATATGGCGCATGGAATAAGAGGAATGGCGTGAAAAACCAAGAGTCCATGATATTATGAACTCTTCCATATCAATGCAAATATATGGCCTCCTATTTATTATTTGGCGTTCAAATTCCTTCCAAGAGAAGGACTCTTCCTCCTCTTCCACACCCCATATCCCAAGCATCATCATATGTCATGAGGTATTAAGGAAAATGCATGGAACCATATAAGAAAATTAAGAGGAGTAAGGAAGAAAGACTCCTCTTCATAATGCGCAAATAAATGATGCCACATTTATTTTTCTTGTGTGGTTTTGATGTGGAGATGGTGGATTCACATGGAACTCTTCCACATAAACCAAATAAACTAACTAATAAATAGATGGTTCAAACCCAATCACATTAGGTCAAGGCAATAAGTTTAGGTTAGCACAAATACCTTTGCACTGAACCCAATTGAAAACTTGAGTTAATTCATGTGCTAGCAATTTAATTAACCTATTAAATTTATAATAAATTTAAATAAATTAGATCAAGATCAAATTTTTATTATGTATGATCCATTGGGTTTCAAATCTAGCCAACAGTGGATCCAGACTCTCGACGTAACTCTAATTTGATTGGATTAGGTCAGCTCAAGAGTCCCAATCAACTAGAACTCTTTCTAATTAATTTTTGAATTAAACTCTTTTAATTTTGATGAGTCTACAAGTCAAGATTAATATTTAGCAATGGATCATAACTATCCGAAAGTTTTAAAATTTGATAAAAATATCAAAATTATCCTCCCATGGTGAGTTATCGTACAATTCAATCCTTCAATCACACAACATCCCGAAAAGACTATGGGTATGAAAATATGTCAAACTCAAATACCTAACCATATGTATCTCGATCCGATAATGATGACTCAGTTGATAAATCATTAAAAATTATTTCTATAATTCATCCCTGCTCTGGCCAGAGACTCTCAGAGTCACCACCCTATGAGATCATATAGGATGTTCTCTCCTCCTACAAAGAGTGATCGATTCTTTGTTGACCACTCACAAACTCCATGCACACTTCACCATATCCAGAATATCCCACACACATCTCAAAGTGGTGTGCTAGGGAATAACCAAAGTAGGGATCCATATACACAAGGTATCGTAGTGATCTTAGGTCAAAGGATCACATGCACCGCTCCCACTAAAGAATCATCTGCTGATATGCTATAAGGCTCCATCAGATGTTCTTTCAATGGGTCAGTTTAGTGAACTCAATTCTCTAATAAGCACCTATATCTTGTATTAGTATCACCACACAAGTGATTGTGAGATCAACCATCCTCTCCATTGAGCATACATAGGATGTGCCAGTCTTATCAGTATCATCGATCTCTGACTTGATGATTTAATGATTGAAAATATTTTACATTAGAGCTATCAAGATTTTAGATCTCACTGCCATGATCTCATCATGGCCCTAAAATTATTGTCCTAATCTATGGGATTTATCATAATCATAAAAATATGATGCAGCAAATGATAAAACATAATACCTTATAATTAAAAATAACTAATGCCATGTAAATGAGTAGAAAGAAAATAAAGAAAAGTTTCTTCGCATCTCCATATGATTGGCTTGTAGGGTATAATTCTTTCAGAGAGTATATGAGTAGAATTTCATATGCTTCGATAGTGGATTCTTTAATATACACCATGACATGTACAAGATCAGACATAGAATAGTCACTAAGAATAGTGAGTAGATACCAGTCTGATCTAAAAGAAAATCACTAGAAGATTGTAAAGACCATTCTTAGGTATTTGAGAAATACTAAGGATCAATGACTTGTTTATGGTAAAATTGACTTGAAACTAGTGGGGTTCATCGACTCCAGCTTTCAATCAGACCACGACGATAGCAAGAGTATGTGAGAATATATTTTTACTCTAAATGATGGAGCAATCTACTGAAAAAATTTCAAGCAGTACACCATGACTGACTCTATTTGCAAGGTGGAGCACATCGCAGCATTCGATGCTGTGAAGAAAGCTGTATAGCTGTAAAAGTTCATCGGTGAGCTCGAAGTGGCACCCTCCGTCGATGGCCCTATCATGTTATACTGCGATAGCACTGGAGCCATTACTCAAGCTAAAGAGTCGAAGTCCCATCAGCACACTAACATATTCTGTGCCACTACCACCTTATCCAAAAGATCATGGATCGAGGTGATGTCGACCTTCAAAAGATCGATAAAAAGGAGAATCTGATCGAACCATTTACTAAAGCTCTCGAAATCAAGGAGTTTGATGATCACAAGTCAAAGATGGGTATACGATACTATATCGATTGGCTTTAGTCCAAGTAGGAGTTGTTAAAAATTATGTTCCAAAGTCAATTATCTGTCTATTGATGATTGTGCTCATATTTATAAAATATATATAAATTTTTATTAATAAAAATTATTTAATTTTTCATCATATTTTATCCATCTTCTTTGAACTCCGATGATTGTGATGAAGTCTTTGGGACTATATTTAATCGACAAAGGAGGATTTATCATTTAGTCCTTAAAACGTGTTTGTGACAAAATGATATGCTATTAATAGGATGATAGTATTATCAAGTATAGGTCATTATGTACTATATGGGTTAGTTGTCCTGTTAACCAAGGAGTATAGAGACACTGATATGGCATGCAGGTGGAATGTAAGAGTACATTCATACTAAACGTGATCATTTATCGAGCACTCTACTGTCAAGAGTAGCTCATGAAAGGTATGGGTATAAGTGTCCATCTGACCTGAGATCACCATGGTGACTTATATTCAACACACTATACTTTGGTACCAAACTATTTGAATTTTTAATTTAATTATGGAAGATTATTGAGTGCAGTCAAGTACTTATCAAGTCAGTGTGTGAGTCAAGATGGAATTGACCTCTTTGAATAAGTAGGAGTTATGCATCAATGTATTTCAATTTAGTAAAACCTTGGCCAGGATAATCCATGTGATGAATTTGAAAGGTTGAAATACAATGTGATCGACTATATTAGGGTTGGCAGTCAAACCTTAGGTCATCTTGAGCATTTGGTTCAAAGGGATGAATACGGTAATCATATGCTAGTAGATTCTAGAATATTGCTTTGCAATCTTTCGATCTATTTGGACATCAGGTCCCATTGCTAGATGGTTATATAAATTAATATAAAAAATTATTTTTATGTAACTGACTTAGGTTCAAATCTATGGGATCACACACATTAGAAGATTCGATCCGATCGGATGGCTGAAGAGTCCAATTGGATTGGGATTCTAGTGTAAAGTCCCACTGGATTGGGACTCTGGAGGAGATCCCACTGGATTGAGACTCTGCTATTAATAAAAAATTTATTAGCAATTAGATTTCTAATTTACTTAATTTGATTGAGAAAAGAGCTTTGGATCAAGTCTAATTGAATTGGATTCAGTTTGACATAGATTGGGTTTGATTTGATCAAGCCTAATTGCAAGAAAAATTTGTTCTTGATTTGATCAGGACTTGGACTCAGTTAATTTCTAAATAGGTTAGAAATTTATTCAGGTGTTTGGATTTCTAATTAGATTAGATTTCTTCCTCTCATTGGGTTCAAACTAGATTTGATTTGGTTTAGAATAAAATTGAAAATGAAGAGTCCAAGCTAGTAGGGACTCTATCTCTTCCCCTTGCGCCACCTTGGACCCACCCCTTCTTCTCAATGCCAAAATAATTTTGGCATATGATTTTTGGGTGTAAGGAGAGAGGGCACAGATAAGGTGGGTGACAACATAATGAGTCATGGCCCTTATCTCCTGCCTAGTTTGAATACGATCCGAATTAGAGATAAGGAGATAAGAAGGAAAGAGATCCGTCATCTTTGGAAAGAATGGGGGTGCCAAGAGATTTTTTTTCCTTAATTTCTTTGGAGAATTTATGGATGTGAGAAAGACCAGATTTCTTTCTCATGCCATCATCCATTTTTGAAAATTTTGGGATGTCAGAATTGGTTTTGGCGTGGATGTTGGAAAATATGTCCCAAAAGCCAATCGTCAACCTGTTGACGGTTGAGCAACTTTATATTGTAATTGATTTGTTAATAAATAAAATATATTTTTGATATTTTCAGCATAAATTTTTATCTTCTAATAAATTCCATTGTTGTGATGAAGTCCTTAGGACTATTTAGGTTCAATAAAGAGAGGATTTATCGATTAGTCCTTAAAACTGTTCACGACCAAATGATAGGTTGTTAATAAGGACAATAACTTCTATCGAGCATAGGTCGCTGTAGGCCATATGGGTTGGTTGTCCTCTTAATCAAGGAGTGTGGAGACACTGGTATGGCATACAAGTGAGATGTAAGGGTACATCATCATTGAACGTGACCAACTCCAGAGCATTCTACTATCGAGAATGTCTTTGACGGGATATAGGTATAAGTGTCCCTTAGACCTGAGATCGCCTCAATGACTTGCAAGCAACTCACTGTGCTTTAATACTGGACTAACTAAATTTTAATTCAGTAACGAAAGGCTTCTGGGTATAGGCAAGTACTTACGAAGTCAGAGTGTGATCAAGATGGGATTGACCACTCCAAGAGTTGGAGAAGAATGAGTCGCTGTATTTCAATTTAGCAAAACTTTGGCCAGGATAATCCATCAGATGGATTTGATATTTTGAAATACAATGTGGACAACCTAATCAAAGTTGACAGTTGAACTCTGAGGTATCCTATGATCATTTTGGTCAAGGGGATGAATTATATGGAAACTATATCCGTATGAGTTCTAAGGATGTTGTTCTACATATTCGACCTATCCGACCGTCGAGTACCATTGCTAGATGATCATTTTGATTGGTATAAAAATTTATTTCTATACTACTGACTTAGGTTTGGATCTATGAGGTCACACACATTAGAGTTCACAATCTGATCGGATGGTTGATCAACGATTAAGAATCATTCTAGGGTTAAACGATCAATATGATTGACATTTAACCTAGTGCAAATGTTGCAGGAGGATCGATTAGCAATTCGATTACTAATTGACTTAATTTGATTAAACCAATGGCTGAGATTAAGTCTAATTGAATATGATTTAATTAGATTTGGTTTGAGCTTGATTGGACCAGTCCAATTGGTTTATTAGATAAGCCAAGTGCAAGGAAAAACTAATCCTAGTAGGACTTGGGTCAATCTAATTTTTAATTTAATTAAAAAATTAAATAAATTTAAATATAATTTAATTTAATTAAATTAGACTCTTAATTAGGTTAAGACCTATTTTAATTAGATTTATTTAGTTTTAGTTTGATTTGGTTTGAGAAACCAAATTTGAAACAAATCATAGAATTGAATCCTAGTAAGACTAGGATTCCACCTTGCGCCACCTTAGCCCCCATGCCCACTCTCTCTTATTTTGTGTGACAAATATTCTCTCTCAGGTCTTTGTGCACACCCAAAGGTTTCTTCTCTTTCTCTCTTATATGGAAAGTGGTTGTGGATTAAGTCAAAGTAGGAATTAGTTTGGATTTCAAATTCTATGAGATAAAGTTTTAGGAAACCAAAACTCTTTCCTTATGGCACTGATTTTATCTAGATTTTTTTTAGAATTTTTATAGCTTTTATGGCACATAATATGCACCCTTTGCTGGTGGTCCATGCACAAAAAGAAGGAGGGGGCACCCAAGAGTTCGGTGCCCCTTATCTTGCCCTGTTTGGATATACCTTAACTAGGTATTTGACTTAGACAAGGACTCTATCATATCTCTCTATTTAAAATAAATTTCTATATAAAATTTTTATGTATTACAGAGTATTGAGAGATCTTTGGGGTATCCAAAAATTAAGGAGAAAGAGACTTGGGGCCTGGAGATCTAATAGACACAAAACTAGGTGTCTAGGTGAGAGCAAAGAGAAGAAGAAGAGGGTCTTCTTCTAGAGTTGCTGGGTTCATCTCTTTCCTTCCTCCATCTGTAAGTTTTCTAAGAGTGCCTCACCTAAAACTCTTTCTCCTACTTCTCATCTTTGGATGTGTCCAAATCAAGAAGAAGAAGGCATCTGATCGACCATCGAAAAAGGATCAGCATAGTACTAGCATACTGTGCTGATTTTCTGGACCAGGACTTCTGATCGTGATTCATGGGCTCGTGTGGATGACTCCTAGAGGTCGGATGCATGTGTAGCTCGCAACATCATCTTCAAGCCCGGATCAGCAAAGTTAGAATGTCTAACTTGCAAGGCAATAGATCTGATCTATTATATTTTATATACATTAGATGTAGTATAGAAACATGTTGATATGATCAACATGTAGTTCTTGCTCTTTATATTTTAATTTTTGATTTAATAACTTGTAATAATCATATAATAAGATCTTAGATCTAGGGATTCTCCAGTTTTACAAGATAAATTTTGATTTATTTTAGTCTTCTGCTGTCTGATCTTGAAAAAGTTTCAAGATCTAACCCTGAAATCCTAGATCTGTTGGAAAATATGTCCCAAAAGCCAATCATTAAGCTGTTGACGATTGAGCAACCAAGTATTATAATTGATTTATTAATAAATAAAATATATTTTTGGTATTTTCATCATAAGCTTTCATCTTCTAATGAACTCCGTTGTTATGATGAAGTCCTTAGGACTATTCAGATTCGATAAAGAGAGAATTTATCGATTAGTCCTTAAAACTGTTCACGACCAAATGATAGGCTGTTAATAAGGATGATAGCTTCTATCGAGCATAGATCGCTGTAGGCCATATGGATTGGTTGTCCTCTTAATCAAGGAGTGTAGAGATACTAGTATGGCATACAGGTGAGATGTAAAGGTACATCATCATTGAACGTGACCAACTCCAGAGCATTCTGCTATCGAGAATGACTCTGATGGGATATAGGTATAAGTGTCCCTTAGACCTGAGATCACCTCAGTGACTTGCAAGCAACTCACTATGCTTTGGTACTGGACTAACTAAATTTCTAATTCAGTGATGGAAGGCTTCTGGGCATAGTCAAGTACTTACGAAGCCAGAGTGTGATCGAGATGGGATTGACCACTCCAAGAGTTGGAGAAGAATGAGTCACTGTATTTTAATTTAGCAAAATTTTGACCAGGATAATCCATCAGATGGATTTGATATTTTGAAATATAATGTGGGCAACCTGATCAGAGTTGACAGTGGAACTCTAAGGTATCCTATGATCATTTTGGTCAAGGAGATGAATTATATGGAAACTATATCCACATGAGTTCTAAGGATGTTGTTCTACACATTCGACCTATCCGATCGTCGGGTACCATTGCTAGATGGTCACTTTGATTGGTACAAAAATTTATTTCTATGCTACTGACTTAGGTTCAGACCTATGAGATCACACACTTTAGAGTTCACGATCCGATAGAATGGTTGATCAATGATTAAGAATCATTCTAGGGTTAAACGACCAATACGATTGACATTTAACCTAGTGCAAGTGTTGCAGGAGGATCGATTAGTAATTTGATTGCTAATTGGCTTAATTTGATTAAGTCAATGGGCTAAGATTAAGTTTAATTAAATATGATTTAATTAGATTTGGTTTGGGCTTGATTGGATCAAGTTCAATTGGTTTATTGGATAAGTCAAGTGCAAGGAAAAAATAGTCCTAGTTCAATTAGGACTTGGATCAACCTAATTTCTAATTTGATTAGAAATTTAAATCAGATTTAAATCTAATTTAATCTAATTAAATTAGATTTTTAATTGGGTTAAGACCTATTTTAATTGGGTTGATCTAATTTTGATTTGATTTGATTTGAGAAATCAAATTAAAACAAGTCATAAGATAGAATCCTAGTAAGACTAGGATTCCACCTTGCGCCACATAAGCCCCCCCACGCCCTCTCTCTTATTCCACGCCAATCTTCTCTTATTTTGTGCAACAAAAGCCCTCTCCCAGGTCTTTTCTATGTCCAAAAGGTTTCTTCTCTTCTTTCATACATGGAAAGTGGTTGTGGATCAAATCAAAGTAGGAATAAGTTTGGATTTCAAATTCTATGAGATAGAATTTTAGAAATCCAAAACTCTTTCCTTTTTGCACAGAATTTATCCAAATTTTTTTTTAAAATTTTTGTAACTTTTAGGGCACACATTGTGCATCCTTTTCTAGTAGTCCATGCATGAAAATAAGGAGGAGGCGCCCAAGAGTTGGCCACCCCTTATCTTGCCATGTTTGGATAAGCCTTGACTAGGTATTTGACCTAGACAAGGACTCTACCATATCTCTCTCTATAAAATGAGTTTCTTCATAAAATTTTTTTAAATTATATGGATTTGATAGACCTTTGGGGAATCCAAAAATTAGAGAGAAATACCATTGGGTCATGGAGATATAATAGATACAAGACAGGGTGTCTCGGAGAGAGTAAAGAGAAGAAGAAGAGAGTCTTCTTCTAGGGTTGTTAGTTTCATCTTTTCCTTTCCTCCATCTTGAGTTTTCTGAGAGTATCTCAGATCTAAAACTTTTCCTCCTTCTTCTCATCTTTAGAAGAGCCCAAATCAAGAAGAAGGAGGAACCTGATCAACCATCGAAGAAGGATCAGTGCAGTACTAGCATACTGTGCTGATTTCCTGAAGCAGGACTTCTGGTCGAGATTCATGGTTTCGTGTGGATGACTCCTAGAGATCGGATGCATGTGCAGTTTGCAACATCATCCTTAAGCCTGGATCAGCAAGGTTAGAATATCTAACTTGCAAGATAATAGATCTGATCTATTGTTTAATACATACATTAGATGTAGTATAGAAACATGTTGATATGATCAACATGTAGTTCATCCTCTATATATTTTAATTTTTGATTTAATGCTATGTAATAATCATGTAATAGAATCTTAGATCTAGAGATTCTTTAGTTTTAAAAAATAAATTTTAATTTATTTTAGTCTTTCGCTGCTTGATCTTGAAAAAGTTTCAAGATCTAATCCTGAAACCCTAGACCTGGTTCCTTCAATTGGTATCAGAGCCTAAAGTTGTTTATTACATAATTATTTATACATACTTAGATTATCTCTTAGATTAAATCTAATTTATAATCTGATTATTAAATCTAAAATTAAAATTTTAGATCAATCACGAACTATAAGGTTGTCCTGCTGTAAGGTTTACCCCTTACAGTGCAAAGGTTGTCCTAGTTCGTGTAAATCTATCTCTAATCATAATTTTTTTAGATATGATCTAGATTAAATTTATAATTTATTAGATTTAAAAAATATTTAAATCTAAAATAAAATCTTTTTGTTAATAATTTTTGCACAAAAAAATTATTTAAGGTTGAAATTATTTCAATTACATGAACCTGTTTAGATTAGATCTAAAGTAGTTTCATGTTTATTTTATTTGCATCTTGATTATGAATCAAATATGCAATATGATTGGTAGAATCATATTGTAAAATTATTTTATAAATATAAAAATTATTTTTAAAAAGCCAAACCCAACCCTCAGTCCAAAACTTAATTAAGAATTAAGAAGTTGTTTGATTAGGTTCTAGGATTGTGAATTGAAGAACCTAAGACACAAACCATAACACATTGGGTTAATGGATTAGTGAGAATTAGGTCTATTAATTGGGTTAGACCTATGGTTAGATTAAAGATGGACTTTATTAGAGAATTGACTAAATCTAATCAATTATTGTCTTAGATTAGGTCAAGGATTCTCTAGATCAATTACAATAGTTGTAGTTGGTCAAGTCTATGTCTTTAACGAGAACCAAATGGACTTGATTCTTGGCTAAGCGGTCTAGCACGAACTGTTAGGTTGATCTAACCGAAACTAATTAAACTAGTTGGTGTCTAAGGTAAACCAAACCGGTGATTTTTAATTAGGAGCCTGCTTACCTGGCCATTTTTGATGGTGTCTAGGGCAAGCTTTGGCCGACCCTCCCACTGATCGAACTTACCTGGTCTCTTGATGAAATTATGTTTTGATCGAATCACTTGACTATTCGAGCTGACCCATGTCAGCTAGGTAAATCAGTGTGACTAATTTAGGTGCTCCTAGACCAGCCCTTTTAATGGTCTCCCTTAAGCTGACTTGGTGAAGCCAGTGGGAGGATCATGATAAGCTGGTTCATCTGACCTCATTCTCTAAATCATTTAAATTTTTTAAAATTATTAGGTCCTTAAAATGATAAAGTTATGGAGATAACTGAGTCATAGCCTCCCATTAAGGTGTTTGATAATGAGTCCATTAACTCAATAATCATTGCAGACCCAAAGGCCTGGTGCTTGTTGACTAATGGAATTATCACTCATCATATGATGACTTGAAAGTATCTCTCTAATGGTGGTTAGGTGAGCCAACCAAAGTTGGGCTTAATCATTCGTTGGTTAGATGCACCAAGTATGGTCATATTAATGGTTGGACTTAATCGGATCCTTACAGTGGAGGCCAAAGCCTACTGATTAGGTTTCTGGGGTAAAATTAAAATTACTAAAAATTATTTAGAAAAATAATTGGTTATGAACCTACCTTTAAATGTACATGGGTTGGCCAACCAAAGTTGGGCTTGTGTGCAGTCTAAGTGGATTCTAGTACCCACTAAGGAATTAGGGTAATTCCTCGAATTGGAGGTAGAGGCTACCATTCAAATAAAATAATGAAAGAAACCTTTTGATTAAAGTCCAAATCTTTAGGTTTAATGAATCAATTACTAATTAGGTTATGATTTTTTTTGAGCAGATATGGCCACTTCCCTATCACTCCGATCATTATTGGATAATGATAAGTTGGTGGGACCCAACTTCGGTAGCTGGTATCGAAAGTTGAAGATTGTCCTAGAGCATGAACGGATCCTATATGTGATAATGGATCCTTCACCTTAGGAGCCAGCTGCCAATGCATGTGGAACAGTCAGAGACACCTACCAGAAGTGGCTCAGTGATCGGATCACGGTGTGCTGTATCATGCTGACTGTCATGAGCGATGAGTTCAGTCGCAGATTCGAGATGGCTCAGCTAAAAGACATGCTTCAAATGTTGGAGGATGCCTTTGGCACACCCGATGATGTGGAGAGGCACAAGACTAGTTGTGCCATCTTCAATACCAAAATATGGGATGGTGCCTCTATCACTGATCATATATTGTACATGATCAAGCTGATGGAACGATTGAGCAAGCTCAACTTTCTCTTGCATGAGCAGCTTGGAAAAGATGCAATACTGAACTCGCTGTCCAAGTCTTATCTCCCATTCCTCACTCATTATAGAATGACAAAGCCTGAAATAAACTACCACGGGTTACTGGGGTTGCTTCAGAACTTTGAGAAGGATCACCAACTCCATAAGGAGTCGGTGAACTTAGTGGGAGGTTCATCTTCTGATTCTCGACCTTTTAAGAAAGGGAAGAAGAACAAGAAGAAGAAAGTGAAAAAGATGCAAGTTCAGGCTGGGACATCAGTGCAGGGCCAGACCAAAAAGATCAAGCTCGATAAGAGTCTATTCTACAGGCAAGCACCCTAAATTAGATAGTGTGTCAGATATCTACTTATGGCACTGTAGGCTAGATCATATAAACAAGAACAGAATAAACAGGTTGACTCAAGAGGAAATCTTCGAAGTCAGTGATTATGAATCACTTCCAACCTATGAGTCATGTCTTCTTGCTAAAATGACCAAGTCACCTTTTACTGAAAAAGATGAGAGAACTACTGAGCTCTTGGGCCAAGTACATACTGATGTATGCGGGCCCATTAGCACAAGTACTAGAGGTGGATATTTTTACTTCATAACTTTCACGGATGATCTATCCAAATATGGATATGTCTATCTGATGAAACATAAGTTGGATTCATTTGAAATATTCAAATGATTTCGAAGTGAAATAGAAAAATAAACTGAAAAGAGTATTAAAACTCTTCGATCTGACCGAGGAGGAGAATATTTTTCTAGTGAGTTTCTCACATATCTAGGAGAGAATGGCATTCTCTCTCAATGGACTCCTCCAGGAATACCACAGCATAATGGTGTGTCTAAAAAGAGAAATCAGACTCTGTTAGACATGATCCGATCCATGATGGGTTTTTTCAGCTTGTCGATATCCTTCTGGGGATATGCACTCGAATCGGTCTGTTATCTATTAAATAGGGTTCTAAGTAAGTCTGTAATTAAGACTCCATATGAGATATGGACAGGGCGTAAGCCAACACTTTCACACCTTAGGATCTGGAGGTGCCCGACCTATGTCAAACGATTAGTCACAGATAAACTTAGACCTAGATCTGATAAATGCACATTCATCGGGTACCCCAAGGAGATCAAAGGATATTTTTTCTACCATACTGATGAACAAAAGATGTTCGTCAGCCTTAAGGCAATCTTTTTAGAAAATGAGTTCCTTGGTGAAGGGATCGTTGCCTCTAAGGTTGAACTTGATGAAGTTCAATAGGTAGAAGGACCGACACCAATAGCTGAACCTGAGTCGGATTTGATTAGATCAAATCTGGAGCCTAATGTATCTGCACCATTAAGACGATCTGGTAGAGTACTGCATCAGCCAGACAGATATTATAGTTTCTTGATCTGGGACAGTGATCCCATCAAACTCAATGAGAATGATGAGGATCCGATCACCTATATGGATGCAATGCAGAGACCTGATTCCGAGAAATGGCTTGAAGCCATGAAATCTGAAATGGGGTCCATGAAGGTCAACGATGTATGGACATTGGTTGACCCACCTGAAGGGGTTAAATCCATTGGGTGTAAAAGGGTGTTCGAAAGGAAAAGGGGCACAGACGGAAAGGTGGAGACCTATAAAGCCCGTCTGGTTGTCAAGGGATATCGTCAACGTTATGGTATTGACTATGACGAGATGTTTTTCCCTGTGGCAATGCTCAAATCCATTCAGATAATGCTTACAATAGCTGCCCATCTAGATTATGAGATCTGGCAAATGGATGTAAAGACAGCTTTTCTGAATGGAGAGCTAACCGAAGAGGTGTATATGATACAACCTGAGGAGTTTACATCTACAGATGAGTCCAAGGTGTGCAAGCTTCAGAGATCCATTTATGGATTGAAGCAAGCTTCTTGGAGTTAGAACATGTGTTTTGATAAGGTGATCAAAACATATGGCTTCGTTAAGAATGGAGAAGAGCCCTGCATCTATAAATGGGCAAATGGTCCAGTTGTGGTATTCCTTGTCTTGTACGTGGATGATATTCTCTTAATCGAAAATGACATCCCCGCACTACAGGGAATAAAAGTTTGGTTGTCATCACAGTTCTCCATGAAGGATTTGGGTGAAGCATCTTACATCCTAGGGATGAAGATCTATAGGGATAGATCTAAAAAGATGCTTGGGTTATCTCAGTCTACGTACATAGACACTGTACTGAAGAGGTTCAGCATGGAGAATTCTAAGAAGGGCTATCTACCGATAGGCCATGAAATTTCTCTCTCTAAGAAGGATTGTCCGACAACTCCTGAAGAGAGAGAGCGTATGAGTAGAGTCCCATATGCTTCGACCGTGGGATCTATCATGTATGCCATGACATGTACAAGATCAGATGTGGCATACTCACTAGGAGTAGTGAGTAGATACCAATCTGATCCTAGAGAAAACTACTAGAAAGTGGTTAAAGCAATCCTTAAGTATTTGAGAAATACTAAGGACCAATGGTTGGTTTATGGCGAGTCAGATCTAAAACTTGTGGGGTTCACAGACTCCAGCTTTCAATCTGACCATGATGACAGCAGAAGCGTGTTGGGTTATATCTTTACTCTGAATGGTAGAGATATCTGCTGGAAGAGTTTCAAGCAGCATACTATGGCAGACACTATTTGTGTAGCGGAGTACATCGCAACATTGGATGCCACGAAGGAAGCTGTGTGGTTGAGAAAATTCATCACTGAGCTCAGAGTAGCACCCTCCCTCGATGGTCCGATCCTACCCTACTGCGACAGCACTGGTGCCATAGCTCAGGCAAAAAAACCCAAAGCACAGAAAACCAGCAGACGAAGCACATTTTATGCCGCTTCCATCTGATCCAGGAGATCGTGGATCGAGGTGACGTCGACTTTTAGAAGATCGATGAAAAGAAAAATCTGGCCGACCCCTTCACTAAAGCCCTGACAATAAAGGAGTTTGACAACCACAAGTTGAAGATGGGTATTAGATACTGTGCCGAGTGGCTTTAGGACAAGTGGGAGTTGTTAGGAAATATGTCCCAAAAGCCAATCATCAAGCTGTTAACGGTTGAGCACCCAAGTATTGTAATTTATTTGTTAATAAATAAAATATATTTTTGGTATTTTCATCATAAACTTTCATCTTCTAATGAACTTCGTTGTTATGATGAAGTCCTTAGGACTATTCAGATTGATAAAAAGAAGATTTATCGATTAGTTTTTAAAACTGTTCACAACCAAATGATAGGCTGTTAATAAGGATGACAGCTTCTATCGAGCATAGGTCGCTGTAGGCCATATGGGTTGGTTGTTCACTTAACCAAAGAGTGTGGAGACACTGGTATGGCATACAGGTGAGATATAAGGGTACATCATCATTGAACGTGACCAACTCCAGAGTATTCTGCTATCGAGAATGACTCTGATGGGATATAGGTATAAGCGTCCTTTAGACCTGAGATCACCTCAGTGAATTGCAAGCAACTCACTGTGCTTTGGTACTGGACTAACTGAATTTCTAATTCAGTGATGGAAGTCTTTTGGGCATAGTCAAGTACTTGCGAAACCAGAGTGTGATCGAGATGGAATTGACCACTCCAAGAGTTAGAGAAGAATGAGTCAATGTATTTCAATTTAGTAAAACCTTGACCAGGATAATCCATCAGATAGATTTGATATTTTGAAATACAATGTGGACAACCTGATCAGAGTTGACAGTTGAACTCTAAGGTGTCCTATGATCATTTTGATCAAGAGGATGAATTATATGGAAACTATATCCACATGGATTCTACGGATGTTGTTCTACACATTCGACCTATCCGATCGTCGGGTATCATTGCTAGATGGTCACTTCGATTGGTACAAAAATTTATTTCTGTACTACCAACTTAGGTTCAGACCTATGAGGTTATATACATTAGAGTTCACGATCCGATAGGATGGTTGATCAATGATTAAGAATTATTCTAGGGTTAAACGATCAATACGATTGACATTTAACCTAGTGTAAGTGTTGCAAGAGGATCGATTAGCAATTTGATTGCTAATTGACTTAATTTGATTAAGCCAATGGGTTGAGATTAAGTCTAATTGAATATGATTTAATTAGATTTAGATTGGGCTTGATTGGATCAAGTCCAATTGGTTTATTGGATAAGCCAATGCAAAGAAAAAATAGTCCTAGTTCAATTAGGACTTGGGTCAACCTAATTTCTAATTTGATTAAAAAATTAAATCAGATTTAAATATAATTTAATCTTATTAAATTAGGTTCTTAATTGGGTTAAGATATATTTTAATTGGGTTGATCTAATTTTGGTTTGATTTGGTTTGAGAAATCAAATTAAAACAAATCATAAGATAGAATCCTAGTAAGACTAGGATTCCACCTTGCGCCACATAAGCCCCCCCCACGCCCTCTCTCTTATTCCACTCCAATCCCCTCTTATTTTGTGCAACAAAAGCTCTCTCCTAGGTCTTTTCCATGTCCAAAAAGTTTTCTCTCTTCTTTCATACATGGAAAGTGGTTGTGGATCAAATCAAAGTAGGAATAAGTTTGGATTTCAAATTCTATGAGATAGAGTTTTAGAAAATCCAAAACTCTTTCCTTTTTGCACCGAATTTATCTAAATTTTTTTAAGATTTTTGTGGCTTTTAGGGCACACATTGTGCACCCTTTTCTAGTAGTCCATGCATGAAAATAAGGAAGAGGCACCCAAGAGTTGGGCACCCCTTATCTTGCCATGTTTGGATAAGCCTTGACTAGGTATTTGACCTAGACAAGGACTCTATCATATCTCTCTCTATAAAATAAGTTTCTTCATAAATTTTTTGTAAATTATATAGATTTGAGAGTCCTTTGATACATCCAAAAATTTGAAAGAAAGACCTTTGGTCGTGGAGATATAATAGACACAAGACAGGGTGTCTAGGAGAGAGTAAAGAGAAGAAGAAGAGGGTCTTCATCTAGGGTTGTTAGTTTCATCTTTTTCTTTCCTCCATCTTGAGTTTTCTGAGAGCGTCTCAGATCTAAAACTCCTCCTCCTACTTTTCATCTTTGGAAGAGTCCAAATTAAGAAGAAAGAGACACCTGATCAACCATCAAAGAAGGATCAGCGCAGTACTAGCATACTGTGCTGATTTCCTGAAGCAGCAGGACTTCTGGTCGAGATTCGTGGGCTCATGTGGACGACTCCTAGAGACCAGATGCATGTGCAGTTTGCAACATCATCCTCAAGCCCGAATCAGCAAGGTTAGAACATCTAACTTGCAAGGTAATAGATCTGATCTATTGTTTAATACATACATTAGATGTAGTATAGAAACATGTTGATATGATCAACATGTAGTTCATCCTCTATATATTTTAATTTTTGATTTAATACTATGTAATAATCATGTAATAGAATATTAGATCTAGGGATTCTCTAATTTTAGAAAATAAATTTTGTTGGTGCAAAAATCTGCCTGCGCCGGAGAAGCTAGAGTCGGGGAAGTCGCGGTCGCCACCGGGACCTGCAAAGGAAGTCTAAACTGGAGGTGGGGTTGCTCCGACAAGACCCTCCGATGCTCAAGTCAGTTCTCTGCCTCAACAAGAATGGAGTGCTCGAACGGAGAATTTAACAGAGTTTTGAGATAAGAAATGAGCTTATAGAATAACGTATCTGGGTCCCCCTTTTATAGGCAGAGGAGGTAACGGATTGATGGTGACGTTTGTAACCATCTGGTAGTGGGCCGCCCATAGTCAGGGGGAATTTATTGCGAAGGGTAGTGGAGCGGAATCGTGGCTATCGCCGTAGCTCACCACGTAGAGCCTGTTGCAGGTAGTGGAGCGGCGTCCGTTGCCGCTAGTTGTCAGGGAGTAGTGGAGTCACGCAGCACCTGCCGCAGGGAGCGGAGCAGAATCATGGCCGTTGATATAGCCTGTCAGAGAGTAATGGGGTCGCGCAGGGTCCGCCGCAGGGAGTGGAGCAGGGCTGCGACCGTTACTGTGGCCTGTCAGCGGTGATGGAGCAGTGCGGAATCCGTTGTAGGAAGTGGAGCAGGGCCGCCAGGGGGCGCAGATCTATCGGCTGAAGCTCGGCAGTGGTCGGAGTCCGGCCTCTGTAGGAGTCCGGGCGGAGTCTTCCTGTAATCAAAGTTAAAGGTGAAGCCCGGCTCCCGTAGGAGTCCGGACGGGGTTTACCAGCAGTTGACGTTGAGGATGGAGCCCGGCTCCCGTAGGAGTCCGGGCGGAGTCTGCTTGCGGTCAGAGTTGTCAGCGGAGTCCGGCTCCCATAGGAGTCCGGACGAAGTCTGTCTGCAGCCGTTGGAGTCGAGGGCGAAGTCCGGCTCCCGTAGGAGTCCGGACGAAGCTTACTGGCAGTTGATGTTGAGGATCGAGCCCGGCTCCCGTAGGAGTCCGGGCGGAGTCTGCTCGCGGTCGGAGTTGTCAGCGGAGTCCGACTCCCGTAGGAGTCTGGACGAAGTCTGTCTGCAGCCATTGGAGTCGAGGGCGAAGTCCGGCTCCCGTAGGAGTCCGGATGAAGCTTACCAGCGGTTGACGTTGAGGACCGAACCCGACTCCCGTAGGAGTCCGGGCGGAGTCTGCTCGCGGTCAAAGTTGTCGGCGGAGTCTGGCTCCCGTAGGAGTTCGGACGAAGTCTGTCTGCAGCCGTTGGAGTCGAGGGCGAAGTCCGGCTCCCATAGGAGTCTGGACGAAGCTTACCGACAGTTGACGTTGAGGATGGAGCCCGGCTCCCGTAGGAGTCCGGGCGGAATCTGCTTGCGGTCGGAGTTGTCAGCGGAGTCCGACTCCCAAAGGAGTCCGGACGAAGTCTGTCTGCAGTCGTTGGAGTCAAGGGCGAAGTCCGGCTCCTGTAGGAGTCTGGATGAAGCTTACCGGCAGTTGACGTTGAGGACCGAGCCTGGCTCCCGTAGGAGTCCGGGCGGAGTCTGCTCGCGGTCGGAGTTGTCAGTGGAGTCCGGCTCCCGTAGGAGTCCGGGCGGAGTCTTCCTGCAATCAAAGTTAAAGGTGAAGTCCGACTCCCATAGGAGTCCGGACGGGGCTTACCAGTAGTTGACGTTGAGGATGGAGCCCGGCTCCCGTAGGAGTCTGGGCGGAATCCCCTTGCTGTTGAAGTCATCGGCGGAGTCCGGCTCCCGTAGGAGTCCGGACGCAGTCTGTCTTGCAGCCGTTGGAGTAGGGGACGAAGCCCGGCTCCCGTAGGAGTCTGGGCGGAGTCTTCCTTTAAGGTCGGCCTTGCTGGCGGAGTTGTTGATTCTATTGAGGACTTCGGCTGGGGGTATTTTATACCCAACACCAGTCCCCCTACTTCCGAGTTTGAATTTCGAACGAAGAAAGTACAGAGAGATGGGCACAGCCGAAGCCGTCCCCTTGAATCCTGTGCACTGCCGCCCCCAGATATTTTGGCATTTAATGTGTGCACGTCAGAGCCCATTTTTCGGTGAAGGCGACCTGAAGAGTCTTTTCAGAACCCCTGTCGGAATGCGATCCCAAGCGTCGTGCTACGGAAATTCATGAACAGTCAACCCTCGATAGCGGTGAGGGGGACATGCGGGATGTGTGGCACGCACCAGTTGGCCCAGGAACCCTGCCGCCATAACTGCGCTAGGATCCGTTGGCTATTTAAACCCCCTAATCTCCCTTCGTGGCTTCATCCTGTCGATAGGACGGTACCTTTCTTTCACCTGAGAGCCTAGCTACTCAGCTACTCCCTTGCACCAGTCCTTGCCTTCTTCAGCCCCCCACTTCTTCTCTGAGGGTTTCCACACCATGTCTTCTACCCCGGAGGCCCTCCTTGAAGGGATATCTAGGGCTTGGAGGAAGGCGAGGAGGAGAACAGCGGCCGGTGAGGATCCCCGTCATTTCAAAGGAGGCTCAAGGAAGAATTCCTTCAACAACAGGGGTTTAATAACGGGGGCCGCCGGTAAAGTTATTCTGCCCGAGAATTTTGGAGTAGCAAGGCGGGGTGATACCGGTCAAGAGGGCAGAGCCGTCGTCACAAGCTGTGGTGGGATCCTTGATGCCGTCGGGGCCGAGGGACCAGAAGCGGTCGGCGTCGATGGTAGGGCAGTGGAACTTGTTGCGGGGATGGTGGAAGTAGCGCATGCCGACCTTGCCGGAACATTTTGGGTGGCGGCTGTCGCGGAGCATTCAGAGGCGGAGCATATCCTTGACATCACCGCTGCCTCAAAAGTGACTCCAACTCTTCTTGAAACAGGTCTTCGTCACTGCTGCCGTTGCCTTTACAGCCCCTGAGAATCTATCCCACCCTTTTCCTCCTAGGGTTGGGACTTTGGAGATGGAGTGAAGTGAGACGGGACGAGAGCCAATAGGTCCGTTACACGTACTGGAGAACGCGGCTGAGAAGGACAGAGACGGGAAGAGGAGTTCGTAGCTTGGAGCGGCCTCCGGTATATCCTTTCCAAGCCGTATTCGCGAGGCTTGCAATGATGTATATCTTTTTTTCCTCGACCCACCGGGTCTTGTAACGTATATCTTAAATGAAAAGGAAATTTTGTTACCTTGTCTGTACCTTGCATCGAATAGTTGTCTGTCGAACTTCTTCATTTTCTTTTTGTCTTTTTCACATCGTCCTAAGGTCATCGACGACCTCTTTTATTCATGTGGGGTTGTTATTTGTCGAGCTCCTTTTCGACTTTTACGCCGTTCGAAGATACCCGGTTGTCATTCTGTCAATGGCCGCAGGTTCGCTTGGGGTCATTCGGGTCCGGGGTCCCTCCCAAGGCTTGAATTCGAGGATCCAAGCCTCTGTCACCCTAAGGGAGTTGTCTTATTTTGCACCGAAAGCTTCCTTGAAAGCTAGGACTCCCATCGGGAGTCCCAATCCTTGTTGTGACAGGGTTTATACCTCGGGCGCTGTTTGTTTTCCAATCGTCACTGTTGCAATCCATTGCCTTCCTTTTTCGCTTGGAGTCTTTCTCCGCTAAAGCCGAGGCGAAGTTCGGCTCCCGTGGGAGTCCGAACGGAGAATCCCTCTCGAAGTTGGAGTTATGGGCGGAGCCCGGCTCCCGTAGAAGTTCGGGTGGAGTTGTCTGTAGTCGATGTCGGTGATGGAGCCCGACTCCCGTAGGAGTCTGGGCGGAGCTGTTACGTAGTCAAAGTTAGTGACGAAGCCCGGCTCTCGTAGGAGTCTGGGCTGGGCTTACCACCGGTCGAAGTTGCTTAAGCTAGGGCAAGGTTTTCCTCTTGGGGGGGCGCATATGGGCGTTGCAGGGCCTCTCCCCCTATCCGGTCTAAGAGAGCCGGGCCTTTAACTTTGTTCATGTCAGGATGAGGTCCTCCTCCTGTTCCTGACATGGCTGTGGAGGCACATATGGGCGTTGTAGGGCCTCTCCCCCCATCCGGTCTAAATGAAACCGGGCCTTTGACTTTGCTCAAGTTAGGGCGAGGTTCTCCTCCTGTCCCTAACAGGGCTGTGGGGGCACATATGGGCGTTGCAAGGCCTCTCCCCCCATCCGTCTAAATGGAACCGGACCTTCGACTTTGCTCAAGTTAGGGCAAGGTTCTCCTCCTGTCCCTAACAGGGCTGTGGGGGCACATATGGGCGTTGTAAGGCCTCTCCCCCCATCCGGTCTAAATGGAACCGGGCCTTCGACTTTGCTCAAGTTAGGGCGAGGTTCTCCTCCTGTCCCTAATAGGGCTGTGGGGGCACATATGGGCGTTGTAAGGCCTCTCCCCCCATCCGGTCTAAATGGAACCGGGCCTTCGACTTTGCTCAAGTTAGGGCGAGGTTCTCCTCCTGTCCCTAACAGGGCTGTGGGGGCACATATGGGCATTGTAAGGCCTCTCCCCCCATCCGATCTAAATGGAACCGGGCCTTCGACTTTGCTCAAGTTAGGGCGAGGTTCTCCTTCTGTCCCTAACAGGGTTGTGGGGGGACATATGGGCGTTGTATGGCCTCTCCCCCCATCCGGTCTAAATGGAACCGGGCCTTCGACTTTGCTCAAGTTAGGGTGAGGTTCTCCTCCTGTCCCTAACAGGGCTGTGGGGGCACATATGGGCGTTGTAAGGCCTCTCCCCCCATCCGGTCTAAATGGAACCGGGCCTTCGACTTTGCTCAGGTTCGGCCTCCTCTGGGATGGTGCACTCTACTATGAAATCTGTCAATATTTGGGCCTTTACTGCTGGTCTAGGTCTATAGTTGATGTCGAATTTCGTGAGCTCGATCACCCATTTTGCCATTCTTCCAGAGGCGTCAGCCCGGTGCAAAACCGCATTGATCGGCTGATCGGTGAGTAGCGTCACGGTGTGCCCTTGAAAGTAGGGTCGGAGCCTCCGAGCTGCAACCAACAAGGCGTAGGTCAGTTTTTCTAATTTGGTGTACCTGCTCTCGGCGTCCCTTAGCGCGCGGCTAATGTAGTAGACTGATCGCTGGACTTTCGTTTCTTCTTTGACAAGGACGGCCGCAAGGGCCATGGGAGAGACCGCCAGGTATAAAAATAGTTCCTCCCCAGGTTCAGGCTTTGCCAGCAGCGAGGGTAAGCTGAGGTAGTTTTTTAATTCTTCGAACGCCTGTTGGCATTCAGAGGTCCAACAGAAGTTTTTGGCTGCTTGAGGGTTTGAAAGAAGGGCAAACATCGTTCGGCCGACCTCGCGACGAAGCGATTAAGAGCCGCTATCCTCCTGTGAGGCGCTGAACCTCCTTGATCGACTTTGGAGCGGTCATCTCTTGGATAGCACGAATTTTCTCTGGATTGGCCTCAATCCCGTGCCCTGATACCATGAAGCCCAGGAACTTCCCTGAGGTTACCCGAAAAGCGTATTTAGTTGGGTTCAGCTTCATTCTGTACTTTCGAAGAGCGCCAAAGGTTTCCTCGAGGTCGGTGACATGATCTCTGGAGGACTTGCTTTTTACAAGCATATCGTCCACGTAGACCTCCATGTTTCGGCCGATCTGCTCTTTGAAAATTTTGTTCACCAGCCGTTGGTAGGTTGCGCCCGCATTCTTGAGGCCGAATGGCATGACCCTGTAGCAGTAAAGGCCGCGATTAGTGATGAAAGCTGTCTTTTCTTCATCTTCCGATGCCATTCTAATTTGATTATAGCCGGAGAATGCATCCATAAAAGTGAGGAGCTCATGGCCTGAGGTACCGTCAACCAGTTGGTCGATTCTGGGTAGGGGGTAGCTGTCCTTTGGACAAGCCTTATTCAGCTTTTTGAAGTCTATACACATCCTCCACTTGCCGTTTGCTTTCTTGACCAAAACAATATTGGAAATCCAATCAGGATAATTGACTTCCTTAATGAATCTGGCCTTGAGAAGCTTATCCACTTCCTCAGCTATCGCCTTCTGCCTCTCCAGGGCATGATTTTGAATTTTTTCTTTTGTCGGTCGATGCTTAGGATCGACTGCTAGACGATGCTCCATGACTTCCGTGTCAATCCCTGGCATGTCCGTCGGCACCCAAGCGAAAACATCCGTGTTCCTTCGAAGAAATCAATAAGATGCGTCCGCACCTCCTCCCCCAGGCTGGAGCCAATTAACACCACATGCTCCGCGTTCCCATCATTCAGGGGAACTGGTACCAGATCTTCGATTGGGCCACCCCTTTCTTCGATGAGGTCGTCGCGAGCATCCAATCCATCGATGGGATAGGGGTCAGCTCGGTCGCTTCTTTGCAAGATGATGTTGTAGCAATGTCTGGCCAGGGCTTGGTCTCCCCGGACCTCTCCGATCCCCTGGTTGGTGGAGAACTTCAATTTCAAATGGTAGGTTGAAACGACAGCTCTGAGAGCATTGAGGCCGGGTCGGCCAAGGATTGCATTGTAGGCAGATGGCGCCTTTACCACCAAGAAATTCACTAGAGCCCTGGACTGTTTTGGATACTGACCCACAACCACAGTCAGAGCTATCATTCCCTCCGTCGGAACGGCATCACCGGTAAACCCTATCAAGGGGGAGCAAATCGGTCTCAGATGACCGCCAAGAGCGGACATCCTTGAAAAGGCGTCGTAGAACAAGATGTCGGCCGAACTTTCATTGTCGATGAGAATGCGACGGACGTCGTAATTCATTATATTCAGGGAAACTACGACCGCATCATTATGAGGAAATTGGACTCCCTGGGTGTCTTCTTCGGTAAAAGTTATGGGTTCTTCAACTTTTTGCCACTTGGGGGATGCAGCTGGTATGTTGGTTGTCTCCCGTCGGGATTCCCCCAAGATGGCATTGACGGAATCTGGCAGGGGCCGGTCATCCAGCCACTCCTTATCGACGACCATAGTCGGAGGCAGTTGTGCAAAGGCCTCGTGAGAAGGCATCAGATGAGGGAAGGAGGAGTGGGTGCCTGAAAAGATGGCTGGAAGCGAATCCGTTGAGCACTCCTTTAAGAACAAGGGTACTGCGAAGACACAGCCCCTTCCTCTAGCGCCAATCCTGTTGGTGCAAAAATCTGCCTGTGCCGGAGAAGCTGGAGTCGGGGAAGTCGCGGTCGCCGTCGGGACCTGCAAAGGAAGTCTAAACCGGAGGTGGGGTTGCTCCGGCAAGACCCTCCGATGCTCAAGTCAGTTCTCTGCCTCAACAAGAATGGAGTGCTCGAACAGAGAATTTAGCAGAGTTTTGAGATAAGAAATGAGCTTATAGAATAACGTATCTGGGTCCTCCTTTTATAGGCGGAGGAGGTAACGGATTGATGGCGACATTTGTAACTGTCTGGTAGTGGGCCGCCCATAGTCAGGGGGAATTTATTGTGAAGGTAATGGAGCGAAATCGTGGCTATCGCCGTAGCTCGCCACGTAGAGCCTGTTGCAGGTAGTGGAGCGGCGTCCGTTGCCGCTAGTTGTCAGGGAGTAGTGGAGTCACGCAGCACCTGCGCAGGGAGTGGAGCAGAATCATGGCCGTTGATACAGCCTGTCAGAGAGTAATGGGGTCGCGCAGGGTCCGCCGCAGGGAGTGGAGCAGGGCTGCGACCGTTACTGCGGCCTGTCAGGGGTGATGGAGCAGTGCGAAATCCATTGTAGGAAGTGGAGCAGGGCCGCCAGGGGGCGCAGATCTATCGGCTGAAGCTCGGCAGCGGTCGAAGTCCGGCCTCTGTAGGAGTCCGGGCGGAGTCTTCCTGCAATCAAAGTTAAAGGTGAAGCCCGGCTCCCGTAGGAGTTCGGACGGGGTTTACCAGCAGTTGACGTTGAGGATGGAGCCCGACTCCCGTAGGAGTCCGGGCGGAGTCTGCTTGCGGTCGGAGTTGTCAGCGGAGTCCGACTCCCATAGGATTCCGGACGAAGTCTGTCTGCAGCCGTTGGAGTCGAGGGCGAAGTTCGGCTCCCGTAGGAGTCCGGACGAAGCTTACCGACAGTTGACGTTGAGGATCGAGCCCGGCTCCCGTAGGAGTCTGGGCGGAGTCTGCTCGCGGTCGGAGTTGTCAGCGGAGTCCGGCTCCCGTAGGAGTCCGGACGAAGTCTGTCTGCAGCCGTTGGAGTCGAGGGCGAAGTCCGGCTCCCGTAGGAGTCTGGACGAAGCTTACCAGCAGTTGACGTTGAGGATCGAGCCCGGCTCCCGTAGGAGTCCGGGCGGAGTCTGCTCGCGGTCGGAGTTGTCGGCGAAGTCCGGCTCCCGTAGGAGTCCGGACGAAGTCTGTCTGCAGCCGTTGGAGTCGAGGGCGAAGTCCGGCTCCCGTAGGAGTCCGGACGAAGCTTACCGGTAGTTGACGTTGAGGATGGAGCCCGGCTCCCATAGGAGTCCGGACGGAGTCTGCTTGCGGTCGGAGTTGTCAGCGGAGTCTGGCTCCCATAGGAGTCCGGACGAAGTCTGTCTGCAGCCGTTGGAGTCGAGGGCGAAGTCCGGCTCCCGTAGGAGTCCGGACGAAGCTTACCGGCAGTTGACGTTGAGGACCGAGCCCGGCTCCCGTAGGAGTCCGGGCGGAGTCTACTCGCGATCGGAGTTGTCAGCGGAGTCCGGCTCCCGTAGGAGTCCGGGCGGAGTCTTCCTGTAATCAAAGTTAAAGGTGAAGTCCAGCTCCCGTAGGAGTCCGGACGGGGCTTACCAACAGTTGACGTTGAGGACGGAGCCCGGCTCCCGTAGGAGTCTGGGCAGAATCTCCTTGCTGTTGAAGTCGTCGGCGGAGTCCGGCTCCCGTAGGAGTCCGGACGTAGTCTGTCTTGCAGCCGTTGGAGTCGGGGACGAAGCCCGGCTCCTGTCGGAGTCCGAGTGGAGTCTTCCTTTAAGGTCGGCCTTGCTGGCGGAGTTGTTGATTCTGTTGAGGACTTCAGCTAGGGGTATTTTATACCCAATAAATTTTGATTTATTTGAGTCTTCTGCTGTCTGATCTTGAAAAAGTTTCAAGATCTAACCCTAAAACCCTAGTTTTGGTTCCTTCAAGATCTGGTTCCTTCAATTGGTATCAGAGCCTAAGTTGTTTATTATATGATTATTTATACATGCTTAAATTATTTTTTAGATTAGATCTAATTTATAATCTAATTATTAAATCTAAAATTAAAATTTTTAGATCAATCACGAACTGAAGGTTGTCCTGCTGTAAGGTTTACCCCTTACAGTGCAAAAGTTGTCCTAGTTCGTGTAGGTCTATCTTTAATCATAAATTTGTTAGATGTGATCTAGATTAAATTTATGATTTATTAGATTTAAAAAGTATTTAAATCTAAAATAAAATTTTGTTAATAATTCTCATGCAAAGAAATCATATATTTGTTTGGAAAATTTGCGCAGTTTAAAGTTAAAATTATTTCAATTATATGAACCTGTTTAAATTAGATCTAAAATAGTTTCATGCTTATTTCACTTGCATTTTGATTATGAATCAAACATGCAACTTGGTTGGTAGAACCATGTTATAAAAATATTTTACAAACATAAAAATTATTTTCAAAAAGCCGAACCTCAACCCTCAGCACAAAACTTAATTGAGAATTAAGAAGTTGTTTGATTAGGTTCTAGGCTTGTGAATTGAAGAACCTAAGACACAAACCATAACACATTGGGTTAATGGGTTAGTAGAAATTAGGTCCATTAATTGGATTAGACCTAAGGTTAGGTTAAAGATGGACTTAATTAGAGAATTAACTAAATCTAATCAATTATTGTCTTAGATTAGGTCAAGGATTCTCTAGATCAATTACAGTAGTTGTAGTTGGTCAAGTCCATGTCTTTAATGAAACCAAATGGACTTGATTCTTGGCTAAGCAGTTTAGTACGAACTATTAGGTTGATCTAATCGAAACTAATTAAACCAGTTGGTGTCTAAGATAAATCAGACCGGTGGTTTTTAATTGGCAACCCGCTTACCTAGCCATTTCTGATGGTGTTTAAGGCAAGCTTTGGCAGATCCTCCCACCGATCGAACTTACCTGGCCTCTTGGTGAAATTATATTTTGATCGGATCACTTGACTATTCGAGTTGACCCATATCAGCTAGGTAAATCAGTGTGACTGATTTAGGTGCTCCTAGACCAGCCCTTTTAATGGTCTCCCTTAAGCTAACTTGGTGAAGCCAGTGGGAGGATCATGATAAGCTGGTTCATCTGACCTCCTCTTCAAAATTAATTAAATCCTATAAAATTATTAGGTCCTTAAAATGAAATAGGTATGGTGATAACTAGATCATAGCCTCCCATTAAGTGGATGATAATGGGTCCATCAGTTGGATAATCATTGAAGGCCCAAAGGCCTGGTGCTTATCGACTGATGGAATTATCATTCATAATATAATTTTTTGAATGCATCTTTCTAAATGGTGGTTAGGTTAGCCAACCAAAGTTGGCCTAATCATTCATTGGCTAGATGGGCCAAGTATGGTCATATTAATGGTTAGACCTAACCAAACCTTTTCAGTGGAGGCCAAAGCCTACTGATTAGGGACTGGGGCAAAAATAAAATTACTAAAAATTATTTGGAGAAATAATTAGTTATGAACCTACCCTTAGATGTACATAGATTGGCCAACCAAAGTTGGGCTTGTGTGCAGTCTAAGTGGATTCTAGTACCCACTAAGGAATTAGGATAATTCTTCGAATTGGAGGTAGAGGCTACCAATTCGAATAAAATAGTGAGAGAAACCTTTTGATTAAAGTTCAAATCTTTAGGTTTAATGAATCAATTACTAATTAAGTTATGATTTTTCTTTGTGCAGATATGACCACTTCCCTATCGCTCTGATCATTGTTGGACAATGATAAATTGATGGGACCCAACATCGGTAGCTGGTACCGAAAGTTGAAGATAGTCCTGAAGCATGAACGGATCCTATATGTGATAACAGATCCTGCACCTGAGGAGCCAGCTGCCAATGCACGTGGAACAGTCAGAGACACCTACCAAAAGTGGCTCAGTGATCAGACCACGGTGCGCTACATCATGCTGGCTGCCATGAGTAACAAGTTCAGTCGCAGATTCGAGATGGCTCAGCTAAAGGACATGCTTCAAGTGTTGGAGGATGTCTTTGGCACACCTGATGATGTGGAGAGGAACAAGAATAGTTGTGCCATCCTCAACGCCAAAATGTGGGATGGTGTCTCTATCACTGATCATGTATTGTACATGATCGAGTTGATGGAGCGTTTGAGCAAGCTCGACTTTTTCTTGCATGAGCAGCTTGGAAAAGATGAAATACTAAACTCACTGCCCAAGTCTTATCTCCCATTCCTCACTCATTATAGAATGACAAAGCCTAAAGTAAACTATCACGGGTTATTGGGGTTGCTTCAGAACTTTGAGAAGGATCACCAACTCCATAAGGAGTCAGTGAACTTAGTGGGAGGTTCCTCTTCTAGTTCTCGACCCTTTGAGAAACGAAGAAGAACAAGAAGAAGAAAGTGAAGAAGGTGCAAGTTCAGACTAGAACATCAGTGCAGGGCCAGACCAAAAAGATCAAGCCCGATAAGAGTCTATTCTACTGGCAAGCACCCTAGATTAGATAGTGTATCAGATATCTACTTATGGCACTGTAGGCTAGGTCATATAAACAAGAACAGAATAAAAAGGTTTACTCAAGAGGAAATCCTCGAAGTCAATGATTGTGAATCACTTTCAACCTGTGAGTCCTATCTTCTTGGTAAAATAACCAAGTCACCTTTTACTGAAAAAGATGAGAGAGCTACTGAGCTCTTGGGTCTAGTACATACTGATGTATGTGGGCCCTTGAGCACAAGTGCTAGAGGTGGATATTTTTACTTCATCATTTTCACGGATGATCTATCCAGATATGGGTATGTCTATCTGATAAAATATAAGTCAGATTCATTTGAAATGCTCAAACGATTTTGAAGTGAAGTAAAAAAATAAACTAGAAAGAGTATTAAAACTCTTCGATCTGATCGAGGAGGGGAATACCTTTCTGTTGAGTTTCTCACATATCTAATAGAGAATGGGATTTTCTCTCAATCGACTCCTCCAGGAACACCACAGCATAATGGTGTGTCTAAAAGGAGAAATCAGACTCTGTTAGACATGGTCCGATCCATGATGAATTTTACCAGCTTGTCGATATCCTTCTGGGGATATGCACTCGAATCGACCTATTATCTGTTAAATAGGGTTCCAAGTAAGTCTGTAATTAAGACTCCATATGAGATATGGATAGGGGGTAAGCCAGCACTTTCACAACTTAGGATCTGGGGGTGCCCAGCCTATGTCAAACGGTTAGTTATGTTAGATGTGTGCCCTAGATGCCAGATCGGCTGACACATTCCTGTACAAATCTAAGGGCAAAATTATAATTTTGACTAAATGAATAAAAGAGTTATTCTTCTATCACATTATGTACATAGTGTCTGTGATACATCCTTTGAGTTAGTGGGAATGTTAATTCATATTTTCAAGAGTTGAAAATTTAAGGCATGAATTTACATAACTAATTCATAAACTGCTCCTGACCATAGGATCATCACAAGGATGGTGATCGATCCGAAAGGTTGGTGTACGATCACTTCCTTAGGGTAGATGAGTCTTGAGTCTACAGTGTGGAGACACCAGAGTGAGAGTATAGGTATTCGTTGAGAACGAAAGTACTGAGTGAGACCACCTCGAGCAGTCATAAGGAAGTCTACCTTCTCATCGATGACTAGCTCGATGCTGCAGTTGTGTGTCTATTTCTTTGACCTGAGGTGCATCGACGGTTTACCTTGAGTGTGTTATAGTTTGACTACATCGTAACTCGGTCTCCTAGCCATTCGGAACCCTGAGGTGTATGTTGGCTGTAGCATATCCATTGTAGGAATTAGATCGCACCAAGATGGGATCTATCAACCTCGGTAGATGTGAGGAGTAGTCCTATGATGATCGAAAGATCGAGTCCTTAAGCCCATGGCCATGGCAAAGTGAAATAATGGAAAAGAGTTTTCCATTGGGGTTTCACATCGGACTCGGATCAATCGATTGATTCATATGACTGATGTTGGGTTTGACGAGTTCACCTTAACCCTAATTCAGTCGGGACTCATGATAGAGGAACTCAATCACACAGGTAGCTGCACCAAGAGGTTCATCTTCAATTTTGATGGGTTGCCACCAGATACTGCTAGGTGTCACTGGTGGATTTTGAGAGCAATTAGAATGATTTTGATGATCGATCATTCTAATTATCTGAATCAGAAGAGTTTTGGTCCATCGAAAGGAGTTTCGATGATGTCGATGATGAGATCACGACATGTCTATTATCATTCAGAATTGAACCTAACTGGGTCACACAAACAAAGGTTAGGGTCTGATGTCATCAATTGGGCTACCCCAATTGATTTGGATAAAATCCAATTAGGTTCAAGAAAATCGTGCTAGCACTCGATTGAGCCTAACTTTCTCCTCGTATAATTTTTTCTGTCTCTACTGAGCCAAATGAGATCTGGCTCATCCAGAGAACCTTAGGAAGGTTTTTCTCAGTCTAATTGAAGCTTGTCCAGCTCAGAAAAGGTTGTCTTAATTCATGAGATGAATTTAAGAAACACCTACTAATTTCTAGCACCTGCCAATTTCATTTTAGGACATCTGTCAAAAGTTGACATATGGGTCTTAAACTGAAGAGGACTTATTGGAGGATTTTTGTAGAGTGTCCACATACCTAAACCTAATCAAATTGGGTGCCATAATCAGATTATGGCGTGAGCCCAATTGGATTTAAGTGGGCGCCCCAAATGGATAAGAACCAAAGAGTCCTGATAAACTTGGACTCTTTGGCGCCACTCTATTTGTGCTTATCCAATGTTGGCACCACCTTTTGGAGATAAGGTGGGTTTTTATCTGATATGATCAATAATATCACTCCACCAATCAAAATTTTTTCAAAATTTATTAGAATTTTTTGATTGGTCGAATGATGTGGCACTGCGCAGCATACAGAAATTATATAAACCCTCTGCACCTAGGGTTTCGAGAAGAACTTGTTTTATGCAAAAAACCTATTAGCTCCATCCCCTCTCTCTTCTACATTCCTCCTCTAATCCCTTTCTCCCCTCTTCACGTCAAGAAGTTGGACGTTCATCTGGCAAAGGTGCAAGGCGTGGTGAGCCTGGAACAGAAGGCTCAGGACATCTTGACAGGCTGCTGCTCCAACTTCAGAAGGAGTTTGAAGTACTTCCAAATTAGATATTGATCTAATTTTGGAGGTAGAATCATGAGGGAAGACATTCTATATTCTACCTGAGTGGATATGGTAGAGGCCAGGGCTTGCATGGCTACATCAGATCCTCAGGCAGTGCTGCGATCATCTACAGGGTAATTAGATTACCCTTGAGGTATGTCTATGTTTCTCATACTTTTAGATTTAATTTTGATTTAAATATCAGATAATAAAATTAGATCTAATAGAATTAGATTTAAATAGTGTAGGATAAAAATTTTAATTATTCTCCCCAATTTGATGAAATCTGGAAGATCCTACATAGGAAAAGCGTTTTCCCTTCAAGTGATATCAGAGCAGTTGTTGGCTCTATTTAGATCTATTTTAGATCTAATTTTAATTTTAATTTATTGATATTAAAATTTTAGATGTCACATCAGATATGATAAGATCTAAAATTAAAATATTTAAAATTAAATCTAAAAATCTAACATGCATGAGATGCATAACTTGACTAGGATTAATTGAATCCATAATAGTCTTAAGTTTTATATTTTAATGAGATTAAAATATGAATTAAATATAATTTATTTCTATTTTTTTGATGTTATAATTATTATAATCAGATCAAAAAATAAAAATAAAATTTTAATTATTTCATAAAAATTGATTGTTGCATGCCTAGACTAGTTGTAGAATTGTTCTAGTAACTTATCTAGAATATTTTTATTTTGAATAGTTAATTTAAATTCTATTTTTTAGATATTACATGTGATGTATCAGATCTAAAGTATGTTAATTAGATTAATTTTTGATACATGAGATGTATGCAAAGCATGTATTAGTTAGATCTTAAATTGTATATGTGATATGTTAATTTAGATCTAACTAATTTTGTAGTTAAATTTATATTTCTGATTAAGGTGTTCCTCATGGCCGTCCGGTCATAAGAAAAAGTAGGGTTTTAAGACCCTCTCTTCCATTCAATGGGTGTTCATATGAGTGTAGGGGTACCGCGTGTTCATCCTTAATCAGAAATCAAAACTTACTTTTCTACAAAATCTAGATCCTGAAACCCTAGGATTTATTTTACATGCTTTGTTTATGAACCCAAACTTAATTAATATATTGAGCTTATGAAATTAAGTTAGATCTAAAATTGAGAATTTCAGATCTAAGATATTTTCATAAGATTGGGTTCGGACTTGGGTAGCTCAATTAGGTCTACAGTTGATCAAACCGAATCAAGAGTTAGTTAGGTGGGATCATGAAAGCTAATAATTGATCAGCCTAATAGGATTAAGTCTGGGTCAAGGTCGAATCACATTTAGATGTGACTCGATCAAGTTAAGACCTAATTTGGCTCAGTGGTTAGAGCTTGGATTGTAGACTAACTCAATTATTCTGGTTCGACAATTTGATGTCTAAGGTAAGTTGGGCAGATGAGATCGACTGATTTTTAATTGGGAGCTACTCGACTCGAATGCGTTCTTGTCGAGTTAATAGCATATCCCTCCACCAGTCTCACTTACCTGGCCATATGTGTCGATCCAATTCTGATTTGAGGTGGCTAACAATTCGAGCTGACCCATGCCACTAGGTTGTTATAATTGTTATGACTATGTCAAGTCAAGTTTAAAGAGACCTAAATCAAATCTCTCTAAGAAAATATTAAGTCTAGGTCTTCCATCATTGTGGATGTGCGGGCCCTTCTCAGGGTTGATTGTTCTTGGCTGGTTACAGTGGCTCAGTTGCACCGGAAGATGCAACCATGTCCATTAGGCATTGGATGCTACGGATTAGAGGATGGGTTGGGCTCAATATTCCAGATACGGTGAGGGACCCAATCAGGAATCTAGTTCGTGCAAATAGTGGATTTGGCTTAACTAAGGATTGGAGTAATATCCGGATACGGTGAGCTTCATGAATTAGAGACCAAGTTTTGGGTGCACCATGATTAGAGAATCATTGGACAAGAGTTGTCCACTCATCGGTTGACTCATCATCAATAACTGTTAGGTGAGGTGATGAGCCAGTCGGTGAGACTGCACGACCCACTAGAAATCACTAATCATGGAGATTTTCACATCTCTACCAAGGGAGTGTAGGGATCTAAGAAAATAGTGGGAGCCTAATTTGTTTAAAAATAAAAACTCTAAACAAATTGGTTGAGTCTGATTACAAAATCAAACTAAAACTTTTGACTTTCTATAGAAAACATGTCTGCCTCAAACCCCCTGACCAAAATTCTAGACACTCATAGACTGACTGGACCAAATTTTAAGGACTGGTTGAGAAACTACAGAATTATTCTGGGTTCCAAAAAATTGACTCATGTCTTGGACCAGGACCCACCTGCCATGCCAGCACATCCGATTGCTGAACAGAGAGTCTCTGGAAAAGTGGATGGATGATGATAACAAAGCCAGGTACTACATGTTGGGTGTAATGTCTGATGATTTGCAGCACCAACATGAAAATATTTTGACTACCCCAAATGTTGGCTCACCTACAAGAGTTGTTTGGTGAACAAAGTCACGTGGCTAAGTATCAAGTCTGTCAAAGACTTTTTAAGACCAAGATGCGTGATGGGCAGTCAGTCCAAGATCATTATTTGACAATGATCAAGGATCTTGAGGAGCTTGAGAAGCTCGGTGTCATCTTAGATAAGATTTTAGATTGATGTGATCCTTCAGTCCTTGTCCGATGGATATGGTCAGTTCATCATGAACTTCATATGCATAAGATGCAATGTACCTTGGTCGAGTTAATGAATATGCTAGTTACGGCTGAGCTTTCAATGAAAGATTCAAAAGGCTCAGTTCTTACTGTGGAGCGGACTTCTTCCAAGAGAAAGTCTTTTGGAAAGAAAAAGAAGTCCGTGAAGAAGCAGAAGGTGGATGGCAAGAATAAGAAGACAGGATCGAAGAAGAAGGCTTCTAAAAAGGAAAGTATTTCCACTGTCAGTCAGAAGGCCATTGGAAGCGAACTGTCCTCAGTACCTGGCCACCCTGAAGAACAAGAAGGAAGGTCCTTCTGGAGGTATGCTCATTATCGAATCTAATCTTACGGTTTCTTCTGCATCCAGTTGGGTGCTTGACTCTAGTTCTAGTACTCATTTGTGCACTTCTATGTAGGGTCTTAAGGAGAGCAGGAGGCTGAGGGATGGAGAGATGATCCTACGTGTCGAAAATGGAGTAAGAGTTGCTGTGTGGCCGTAGGAACCTACCCTCTGCGATTACCGTTAGGATTAGATTTAGTTTTAAGAGATGTTATTATGTGCTTGCAGCAAGCAGAAATTTGATTTCTGTTTCATGTTTAGCACAAGAAGGCTATGTAATTAGTTTTCATAAGGACCATTGTAATATATTTTATGAAAATAATAAAGTTGCAAATAGTTTTGTTATTAATGGTCTCTATCAGTTACATGTTGATGTATCTATTCTTAATATTGAGCAAAATGTGAATGCCATAGGAATTAAAAGGCCTAGAGATAGTCTAAATGATAAGTATCTGTGGCACCTAAGGTTAGGTCATATAGCAGAAGACAGGGTTAACAAATTAGAGAAATCCGGGCTACTGAGTCTGTTGACTTCCGAGTCATATCCAGTTTGTGAATCATACCTTCAAGGCAAAATGACCAAGCTTCCTTTTGTGGGACATGGGGAAAGGGCCACAGACCTACTTGCCCTAGTACATACGGATGTGTGCGGCCCATTTGATGTGCCGGCTAGAGGTAACTTTATCTACTTCATTACCTTTACGATGATATGTCTAGGTACGGGTATGTATTTCTAATGAAACACAAGTTTGAAGTCTTTGAAAGGTTCAAAGAATTCAGACATGAGGTAGAAAAATAAATAGAAAAGTCCATTAAGGTTCTTCGATCAGATCGAGGAGGTGAATACCTTAGTCAAAAATTCCTAGACTATCTTAAGGACAATGGTATAGTCTCTCAATGGACTCCACCTGGAATGCCTCAACTCAATGAAATTTCAGAATGGAGAAATCAGACCCTATTAGATATGGTCCGTTCCATAATGAGCTTCACAGACCTCCCAAAATTTTTTTGGGGACATTGTCTCATGACAGCAATTTATGTATTGAATAGGGTTTCCTTTAAAACCGTTCCTACCACACCGTATGAGATATGGCATGGTAAGAAGCCAAGTCTGAATCATCTCAGAATTTGGGGTTGTCTGGCTCATGTCAAAAGACAACAGACGGACAAGTTAGAGTTCAGGTCTTTTAGAGCTCGATTCATAGGATATCCTAAAGAGTCATTAGGATATTATTTTTATATTCCGAAAGACCACAATGTGATTGTGAGTCGAAATGCTATTTTTCTTGAAAAATAGTTTATTCAAGATGGTGGCATCGGAAGAATAATTAAGCTCAAGGAGAATATCTCCCAAGAGCAATGAGCTAAAGAACCTGAGGAACCTAATCAATCAGAACCAGTCCTAACATAACCTCTTCCACCTCGAAGATCGACTAGGGTTTCCCATCCTCCTGAAAGATACTTAGGTACCATACAAGAGGATATAGAGGAAATGTTCCTCACGAAAAATGAAGTTCATGGTGATGATCCCAAGACCTATGACGAGGCGATATCAGATATCGACTCTGAAAATGGTTAGAGGCAATGAGATCAGAAATTGACTTGATGCACTCAAACCAAGTCTGGACCTTGGTAGATCTGCCTAAAGGTATTGTACCTATTGGGTGTAAATGGATCTTCAAGAGAAAGATAGGTGCAGATGGGAATGTAGAGATATTCAAGGCTAGGCTCGTAGCGAAAGGTTATAGTCAGTGCGAAGGCATTGACTATCAGGATACCTTCTCGTCCGTAGCCATGCTAAAATCCATCCGCACATTGCTTACTGTTGCAGCCTATTTCGATTATGAAATATGGCAGATGGACATGAAAACGGCGTTCTTAAATGGACATCTTGAGGAAGATATCTATATGGAATAGCCGCTTGGATTCACATCCAGTAATGATGAACACAAGGTCTGCAAGCTGCAAAGGTCCATTTATGGACTTAAGCAAGCATCTCGGAGTTGGAATACTCGTTTCAATGATGTGATCAAAATATTTGGTTTTATCAAGAACGAGGAGGAACCATGTGTGTTCAAAAAGGTCAGTGGGAGCGCAGTTGTCTTCCTCATATTATATGTGGATGAAATCCTCCTAATTGGGAATGACATTCCCATGTTGACCTCAGTCAAAGTATGGTTGTCTAAGGAGTTCTCTATGAAAGATCTAGGAGAGGCATCCTTTATACTGGGTATTAAGGTCTATAGAGATAGACCAAATAGGATGCTAGGACTTTCACAGAAGATGTACATAGAGGAGGTGCTAAAGAGGTTTAGCATGAAAAACTCCAAAAAAGGTTTATTGCCTTTTAGACATGACATTCATCTCTCCAAGAAGATGTACCCTAGAACACCTGAGGAGATTGAACGCATAAGCAAGATCCCTTATGCTTTGGCAATAGGGAGCCTCATGTATGCCATGCTATGTACACGACCTGATATAGCCCATGCTGTGAGTGTCACAAGCAGATATCAGTCAAATCCAGGCGAAGAGCACTGGACTTCTATGAAATGTATCCTTAAGTACTTGAGAAGGACTAAGGATATGTTTCTAGTCTTTGGGAATGGAGAACTCCAGATTCAGGGATTTACAGACTCAGACTTTATGTCTGATATAGATGATCGAAAGTCGACATTTGGGAGTCTGTTCATTTGTAATGGTGGTGCAGTTAGCTGGAAGAGTTTCAAGTAAATGGTGATTGCAAATTCCACCATGGAGGCAGAGTACATTGCTGCATCGGAAGCTGCGAAAGAGGCATTCTGGTACAAGAAGTTTGCCGTAGAGCTTGGAGTGATGTCAACAGATGCCATACCTCTTTACTGCGATAATAATGGCACCATAGCCCTAGCTAAGGAGTCAAGATCTCACTAGAATTCCAAGCACATCGAGCGGCGATTCCATCTGATCTATGATTACCTCGAAAATGATTATGTTGAGGTCAAGAGAGTCGACTCTACAGACAATGTGGCAGACCCGCTGACTAAGCCATTGGGCCAACAGAAGATCGAAGCCCACCTTGAGAAGATGGGACTTAGATATGTAGCCAATTGGCATTAGGTCAAGTGAAAATTTGTTAGATGTGTGCCCTAGATGCCAGATCGGCTGACACATTCCTATACAATCTAAGGGCAAAATTATAATTTTGACTATAAATGAATAAAAGGGTTATTCTTCTATCACATTATGTACATTGTGTCTGTGATACATCCTTTGAGTTAGTGGGAATGTTAATTCATATTTTCAAGAGTTGAAAATTTAAGGCATGAATTTACATAACTAACTCATAAACTGCTCCTGACCATAGGATCATCATGAGGATGGTGATCAATCTGGAAGGTTGGTGTACGATCACTTCCTTAGGGTAGATGAGTCTTGAGTCTACAGTGTGGAGATACCGAAGCGAGAGTACAGGTATTCGTTGAGAATGAGAGTACTGAGCGTGACCACCTCGAGCAGTCATAAGGAAGTCTACCTTCTCATCGATGACTAGCTCGATGCTGCAGTTGTGTGTCTAGTTCTTTGACCTGAGATGCATCAATGGTTCACCTTGAGTGTGTTATAGTTTGACTACACCATAACTCGATCTCCTAGCCATTCAGAATCCTGAGGTATATGTTGGCTGTAGCATATCCATTGTAGAAACCAGATCGCACCAAGATGAGATCTATCAACCTCGATAGATGTGAGGAGTAGTCCTATGATGATCGAAAAATCGAGTCCTTAAGCCCATGGCCATGGTAGAGTGAAATAATGGAAAAGAGTTTTCCATTGGGGTTTCACATCGGACTCGGATCGATCGATTGATTCATATGACTGATGTTGGATTTGACGAGTTCACCTTAACCCTAATTCAGTTGGGACTCATGATAGAGGAACTCAATCATGCAGGTAGCTGCACCAAGAGGTTCATCTTCAGTTCTGATGGATTGCCACCATATACTGCTAGGTGTCATTGGTGGATTTTAGGAGCAATTAGAATGATTTTGATGATCGATCATTCTAATTGTCTGAATCAGAAGAGTTCTGATCCATCGAAAGGAGTTTCGATGATGTCGATGATGAGATCATGACATGTCTCATTACCATACAGAATTGAACCTAATTGGGTCACACAAATAAAGGTTAGGATCTGGATGTCATCAATTGGGCTACCCCAATTGATTTGGATAAGATCCAATTAGGTTCAAGAAAATCGTGCTAGCACTCGATTGAGCCTAACTTTTTCCTTGTGTAATCTTTTCTGTCTCTACTGAGCCAAATGTGATCTGGCTCATCCAGAGAACCTTAAGAAGGTTTTTCTTAGTCTAATTGAAGCTTGTCCAGCTCAGAAAAGGCTTGTCTTAATTCATGAGATGAATTTAAGACAACACCTGCTAATTTCTAGCACCTGCCAATTTCATTTTAGGACATCTGTCAAAAGTTGACATATGAGTCTTAAACTGAAGAGGACTTATTGAAGAATTTTTGTAGAGTGTCCACATGCCTAAACCTAATCAAATTGGGTGCCATAATCAGATTATGGCATGAGCCCAATTGGATTTAAGTGGGCACCTCGAATGGATAAGAACCAAAGAGTCCAGATAAACTTGGACTCTTTGGCACCACTCTATTTATGCTTATCCAATGTTGGTGCCACCTTTTGAAGATAAGGTGAGGTTCTTATCTGATATGATCAGATGATATCACTCCACCAATCAAAATTTTTTAAGAATTTATTAGAATTTTTTGATTGGTCGAATGATGTGGCACTGCGCAGCATACAGAAATTATATAAACCATGCTGCACCTAGGGTTTCAAGGCAGAACTTGTTTTATGCAAAAAACCTATTAGCTACCACCCCCTCCTCTCTTCTCTATGTCCTCCATGCTTTCCTTTCTCCCCTCTTCATGTCCAAGAAGTTGGACATTCATCTGGCATAGGTGCAAGGCGTGGTGATGCCTGGAACAGAAGGCTGCAGGACATCTTTGATAGGCTGCTGCTCCAACTTTAGAAGGAGTTCTGAAGTACTTTCAAATTAGATATTGATCTGATTTTTGGAGTATAGAATCATGAGGAGAAGATATTCTAGATCCTACCTAAGTAGATATTGGTAGAGGCCAGGCGCTTGCATGGCTACATCAGAACCTCAGGCAGTGCTGCGATCATCTACAGGATAATTAGATTACCCTTGAGGTATGTCTATGTTTCTCATACTTTTAGATTTAATTTTGAAATTAAAATATCAGATAATAAAATTAGATCTAATATACATCAGATCTAAAATAGCATAGGATAAAATTTAAAATTTATTCCACCCCAGATTTGATGAAATCTGGAAGATCCTACACAGAGGAAAAGCGGTTTCTTTCCTTCAGGAACATGTAAATTAAATAATTTAATCTATAAATATATATAATTAAATTACTAAATTCTATAATTAGGAACTATAATATATAATATTATATTTATAAATTAGAAAATAAAAGATTTGGTATTGATCAAATCAATACCCTAGATCTGAAATAGTTTCAGATCTAAAACCTAAATCATATCTAGATAAAAGAAGAGATCAGATCTCTTACCTTCATGCGAGTCAAAAACTCTACAGTTGATTTTTTTTATTGCCTTTAGAGACACACATACGTCCGACCTGTACAGGTGATCCACACGAGGCTGCAATAAAATCGGAGATTCGTCGAACAAATATCCGCTCGAAGTGCTAGCTTCTTGCAGATCCCTTCGGATGGTTAATCTAAAAAATATTCTTTGGATCTCTTGGACATTCCAAGAGATAAATAATATGAGGAGGAATAAGAGAGAAGTCAAACCTTTTGACCTTCCTAAAATCAAAATTAATATTTAATAGAAAAGGATCCTAAGAGAAGACAGATCTTCTCCTTCAGTACATCAACAATTGATATCCTGAAAATATATCTATGCTAGGACTTGAGAAGACCTTCTTCTCTTGATATTTTTTTTAGTTTTTAGATCTTATGACATCTGATTTTTCTCATAGAAAAATCTCATGATTTATGGAGAAGAAGGGTTCTAAAAGAAACCTTAAGAAAAGACCTTCTTTTCTTCTTCTTCTTCCATCAGAACATGATCATATCATGTCCAAAATAAGATCACCATGCTCCAACTCTTTGTAGCATGAATTTACCATGCCATCCCTCTTTCTCTTTCAAATTTTTTATCATATAAAAAATATAAAATAAAAAGATAATAATATGAAAGAAAAAATAATAAGAGAAGACAATCTTCTCTCTTACCTTTCTCTCTACAAGACATCAACCTTTGATCTCTTGATTGAAGAATTTTCTCCAAGGATTTTGGCACCTCAAACCACCCATGTAATCCTTCTTTCTCTCTCATATTTTTATCACATAAAAATACAAAAACAAAGAGAAAAAAATAAGAAAAAAAACTAATAAGAGAAGACAATCTTCTCTCTTACCTTTCTTCTCTACAAGACATCAACTTTTTGATCTCTTGTTAGAGGACTCTCCTCCATGGATTTTGGTGCCTCAAACCTTTCAAGCCTTCCTCATTCTCCTCTGGTATTTCTCTCAATTTTCCATGAATTTTTGACTCCTATATCATGGCATATGGGGCGGCCTTCTTTTATATGGCAGACTAGGTCATAAGACCTAGTCTAACAAGGAGTCCATGGGGCATCCAACTCTTGGAAGCCCCCTATCTCATTTATTTCATGGATAGCATGAAAATAACCATAAAAGAGGCAACAAAAAGGAGGATAAATATGAGGAAAGTTGGCACAAGAGAGGGAGGGAAGAGTCCTTGTGAGAGGGACTCTTTCAAAAAGAGAAATAGGCTAAACCACTTTCCACAATGAACCAAATTAATTTTTATATTGAACCAGATCAAATCTGATTCAAATCTATAAAATAAGTGGTGTGAGATTACTTTCCTTAAATGTAGAAATCATAGAAAAATTATCTAGAATTAATTAGTGGGCATGGGCTTTGATTTTCTTAGGTGACGCAAGAGAAGATGGAATCCTAGTCTAACTAGGATTCTTATTTAGATTAGGTCAAATACTTTGAACCCAATTTAAATTAATTGTAACCTAATTAATAGTGATCCTAGTCCAACTAAAAATTTAATTAAATTAGATTAAATCATATTTAATTTAAATCCTAACTTAATTAGGAATTAGGTGCGTACAAGTCCTAGTCAAACAGGGACTTATTCTCCCTTGCAACTAGCTTGTCCAATCAAACTAATTAGACTTAATCCAATTAAATTCAAACTAATTCTAATTGAATCATATTCAATTAGACTTGATCTCAGCCCAATTGTTCAATCAGATTGAGCCAATTAGCAATCTAATTGCTATTGATCCTTCTGCAACACTTGCATTAGGTCAAACATCAATCACATTGATTGTTTAACCTTAGAACGATTCTCATGTGGGGAGATTCAGTATAGGGATAAAATGATAATTTTAAAACTTTTTTAAAATTATGATTTTACAGTAGAAAAATATTAATTAATCTAATTAATTAATATAAATTTATCCTACACTAGGATCAAAATATGATATATAGCATGCATGCATTTAAATTTAAAATTCAAATTCGAACAGTAAACACTTTACTGTAATGCATTCAGAATACAATACCTTTGTGCGGGTAGTAGATCACCGCAATCTGATCACTGTCGGGAGAGTCTGATTATCTTGATGCAGCCACACAGCGTGTCTGGCCTCTACGGATCGTCCACACGAAGCTCCCAGTCTGATCGACTCCTCACGAGTGCTAGCACGTTGTAGAACCCTTTTAACAGCCATACCCATCTGACTTATGCTTCATTAAATAGATATACCCAAACCTCGATAGGTCGTCTGTGAAGGTTATGAAGTAAAAATATCCATCTTTTGCACTTGAGCTCATGGGTCCACATACAACAGAGTGTACCAGACCCAAGAGTTCACTGGCTCCTCACCTTTTCCAATAAAAGGTGATTTGGTCATTTTACCAAGAAGACAGGACTCATAGGTTGGAAGTGATTCACAATCACCTACTTCAAGAATTCCTTCTTGAGCCAACCTATTTATCCTATTCTTATTGATATGACCTAGCCTACAGTGCCAAAGGTAGACTTCTGACATATTATCTATTCTAGGAAGTTTACCGGAGGTTTGAACCACATTAACAGGTTGTGATAGAAAGTAAATTCCATTATTAAGTTGTCCAATAAATATTGTAACACCATTCAAAATGATATTATAAATATTTTTTTTATTAAAAATTGATAACCGTTCATGGCCAAAAGATCTACAGAAATAATATTTAATAAAAAGCTTGGACAATAGTGACATTCACTCAGAATTATGTTTCGAGAATTGACTACAAGGTTCATGATTCCTAATGCTAGAACTGAAACTTTGCTTCCATCTCCAACGTTCAGGAATCTCTCACCTTCATCAAATCTCCTACTGACCTGCAGACCCTGCATCGAATTGTAAATATGATAAGGACTTCCGGTATCCAATACCCAGGCAGTAGTACCACAAATAGAAAAGTTGCAAGGTGTTATCATATAAGTACCTTGCTTCTTCTTCGGCCTGTTCGGGTCCAGGGAGGTAATGTATGGAGGACAGTTCCTCTTCCAGTACCCCTGCTTCTTGCAAAAGAAGCACTCCACCTGGCTCTGGTCGGACTTGCGCTTCTTGGTCTGACCCTGTGCAAACGTCCCAGCATGCAGCTGCACCTTCTTATTCTTCTTCTTCTTGTTCTTCTTCTTCCCTTTCTTAAAGGGTCGATGACCAGAAGAAAACCCTCCCACAACATTCACCGACTCCTTATGGAGCTGGTGATCCTTCTCAAAGTTTTGCAGCAACCCCAACAAGCCGTGGTAGTTCACTGCAGGCTTTGTCATCCGAAAATGAGTAAGGAAGGGGAGGAAGGACTTGGGCAATGAATTAAGGATCGCATCCTTCCCGAGCTGCTCGTGCAAGGGAAAGCCCAGTTTACTTAGGCGCTCAATCATTTCGATCATGTACAGTACATGATCAGTGACTGAGGCTCCATCCCTCATTCGAGCATTGAAAATGGCACAACTAGTTTTGTGCCTTTCAACGTCGTCAAGCATACCAAAGGAGTCGTTCAACATTTGAAGCATCTCCTGTAGTTGGGCGTTCTCGAACCTGCGGCTGAACTCATCATTCATTGCCGTCAGCATAATGCACCGAATGGTGGTGCGATTATTGAACCACTTCTGATAAGTGTCTCGGACCGTCCCTCTAATGTTCGGGGCTGGCTCCTCAGGTGCCAGATCCATTACTACATAAAAGATCTGCTCATGCTTAAGGATGATTTTTAATTTTCGATACCAGCTATCAAAATTAGATCCCGTGAGCTTGTCATTACCTAATAATGATCGGAGGGATAGGGTAGTGGCCATAGCTGCATAAAGAAAAACCAGACCTCTATTAGTACATAAATTATAAATACTAAAGACTTGGACTTTAGACTAAAATTTTTTTCAGTATTTTACGAACTGGTAGCCTCAACCTCCAATTCTAGGAATTACTTTAATTCCTTAGTGGATACTAGAATCCACACAGACTACATACGAGCCCAACTTTGGTTGGTCAACCCATGTGCATCTGTGGGTAGGTTCATAATCAGTTGTTTCTCTAAACAACTTCTAGTAAATAATTTTGCCCCAGAACCTAATCAGTAGGCTTTGGCCTCCACTGAAAAGATCTGGTTAGGTCCAACCATTAACATGATTTGATTTAATGAATCAGACCAATAAATGATCAGGCCTGACTTTGGCCGGCCAACCTGATCACCATCAGAAAGACTCAAACTAAATTATCATATTATGAATGATAATTCCATTAGTCAATAAGCACCAGGCCTTTGGGCCTCTAATGATTATTAAACTAATGGACTCATTATCACTCACTTAATGGGAGGCTATGACTTAGTTATCAATATAACTTAATCATTTTTAGGGACCTAATAATTTTTGAGATTTTATTAAAGGATAGATGAGAAGAAAAAATATCCAGCCAATTTCAATCCTCCCACTGACTTCACCAAGTAAAATTAAAAAGGATTTAATTAAAGTGGCATTAGGAGCACCTAAATCAGTCAAACTGATTTACCTAATGACATGGGTGAGCCCTAATCACCAAGTGATCTAATCAAAACCTAATTTACCAGGTTGGCCAGGTAAGTGAGATCAGTGGTGGGAATAAGCCATTAACTCGTCAGAGATCGAATCACTGCGAGTAGCTCCCGCTTAAAATCCACTGGTCAAACTGCCAAACTTACTTTAGACACCAACCGGTTCATTAGTTTTAATTTGATCAACTTAGTAAAATAGGGTTCCACCGCATAGCCATGAATTAAGTCCATCTTGGTCTAGTTAAAGACATGGACCCATTCAACTACAACTATTGGAGTTGAGTCTAGAGTATCCTTGACCTAATCTAATTCAACTTTTGATTAGATTTGACCAATTACTCTAATTTAGTCCATTTCTTTAAGCTAACCTTAGGTCTAACCTAATTATGGATCCAATCCATCTAACCATAACCCACAAGTTTATGCAATTGTCTTAGGTCTTATTTCACAATTCTAGACCTACTAGACAACACTTAATTCTTTTAATTAAGTATTGGCTAATGGATCAGGGTTTGATATTCGAAATAATTTTCAAAATTTGAAAGTTTTATTTCTGTTCACCAATATGTTGACTCATTTCACAATAGATCAGCACATTTCATAAATAGCAATCCTATTGCTAATTACATAATAAAAAATAACTCAATCAAAATAAATCATGAATATTTCTTTAGATCTAATCTAACACATTCATGATAAATTCATAATTGAACCTTTCAATTAATTCCTTTCGCTGCTTCATCTGCATGGGATATAATTGCAGCGGCACCCTACCACCATAGGAGACCCCATCGAATGGGAGGAGAGGCCTTTAAGCCCTGCTTTTCTCCTATGACCGGACGGCCATGGCAACTAACCAAATTCGATTACTTGCTACTTGGATCAAGTATATCTAAATATACCAATTTCAAAATTTAAATTTAAATTTAAATTTTAAATTTTAAATTTTGAATTTCAAATTTCAAACAAATTTCAAATTTTAAATTTTGAATTCAAATTTTGAATTTCAAATTTTGAATTTTAAATTTTGAATTTTAAATTTGAAATTTAACCAAATTTAAATTTAAATTTTGAATTTCAAAATTTTGAATTTTGAATTCAAATTTCAAATTTTAAATTTTGAAT
>NW_027332424.1:6471200-6693779 GCF_000442705.2 Elaeis guineensis
CCGCTCTGAAAGGCGGCCTTCAAAAGAACGACCTTCTGTTCTCCCTGAAAAAGAAGTACCCCAGAGATTTTATCGATTTGCTGGCTCAGACCGAAGGATATGCTCGAGCAGAAGAAGCCTTCAAGATGAAGGATGACGAGACCGTGAGAGAGCGACAGACGGGGGACTCGAGCAAGTCCGTAGTTGAAAAAGGGTCGAGTGAAGCTCGGCCACGCTCTCGAACTCTTCTCGGGCACAGGCGCGCCCGAACTCCTCCTCGAGCTCATAAATAAAGAAGCCCGAACCATCGAGTTCGATGAGGCTCTCCTCCCAAGAGATTTCGCAGCTACGCCCCTCTCAACGCATCAAAAACTCAAGTGCTGATGGAGGTCAGGGAGTAGCTCCCAAGGCCGGAGAGGATGCGCTCGCACCCCAAAAAATGCAACCCGAACAAATTCTGCCTCTATCATTGTGACCACGGCCACGATACGGAGGAATGTATTCAGCTCCGAGATGAGATCGAGGAGCTCATCAGATGAGGTCGACTCAATAGATTCATTCGACGCCGACCTGAAGGAAGAGAAGATCGGCCTAGGGCCCTTCCGCAGTCAGAACCGCCAAGGAGGGAGGAGCAGCCAGAAGATCAGCCTCCAATTGAGATTATCAACTCCATCTCAGGGGGACCCCGATGAGGAGTAGACCTTCCGAGATTATAGAGTTTGAAAAATCTATGAATGTATTACCAACAACTTTGCCCTGAATAAAAACTCTCTTCATATTTGTGCATTCTTTCTTTTGGTATGAGCTTATAATGATGGGAGATAACTCCCCCATACAAATGAAACTAAGCATGTTAGGAACAGGAGGAGAACCTCGTCCTAACATGTGCAAAGTCGAAGGCCCAATTTTCTAAAGATCGGATGGGGGGAGAGGCCTTTACAACGGCCCTTATGTGCCCCCACAGCCTTATTAGGAACAGGAGGAGAACCTCATCCTAACATGAGCAAAGTCGAAGGCCCGATTTCATAAAGACCGGATGGAGGGAGAGGCCCTCACAATGGCCCTTATGTTCCCCCACAGTCTTGTTAGGAATAGGAGGAGAACCTCGTCCTAACATGAGCAAAGTCGAAGGCCCAGTTTCCTAAAGATCGGATGGGGGGAGAGGCCCTCACAATGGCCCTTATGTGCCCCCACAGCCTTGTTAGGAACAGGAGGAGAAACTCGTCCTAACATGAGCAAAGTCGAAGGCCCAGTTTCCTAAAGACCGGATGGAGGGAGAGGCCCTCACAACGGCCCTTATGTGCCCCCACAGCCTTGTTAGGAACAGGAAGAGAACCTCATACTAACATGAGCAAAGTCGAAGGCTCGATTTCTTAAAGATCAGATGGGGGGAGAGGTCCTTACAACGGCCCTTATGTGCCCCCACAGCCGTGTTAGGAATAGGAGGAGAACCTCGTCCTAACACGGACAAAGTCGAAGGCCCAATTTTGTAAAGATCGGATGGAGGGGGAGGCCCTCACCACGGCCCTTATGTTCCCCTGCAGCCTTGTTAGGAACAGGAGGAGAACCTCGTCCTAACGTGAGCTGAAGCCGGCTGTCGGGAATAAGGTGAGGACCTCGTCCCGATGCAAGCAAAGACTCAGTTGATCAACAAGGAGGAAAGCTTCCCCAATGACTCCTCTACACTCTCACGATCTCGTCAAAGAGTAGAGGGAAGACCCTCACTCAAACACAGAAGAAAGGAGGAAGCGAAAAGAAAAAGTGACGAACTACACCAGCGATAGGTAAGAAATGAACTACATCAAAAGCACAAGGGGTCTTGTCTCGACGGAAGAGAAAACCTCTGTCGAAAATCTCTGGTCCCTAAAGGCAAATCGACACGGCAATGGCCAGGAACCTTCAAACTACGTCGGCATCGAACAAGATGGAAGACAAAAGAAGTTCAGCAAATGATGACTCATAGCAAGAACCGGCGAGGGATTACGAACTCCATCGACGCAGAACAAGATATAAGACAAATGGAGTTTGGTAAACAACCATTTAATATCAGAATAGACAAGGTAACAGATAATTTTATTTCCATTTCATTGGTGAAGTACTCATTACAAAGCCTTAAAGGCCAAAAAACAAAAAGATAAGGAAGAAGAAAAGGAAAAGAGGCTCTAAGGAAGCCCAGTTTCTTTCGATTTCGAGCTCTCGGTTCCAGCCCCCGCTATGGATTGTCTCAAATTTTTGACTCCCTCTTCTAGCTCCATCTTTTTCAGCAGTATATCTTGGAACATCCGGTGGAATCACCGATGCTCATCCTCCGACTCTCGAAGCCTCCTCCTTAAGACTTCAGACTCTACCGCGGTGTCCTTGACTGCCTGCTGCTCGTGGACCAGCTGAACTTTCAGCCGCCATACTTCAGCTTCCTCCCGCCCAAGGGCCACGGACAGTTCTGCCATAGTCCCCCTCAAGGAGCAAAGCTCATCAGAACCTTGTGCAGGGACATGCTGGACTCCCTCGGACAACAACCTTTGAAGGCGGGCAACTTCGTCAGTCACCGTCTGGAGCCTCTTTCGGTAGTCCTCTACTTGTCTGCTCCAGCTGACCCGGTGGGTGTCATAAGTCACCTCGACGTCCCGCAGCTATTTTTGAAGGTCGAAGAATCTCTTTGACCAGTCTTGATCACGGTCAGTCCGAACTGTGAGCCGGGATGAGCTCCCTTCCAGCCGGCCGATCTTCTCCCGTGCGGCAGCCAGCTCGACTTTAAGGGAGCTGATCTTGGAAGCCTGAGTCCACGACCGGTCGCTGGCACATTTTTGGAGTTCCTCAAGCTCCGTGATGAAGTCAGCTTTCCTTTTGGTGTATTCCATGAGACTTTTCCTGTGGAGGTTCCAAAACCGAGTAGCATCCGCAGTGACCTCTGAATGGCTCTCCTTCAGCTAACAAAGTTCGTCTTCCAGTTTTTTAGATTTCCTTATCAACTGACGAACTTCCTTTTGAAGGTCTCGTATCATCAACTTCAAGAGAACACCCTCCGACAGGGGAAGAGCTTCGACAGGACACTATCGTTGGAGGACAAGAGCACCACGACTCAAATTAATGCCAGAAGATAAAAAGAAGGAAAAGGATATAAAAAAAAAGGAGAGGGGGGATCCTCCGTAAAGACAAATCTGGCTTCATTGATCAAATAAACTTCAAGCACACGAGGACGAAGGAACAATCACCACAAAGGAAAAATATAAAACTAGAGGTTCCGGACCTCTGGGGTAGAAGTAGAGGGGGTCGGCGTCCCCGAAAGATCGTCAGCGGCGGCCACAGCAGTCGACGAGGTTCTGGTTCGAAGAGGATTGGCGACGACATCAGATGGTCCGGCTTCATCATCGGATGCCTCGTTCAGGAAGCTGAGATCTAATTCGGGAAACCTCCCAACCACCTGCTCTTGGCAGAGCTCAAATCCCTTGATGAAGGCATCCTGGCCGAACTGGACCTTCAGATCTTCCATCTCGGAGGAGCCTTTGAACTCCTCCACTACTCGAGCCCTTGCCTTCGAGACCAGGGATGGAATCCGTGCTTTCAGCTCGAAAACCTGCTCCTTCAATGCAGAAGCCTGCTCCTTCCACTCGAAAACCTGCGCCCTCAATGCGGAGACCTCGGCCTCAGCCTTCCCTCTCTCCTTCTCTTTCAGCAATCCCTTTCTACCGAACTGGGGGGAGAAGTACCATCAATCCTTTGCCGAGAGATGGCGCTTGAAGGTGTAGAAGTTCCTAAACAAAGGAAGAGTCGGTTGAACTTCGGCTAAACTACAAAGGAAAAGAAACCCTATCAAAAACCTAAAGGAGTTCAGCACGACAGAAACTAGAGAAATATTCAGAAAACGAAAGAGAGCAACAACGAAGGGAGGCAGTGGGAGCTGAAGTCCAGCATGAAAGGCCTCCTGGTACAGACAGAAGCGGTCGGGAGGAGGGGCACTAGCCCGGCCAGATGGCTCGGGAAGTCCAGCTCGTACTCCAGAGGAACTCCATACTGGATCCTTATCAGTGAGAGTTCATCCAGAGTCAAGGAACCAGGGATGGTGTCCGGCGCAAAGGCCGGACAAGATTCGGTCCTAGCTATGGGTTCGTCTACGGTACCAGTACTATGGGGAACTGGGGCTGACGAACTCCTAGAACTGCTAGAGGAGGAGATATCAAAGGACATTTTGGATCAAACAGAAGCCACAAAAATCTCAAAAAATTAGGAAAAATAGCAGACAGACCCCTGAGAAAGCTAAATAAACAGAATACAAAGAAGGAAGGACAAAAAAATAACAGAAAGTTTCAGAACTAACCTAGATCAACCCCAGGAGCACAGGAGAACGACGAGAATGATGGAGGTCGACTCGACGAATGCCTAAGGCCGAGAAGGATGCTAGAGGAAACTGAAGCTCTCAGGGAAGAAGAGGGGAACCGAGAGATTCTCTCAAGCAAAGTGAAACCTATGAAGGAGGAGAACGTGTTTAAATAGATCCTGGGATCTGGCGCACTTATGATTTCGGATCCTCGTTGGCCAGTCTGTATTCACCGCGTGTCCCACCCACCTTGACAGGCTGTTGAAAATGGCAGACGGCTGCCAAAGTCATTATTACATCGTACCTAGAGCCACGTCCTGACGGGAATTCTAAAAAGAAGAAATCTTTTTCGAAAAGACTCCGATACCAGCATGCCGAACGTCAAATATCTGGCAACCGCCAAGCACAAAAATCGAGGGAGCAACTTCGGCTGTGAAAATTTTTCTATACTTCCTTTATTCGAAACTCAAACTCAGAAGTAGGGAGACTGGTGTTGGGTATAAAATACCCCCAACCGAAGTTCATAAGAGGCCAACTCTCCCGAGATCCCTCCGACTTAGTGCGGCATCTTTTTCGAATTTCTCCAACAGTCAAATTTCTGACCTGGTGCGATGCTTTTCTAAACTCCCCCAACTGTCTGAGCTTTTATTGTGAACGAATTCCTTCCGGACTCCTGTCGCAGGCGGGCTTCAATCGAGCTTCTTCAATAAACGATCCCCATTCGGACTTCTACGAGAATCAGACTCCGACCGAACTTCTGTAGCGGATAGATGTCGGACGAACTGCTACGACAGACGGGTTCCAGCAGTCGAGCTCCCCCAACAGCCAATTGCCCCCGGCATCTGCCATACCTCCCCAGCCATCGGCCTCAAATAATGTCAGTCGGACTTCAACAGCACCGATCGAATTTCCTCAGAACCCTCCAAACCCCCTCCCAGCGGGTGACCCTCTCCAACACCATCCAAAATCTACCACCGGTCGACCTTCTGTCGAGTTCTGCATGAAACCAGACGTCACCAACAGAAAGCTTTCGTCTGAGCTCCTATAGTAGATGACTTTTGCCTGAAACATCAGCGACCTCGGAACATCCGGGCCTCGCCCAGAACGATGATGTGAAGAGCTGCTCTACTTCATCAGGCATCCTAGCCGAGCTTCGACCGACAGATTCGAACTCTCTGATAAGCCACGACAAGAGCCGCCACCCTGCTCTACTCTCTGCAATGGATTCCATGTGGCTCCACCACTCTCTGGCAAGTCATGACAACAGACACCACTCCACTCCCTGCGATAAGCTCCACGTGGCTCTGAACAGCCCCTGACGCCACTACTCTCCGCAACAAACTACTCATGGCCCTGAACGGCCCACTACCAGGTGGTTACAAATATCGCTATCAATCTATTATGCCCCCACCTATAAAAAAGAAACCCCAGATACGTTATTCTCTAAGCTCTAATTTCTATCTCAAAATTCTGCTAAAATTCTCATTCGAGCACTCTATTTTTATTGAGGCAGAGAACTGACTTGAACGTCGGAGGGTCTTGTCGGAGCACCCCCAACTCTGATTTAGACTTTCTTTGCAGATCCCGACGGCGACCGCGACTCCCTCAACTCCAGCTTCTCCGACGTCGGTGGATTTTTGCACCAACAGACTCCATGTATGCCAACCAAGTATGAACTTTGGTTGATGTGCCTGAGGGTGTGACCCCAATAGGCTGCAAATGAATCTTCAAAAAGAAGATTGAAGCAGATGGTCAGGTAGAGACTTATAAGGTCAGGCTTGTGACAAAAGATTTCAGACAAAAAAAAGGTGTTGATTATGAAGAAACCTTTTTATTGATAGCTATGCTCAAGTCTATTCAGATAATGCTTGCTATTGCAGCATACTATGACTATGAAATCTGACAGATGGATGTCAAAACTGCCTTCCTCAATAAAAACTGAGGAAGAAGTCTATATGACTCAGCCAGAGAGATTGGTCTTTAGTGGGAAAGCAAATCAGGTATGCAAGCTAAATAGATCCATTTATGGACTGAAACAAGCATCGAGGAGCTGGAACATCCATTTTGTTGAGATACTCAAATCGTTTGGCTTTATCAAAAATATGGATGAACCTTGTATGTATAAGAAGACTAGTGGGAGTGCTATTGTCTTCTTGATCTTGTATGTGAATGACATACTGCTCATTGGGAATAATATCCTGATGTTGCAATCTGTTAAGACTTGGCTATCACAAAAATCTTTCATGAAAGACTTAGGTGAAGCATCCTATATACTTGGTATAAAGATCTATAAGGACAGATCAAAAAAGATGTTAGGCTTGTCCCAGTCGAGGTACATTGACCTTGTGTTAAAGAGGTTCAACATAGAGGGAAGTAAAAGAGGTTACTTGCCCATAGGTCATAACGTACAACTCTCTAAGAAGATATCTCTTAAGACACCTGAAGAGAGAAATAGAATGAGTTTTATTCCTTATACTTCGACTGTAGGATCAATAATGTATGCTATGTTATGTACCAGACCTGATGTTGCTTATGTCTTGAGCATTGTATGCAGATTTCAAACTGATCCTGGAGAAGATCATTAGAAAGCTGTGAAAAATATACTTAAATACTTGAGAAGGACTAGAGATATTTTTCTGATATACGGTGGATCAAATTTAAAACTGAAAGATTTTATCGATTCTAGTTTTCAATCTGATTCGGATGATAGCAAATCAATATCTGGGTATGTGTTCACTCTGTATGGTGGTATAGTAAGTTGAAAAAATTTCAAACAGTAAATTATTGCTGACTCAATCACTAAGGCTGAATATATTGCTGCAAGTGAGGCTGCTAAGGAGGCCGTCTGGATGAAGAAATTCATCACAGAGTTGGATGTGGTTCCAGGAATTGAACAACCAGTGCCTCTTTATTGTGATAATACTGGGGTAGTTGCTCAAGCCAAAGAACCAAGGTCTCACTATAAATCCAAGCATATCCTAAGACGGTTTCACCTCATTCAGGAGATTATCGAAAGATGTGATGTGATTGTGGAGCGAGTTGACACCAAGAACAATATAACAGACCCGTTCACTAAGGTCTTGTCAATACAGCAGTTTGACTACCATCTTGATAGCATGGGTATCAAGATAGGGGCGATTGGCTTTAAGTGCAAGTGAAAGATTGAAAGAATAATACCCTACAAGCCAATCACATTTGGGATGCGATAGGATGTTTTTGTAATTGATCTTCCAAACTCATAAAATGATATTTATATTATTAATAAAATAGATATTTTTAATTTATTATATGCTGCATCTTATTATTTTTAAGATTATAATGAACCCCATAGATTCGGACAATGATTTTAGGGCTGTGATGAGATCACATCAGTGAGATCTAAATCCTCGATAACCCAAATCTAAAATATTTTTAATTGTTGGTACATTGAGTTGGGGATCAATGATCTCAATAAGACTGGCATGTCCTATGTATGACCAGAAATGAAGGTGGTTGATCTCACAACTACTTGTGTGGTGACACTAATACAAGGATATGGGTACTCATTAGAGAATGAGTCCATTGAATTGACCTATGAGAGAATATCAGGAGTCTTATTTACATGTCAACTGATGATTCTCTAGTGGGAGTTGTGTAAGTGATCCTTAGACCTGAAGTCACCATGGTACCTTGTGTACATGGATCCATATTTTGGTTCACTACCTAGCTTGGTTCTTTGATCCTTGTATGGGATGTTTTAGATATGGTGAAGTATATATAGAGGTTGTGAGTGATCAATAAAGGATCAGTCACTCTTAATAAGGTGAGTGAACATCCTATGTGATCTCATATGATGATGATTCTGGAAGTCTTTAGCCAAAGCAAGGTGATTATTAGAAAAAAAATTTTAATATATTATCAACTGAATCATCATCTTTAGATCGAGATACATAAAGATAAATGATTGGATTTGACATATTTTCATGCCCACAGCTCATTTGGGATGTTATTTGTATTGGGATGCATAGGGATTTCATGCTTGCATTTCTAAAATTTTCAGCAGAAGAATATTAGAGTAAACTATTTAATCTACAAATATATGTATAAGATCTGATCTTAAAACTCTTACAAACAGATCTATGACATGAATTTATATACATAAAAATTTGAATCTAAAATGACAAGCATGTGAACCAAAAGATAGCATTTAGGAATAGATCTAATCTACCACTTATAGGGTCCAAACCCAATACCTGAGCATGGATAGTTAAACTCCATGATCGAGAATGTAGATCTGAAAGTTCTCTCTAGTCGCTCGTAGCCACACAAGTATCTGGCCTCTACGGATGGTCCACACGAAGCCCCTCAGATCGATCAGCTCTCCGCGGGAGTGCTAGCTGGCGTAGTCGGCTTCTGATGAAAGATCTGACTTGATCTCCTTCTTCGATCACCTCGGACCTTTCTGATGTTGAAGATGGAGTAGAGAAAGATGTTAGATGGTGGAGAAAACTTTGATAGAGACTCTCTTCTTTATAGTTTTTCTCTCACCCAAAATTCTAGAACAGTTCTAGGTCGCTCACCCGAGAGGAGAATGGTCTCCTCTTTTGTTCATGCCAAGGAGGAAGAAAACCCACCCAATCCTCACATCCTAAAGAAGTATTTCTAACCCTCTTTCTCTTTAGTATCTCACAGTGAAAAGCTCTCATCTTTTGGCATACAAAATTATGGCCTTTTTATGGTTGTCGCAGAAACCAGATAAAATTGGATAAGGGCTGGAGTTTGTTGCAATTCAAACTCTTTTGGATTTTAACTTGACTCTAACTTTTTCTCACCCATATTTAACTTAAATAAGGACTTACCAGAGAAAATTGGGTTTAAAAATCAATTCAAAAGACTTCCTTTTCTCATACACAATAAACCCCTTCAAAAACAGCCAACGTGTGGAAGGATATGGATAAGGTTTTAAGTTGAAATTCAAACTAATTTGAATTTAAATCAAAATCAATCAATTCTTATCCTTAATAGATGATAAAATAAAGGTTATTTTTTAGTTTTCTCATATATAAATTAATTTTGTATGATGAGAAAAGGCGTGAGACAATTTAGGTGGCGCAAGGGATAGAGTCCTATTCATTTGGGACTCTAGGGTTTAACCAATTGGATTTCTTTCAAATCCAATCCAATTAGACCCAAATAAAATATGATGAATCTAATCTAATTAAGCTCTTATAATCTCAATTAAACTTGATCAAATCAATAAATTAATTGAGCTATAGACCTGATCAAATCAGGATTATTTCTCTCTTACCGATTAGATCATCTCATAACCTAATCAGACTTGATCTGATTGAACCTGTTGGTGCAAAAATCCGCCTGCGCCGGAGAAGCTGGAGTTGAGGAAGCCGCGGTCGCTGTCAGGACCTACAAAGGAAGTCTAAACCGGAGGTGGGGTTGCTCCGGCAAGACCCTCCGACGCTCAAGTTAGTTCTCTGCCTCAACAAGAATGGAGTGCTCGAACGGAGAGTTTAGCAGAGTTTTTGGGATAAGGCAAAAGAGCTTAAAGAATAACGTATCTGAGTCCCCCTTTTATAGGCGGGGGAGGCAATGGACTGATGGTGACGTTTGTAACCGCCTGGTAGTGGGCCGCCCATGGTCAGGGGAATTGATTGCGAAATATAATGGAGCAGATACATGGGCATCACCTTGACCCGCCACGTGGAGTCTGTTATGAGGGGTGGAGCAGCGTCCGTTGTCAGGAGAATCGCATGGTATCCGTCGCAGGAGGTGGAGCAGGTTCGTGGCCGTCACTGTGGCTTGCCAGGGATAGTGGAGCTGTGCGGAGTCTGCCACAGGAAGTGGAGCAGGGCGGCTATGGCCACTGCGGCTTGTCAGGGAATGATGGTACTGCACGAAGTCCACCACAGGAAGTGGAGCAGGGTCGTGGCCATTTTGAGGGCCTGTCAGGAGGTGCGGATCTGTCGATTGGAGCTCGGTAATGGCGGAGCCCGATTTCTGTAGGAGTCCTGACGGAGCAGCAGTTGATACCGAGAGCGGAGCCCGGCTCCCGTGGGAGTCCGGGCGGAGCTGCGCTGATGTCGACAGTGGAGCTCGGCTCCCGTAGGAGTCTGGGCGGAGCTGCACTTGCTGACGGTGGTGGAGCCCGGCTCCCGTAGGAGTCCGGGCTGAGCTGCACTTGCTGATGGCGGTGGAGCCCGGCTCCCGTAGGAGTCCGGGCTGAGCTGCACTTGCTCATGGCGGTGGAGCCCGGCTCCCGAGGAGTCCGGGCGGAGCTGCACTTGCTGATGGCGGTGGAGCCCGGCTCCCGTAGGAGTCCGGGCTGAGCTGCACTTGTTGATGGCGTGGAGCCCGGCTCCCGTAGGAGTCCGGACTGAGCTGCACTTGCTAATGGCGGTGGAGCCCGCTCCCGTAGGAGTTCGGGCGGAGCTGCACTTGCTGATGGCGGTGGAGCTCGGCTCCCGTAGGAGTCCGGGCTGAGCTGCACTGCAAACAGAGTTAAGGGTGAAATTCGGCTCTGATAGGAGTCCGGATTGAGTTTACCAGCCGTTGATACTGAGAGCGGAGCCCGGCTCCCGTGGGAGTCCGGGCGGAGCTGCGCTGATGTCGACAGTGGAGCTCGGCTCCCGTAGGAGTCCGGGCGGAGCTGCACTTGCTGATGGCGGTGGAGCCCGGCTCCCGTAGGAGTCCGGGCTGAGCTGCACTTGTTGATGGCGGTGGAGCCCGGCTCCCGTAGGAGTCCAGGCGGAGCTGCACTTGCTGATGGCGGTGGAGCCCGGCTCCCGTAGGAGTCCGGACTGAGCTGCACTGCAAACAGAGTTAAGGGTGAAATCCGGCTCCGATAGGAGTCCGGATTGAGCTTACCAGCCGTTGATACTGAGAGCGGAGCCCGGCTCCGTGGGAGTCCGGGCGGAGCTGCGCTGATGTCGACAGTGGAGCTCGGCTCCCGTAGGAGTTCGGGCGGAGCTGCACTTGCTGATGGCGGTGGAGCCCGGCTCCCGTAGGAGTCCGGGCTGAGCTGCACTGCAAACAGAGTTAAGGGTGAAATCCGGCTCTGATAGGAGTCCGGATTGAGCTTACCAGCCGTTGATACTGAGAGCGGAGCCCGGCTCCCGTGGGAGTCCGGGCGGAGCTGCGCTGATGTCGACAGTGGAGCTCGGCTCCCGTAGGAGTCCGGGCGGAGCTGCACTTGCTGATGGCGGTGGAGCCCGGCTCCCGTAGGAGTCCGGGCTGAGCTGCACTTGTTGATGGCGGTGGAGCCCGGCTCCCGTAGGAGTCCGGGCTGAGCTGCACTTGTTGATGGCGGTGGAGCCCGGCTCCCGTAGGAGTCCGGGCGGAGCTGCACTTGCTGATGGCGGTGGAGCCCGGCTCCCGTAGGAGTCCGGGCTGAGCTGCACTGCAAACAGAGTTAAGGGTGAAATCTGGCTCCGATAGGAGTCCGGATTGAGCTTACCAGTCGTTGATACTGAGAGCGGAGCCCGGCTCCCGTGGGAGTCCGGGCGGAGCTGCGCTGATGTCGACAGTGGAGCTCGGCTTTCGTAGGAGTCCGGGCGGAGCTGCACTTGCTGATGGCGGTGGAGCCCGGCTCCCGTAGGAGTCCGAACTGAGCTGCACTGCAAACAGAGTTAAGGGTGAAATCCGACTCTGATAGGAGTCCGGATTGAGCTTACCAGCCGTTGATACTGAGAGGGAGCCCGGCTCCCGTGGGAGTCCGGGCAGAGCTGCGCTGATGTCGACAGTGGAGCTCGGCTCCCGTAGGAGTCCGGGCGGAGCTGCACTTGCTGATGGCGGTGGAGCCCGGCTCCCGTAGGAGTCCGGGCTGAGCTGCACTTGTTGATGGCGGTGGAGCCCGGCTCCCGTAGGAGTCCGGGCGGAGCTGCACTTGCTGATGGCGGTGGAGCCCGGCTCCCGTAGGAGTCCGGGCGGAGCTGCACTTGCTGATGGCGGTTCCGCCGTGGGTTCCGACTGTGGGTATTTTATACCCAACACCAGTCCCCCTACATCCGAGTTTTGAATTTCAAATGAAGAAAGTACACAGAAGTACAGCCGGAACTGTCCCTTCGAATCCCGCGCCCCGCCGCTTCCAGATATTTTGGCATTAAATGAGCGCGTGCTGGAGTCTTTTCGAATTGGGGCAGTACGAGAGGATGCTTCGAAGACCCCGCAGGTACGCTGGCCTAGGTACGGTGCAATTATGACCCTGCCAACCGCCAGTCGCCTTCAGCCGTCTGCCACGGGAGTGGGACACGCGTCGGATGCGGACTGGCCTGGGGGGATTCGAGATCATTATGGCGCCGGATCCCAGGGCCTATTTAAACCCGTCCTCCCCCCTTCAGGCGCCCCACTCCGTTTCTGGTTTCTTGCTGGCGTCTGTCATCTCCCCGAGAGTCTGCTCTAGCGAATGCCCTCTCGAGCCGTAGGCGCCTTCCGCTTCTCGCTCCCCAGGCCCCCAGAGCAAGATAGGTTAGTGCCCACCTTCTTCTTCTTACCGCCTAGGGTCCTCTCCTCCTTTCACTTCTTTTGTGCCTTCTCCTGAGTTGACCTCCGGCGTCTCCCTCCCTTTTCGTCTTGCTTTTCTAGGGTCCTTTAGGTTCTCCCCCAAAGAAAAATGTCTTTCGATTCTTCTGCCCCCGTAAGCCCCGGGAGTTCTTCTGCTTCAAACCCCCAGGCCCCTGTCTCTGCGGATGAACCCGCGTTCGGGGCAGGGCCTCGCCCGATTTTTGCACCGGGCGCCATTCCTTGTTCGTCGACTCCGGACGAACTTCTCCTGATAAGGGCTCGGTACGGGGTCCCTTCAAAGTACGACCTGGAGCTTCCTGGCCCCTCTGACCGGGCCAGCGCTCCCCCTCCTGGTCGTTTTTGTTTGTACCAGGAGGTATTCCGTGCCGGACTCCGGCTTCCGCTTCCTGCTTTTGTTGCCGCCTTCTTTCGTTTCTTAGACATTTCTCTCGCCTCTGTCGTCCTGAATTCCTTTAGGTTTTTGATAGGGTTTCTCTCTCTCTGTCATATAGCCGAGGTCCAGCCTTCCCTCTCCCTGTTCAGACATTTCTACACCTTCAAACGCCATCCTTCAGCGAAGGACTGATGGTACTTCTCCCCCCAGTTCGGTAAGAAGGGGTTGCTGAAGGGCGCCCCTTCTTCGATTCACAACTGGAAGGGGAAATTTCTCTCCATTTACTGTCCGACCCTGGAACTGGGCCTGCCCCCTTGGGGGTCTCTGAGGGATTCCATCCGCCGGGCTCCCAGCCTGGGAGAGGACGACCTTCAGGCCGCCCAGAAGCTCCTGAGTTACCCCGCTCCTTCCCTTCCGAACCTACTGAGGGAGCAGCTTCTTTTCAACATCGGCCTGAGCCCTCAGGATCCAGCAAGTATATATCTTTCCTTTTCTTGTCTTCTTCTTCTCTCTCTTTCTTTCTCTCCTCTTTTCTCTTTCTCTTTTTCCTTTCTTCTTCTCTTTTTTTTTTTTTTTTTTTTTTTGACTCTGGACTGATCGATGCCGCTTTTTCCTTCTTCTTTTCTTTTCTTTTTTTTTTTTTTTTTTTTTTAGCAATGGATGCCGAAGCCACACGGATGCTCGCCAAGGCCATGAGAGCCCAGAAAAGGAAGGGCGCGGCGACTTCTGGCTCGGCAAAGAGGGCCAGGGTGGAGGAGACGAGCTTGGCTGCGCCCGTCCAGGCGACCCCGGCAATCGACATTCCTTCGGATGCCGAGCCAGCGGCCCCCCGGGCTCCCTCAAGGAGCCCGCCGATCGGGGTCCCCATTCCAGAGGTCCGCCCCGCGGAGGCACCCGCCGCGGGGAGGAGGAGAAAATCGGTGGCCCGCAGGCCAAGCAGTCACCGAACCGCTGCAGACGAGTCTGTCTGCTCCGAAGGGGGATCGGAGAACCCCTTCAACGACAAGGCTCTGATCCGTCGGCTGCTCGATGGTTGCATTCTGTCCGATGTCGTGGAGAGGATCGACCGTGCCGATCCCGAGCAGCGGGCCTGGGACACCTTGGGATCCTTTCTTGAGGTAAGCGGATTTTTACTGGCACAGTTGCTCGGTCTTCGTTGTGATTCTCTATCTGTCCCTGCAGATCGGGTACCAGCTCTTCGCCTATGTCGAGGCGTCGGGCCGCATGAGAAGGGATCTTCTTTGGGCGGAGGAGCACTGCCAAGACGAGGTTGCTCGTCTTCAAGCGAAGACGGCCGAGGTGGCCCCCTCCGGGAGGCCCTGGAGAGAGAGAGACAAGACCGGGAAGAGGAAAGACGAGCCCGGGAGGAGGAGAGGCGAAGCTTGGAGGAGTCGGCAAGGAAGGCGGAGGTCGAGGTCGCCCATCTGGCCGAGCAAACTCCGGTTCTGGTCTCAGAGGCCAGGACCCTTGCGGTGGAGGAGTTCAAGACCTCCGCGGAGATGAGGGAGCTGAACGTTCAGTTCAGCCTGGAGGCGTTCACCAAGGGATTCGAGCTCTGCCGAGAGAGGGTGGCCAGCAGATACCCCAACCTTGATCTCGGCTTTTTGGAGGAGTCTGACGATGAGGCCGCCCCTTCATCCGCCGCTGCCGCAGTTGCACCCCCCGCGTCGGGCTCTCCACCCCCTGCCCCCGAGGTCTGAGACCTCCGATCTTGTATCTTTCTTTTGTCGCCATATTTCCTTTCCGCTTGTCTTCAAAATTAATCAATAAAGTTGAATTTCTTATTGTGGATGGTCTTTCCTTCCCCCTGCTCCTTCTTTCCTGCCTTTCTTCTCGTAATGAGCTGGTCTTTGACGTTTGCATTTTCCGATGGCAGCGCCCCGCCGAAGCACTCCCCTTGCCCCTGGGGGTCCCGCTGAAGTCGACTATCCAACGGCTCAAAAAGGAGGTCCTCCACCTGACGAAGAAGTTGAAAAAGTCGGAGGACGAGCTCCGCAAGTCGAAAAAATGCTATTCCGAGGCTGCCGCTGAGGCCGCCCACTTCAGGAGTCTCCAAGTGAAGGCAATCATGGACTACAGTCGGAGGAAGGCGGACTTCGCAAAGGAGCTCGAGGAATGCATGAAGAGCGCCAGCGACCGAACTTGGGCTCAAGAAGCCAGGATCAGCGCCCTTAAGGTGGAGTTGTCAGCTGCGAAGAGGAGGATCGGCCAGCTGGAAGGGAACTCATCCCGGCTCACAGCACGGGATGAGCAGATATGGTCACAAAAGATTTCGACCTCCAGAAGCAGCTTCAAGATGCTGAGGTGGGCCACGATGTGCAGCGGGCCAGCTGGCGCCGACAGGTAGAAGAGTACAAAAGGAGATTCCGTCAAGCGGCGGACGAGGTCGTTCGTCTCCAGAGGCAGTTGGTCACTAGGGCGCAGCTTGCTAACGCCCAAGATACCGAAGAGCTCCAAGCCCTGAGAGGCACTGTCGAAGGGATTTCTGTCTCCCTTGGGGAGAAGACAGCCGAGCTGCAACAAGTAAAAATCCAACTGGGGCTTGAGCGGAAGGCCGTCGCGGACGCAGAGGCGGAGTCTGAAGTTTTGTGGAAGTGGCATCGGGAAGCGGAGGCTGAGAGCCGATGACTTCATCAGGCGCTCCAGGATATGCTGCAAAAGAAGGAAGAACTAGAGGAAACAGTGGGTAGCCTGAGGCAGTCCTGGTTGGGGGATGGAGGTGATCACCCTAGGTTAGAGGGAGCAGGACCTCCTTAGAGTTCTTTTGTAGTCACCCCTTTTTGTAGCTGCCCCCCTTCTCTTTTTTTTTTTTTTGTCATTTTGTCCCTCTTTCTCTGGCCGTCTTGGCCCTGTAGTACATATATCAGAAATGAGGAAAAAGCACTTCGTGTTACCTTGTCTGCGCGTAGCACCGACATTGTCGTTCGTTGACCCTTTCTCGTTGTTTGGCCTGTTCGGCTTAGAGGTCGTCGTGGGAAGGGGCTCTTCCCTTCCATCCGACCTCGTCATGTGGCCAAGTCTTGCCACCATTTTTAACCCTTGCCGGTGAAGTAGCGGATGGAGCCCGGCTTTCTTAGGATCCCGGGCGAAGTCTTTCATGGCGGCGGAACCCGGCTCTGATACCAACTGTCACGGGGCAACTTTTAGCTCCAAAATTGCTTCCGTGATGGCGCTAACTCCCTTAGCCAGCCAACACCCCAAGGTACGAGACACAAGTGTTTACAGGGAAAAACCCCCAACCTTTTCTTACTTTTCTTCTCAAAAGTACAAAGGACACACCTGCCTCATGCAAGAGGTCTCTCACCCTCTCACCTTGAAGTACAGAGCACTCAAACCCCTCCCAGGTTACACAGAATGCTCTCTCACAGCCTATGGAAACACCCTTCCTTGGCTGATTTTCCCTCTCTCTCAGCTGCCTCCCACAGCCTTGGAGTCCGGGCGGAGCTTCCCTGGTGGCGGAACCCGGCTCCCGTAGGAGTCCGGGTGGAGCTTACCTTGGCGGTGGAACCCGGCTCCCGTAGGAGTCCGGGCGAAGCTTACCTTGGCGCGGAGCCCGGCTCCCGTAGGAGTCCGGGCGGAGCTTCCCTGGCGGCGGAACCCGACTCCCGTAGGAGTCCGGGCGGAGCTTTCCTTTGTCGTGGAAACCCGGCTCCCGTAGGAGTCCGGGCGGAGCTTTCCTTTGTCGTGAAAACCCGGCCCCCGTAGGAGTCCGGGCGGAGCTTACCTTCCACTTTGCTCTTGTCAGACGTGGTTCTCCTCCTGTTCCTGTCAGGGCCGTGGGGGCACGTTAAGGCGTTGTAAGGCCTCTCCCTCCATCCGGTCTAAAAGAATCGGGCCTTCGACTTTGCTCAAGTTAGGGCGAGGTTCTCCTCCTGTCCCTAACAGGGCTGTGGGGGCACATTAGGACGTTGTAAGGCCTCTCCCCCATCCGGTCTAAAAGAACCGGGCCTTTGACTTTGCTCAAGTTAGGGCGAGGTTCTCCTCCTGTCCCTAACAGGGCTGTGGGGGCACATTAGGGCTTGTCAGGCCTCTCCCCCCATCCGGTCTAAAAGAATCGGGCCTTTGACTTTGCTCAAGTTAGGGCGAGGTTCTCCTCCTGTCCCTAACAGGGCTGTGGGGGCACATTAGGGCGTTGTAAGGCCTCTCCCCCCATCCGGTCTAAAAGAATCGGGCCTTTGACTTTGCTCATGTCAGGACGAGATTCTCCTCTTGTTCCTGACATGGCCGTTGTTTTTGGAGGGGTCATACCCAGTCATAATACATCCGCGTTAAGTAGGAGGAGCGCGTTAGCTAGAAAGAAAAGTAGATTCAAAAGAAATAGTAAGCAATACATTTACAGTTCTCCCGCTCCTCCTTGAGGCCCTCCGACGATGGAGTCGATGGTCCCGATAGGAGGCCAGTCCCCGGGCTGCTCCTCCCTTTTCTGTGGTTCGGGCGGTGGGAGGGCTCTTGGCCGGTCTCCTCTACCCTCAGGCCGGCGGTGGATGAATCTGTCGAGCCGACCTCGCCGGATGAGCTCCTCGATCTCGTCCTGGAGCTGGATGCACTCTTCGGTGTCGTGGCCGTGATCGCGGTGGTAGAGGCAAAACTTGTTGGGGTTGCGCTTCCCGGGTGCGTGTGCATCCTCTCCGGCCTAGGGAGCAGCTCCCTGACCTCCATCAGTACCTGGGCCTTCGAGGCGTTGAGGGGGGCGTAGTTGCGGAACTTCCCTGGCGGGGAACCCCGTCGAAACCTGTTGTCCGGGCTCCTTTGCCTGCGTGCCCGGGGGGGAGTATGGGCGCGCTTATGCCCAGGAGGGGATCGAGAGCGAGGTCGGGCTTCCTTTGGCCTCTTCTCAACTGCGAGCTTACCAGAATTTCCCGCCTGGCGCTCCCTCGCAGTCTCTTCATCTTTCATTTTGAAGGCCTCTTCCGCTCGGGCGTATCCTTCAGCCCGAGCCAGCAGATCAGCGAAATCCTTGGGGTACTTCTTCTCCAGGGAGTATAAGAGGTCATTCTTCTGAAGGCCATCTTTCAGGGCGGCCATGGCAACCGACTAGTCCAAGTTCCGGACTTCCAACGCCGCGATGTTGAAGCGGTTGATGTAGGCCCGTATGGACTCCCCTTCCCTCTGCTTGATGTTGATGAGGGACTCCGAACCTTTTCGGGGACGTCGGCTGCTGACAAAATGGGCCACGAATTGGTGGCTCATTTGATCAAAGGAGAATACGGTACCCGGCTTCAGAGCTGAGTACCAGTTTCTTGCTGCTCCCTTCAAGGTAGACGGGAAAGCCTGGCACAAGATGGCGTCAGGGGCACCGTGGAGCAGCATCATCGTTCGAAAGGCCTCCAGATGATCGACCGGGTCTGACGTCCCGTCGTAGCTTTCGAACTGAGGAAGCTTGAAATTCGGCGGGATCGGTTCCTGCATAATCATTTGGGAGAAGGGAGGGTCAGTGCAGATATCCTCACCGTAAGCGGGAGGCGCATGGCGGAGTTCTTCGATCCGCCGGTTCATCTCCTGGAGCCTCCGGTCCAGGAAATCCTCTCGACTTCGAGTCTCGAGGGTCCTTTGGCAGAACGAGGGAGGGATCTCCCAGGGGTGGAGTCGTGGTCCGATTGAGGGCTCTCCACCCTTGGATTCGCCTTCCCGGGAAGGACGGGGTGGCTGGCCCAGGTGGCCCGCCCCACCGCGGGTTCTGGCATTCCGGAGATGCCCCTTCTGGATGCGTCGACGCCTGCGGCGGCTGCTGCTGCATTACTGTACGGCCTCGACGAGGCCTTTGACCTGCTGTGCCAGCAAGTCAAACTGCTCCGCACCGACCGCCGTCGCCGGAGGGGGAGGAGGAGCTGGTTGAGAAACGGGAGGGGAGGCCGGAGCCTGAGATCTGGCCGCAGAGGCCGTGGACCGCCGGGTGGACACCCTGCGTGGAGGCATCGGGTGTCGATCTCGTGGGGGAGGATTAGGAGTAGATGATAGAGAGATGGCCGGAGACGGCTCCGTTGAGCGCTCCTTCAAGAATAAGGGTGCTGCGAAGACACAGCCCTTCTTCTAGCGCCAATCCTGTTGGTGCAAAAATCTGCCTGCGCCGGAGAAGCTGGAGTTGAAAAGCCGCGGTCGCCGCCGGGACCTGCAAAGGAAGTCTAAACCGGAGGTGGGGTTGCTCCGGCAAGACCCTCCGATGCTCAAGTCAGTTCTCTGCCTCAACAAGAATGGAGTGCTCGAACGGAGAGTTTAGCAGAGTTTTTGGGATAAGGCAAAAGATCTTAAAGAATAACATATCTGAGTCCCCCTTTTATAGGCGGGGGAGGCAACGGACTGATGGCGACGTTTGTAACTGCCTGGTAGTGGGCCGCCCATGGTCAGGGGAATTGATTGCAAAATATAATGGAGCAGATACATGGGCATCACCTCGACCCGCCATGTGGAGTCTGTTATGAGGGGTGGAGCAGCGTCCGTTGTCAGGAGAATCGCATGGTATCCGTCGCAGGAGGTGGAGCAGGTTCGTGGCCGTCACTGTGGCTTGCCAGGGGATAGTGGAGCTGTGCGGAGTCCGCCACAGGAAGTGGAGCAGGGCGGCTATGGCCACTGCGGCTTGTCAGGGAATGATGGTACTGCGTGGAGTCCGCCACAGGAAGTGGAGCAGGGTCGTGGCCGTTTTGAGGGCCTGTCAGGAGCGCGGATCTGTCGATTGGAGCTCGGTAACGGTCGGAGCCCGGTTTCTGTAGGAGTCCTGACGGAGCAGCAGTTGATACCGAGAGCGGAGGCCGGCTCCCGTGGGAGTCCGGGTGGAGCTGCGCTGATGTCGACAGTGGAGCTCGGCTCCCGTAGGAGTCCGGGCGGAGCTGCACTTGCTGATGGCGGTGGAGCCCGACTCCCGTAGGAGTCCGGGCTGAGCTGCACTTGCTGATGGCGGTGGAGCCCGGCTCCCGTAGGAGTCCGGGCTGAGCTGCACTTGCTAATGGCGGTGGAGCCCGGCTCCCGTAGGAGTCCGGGCGGAGCTGCACTTGCTGATGGCGGTGGAGCCCGGCTCCCGTAGGAGTCTGGGCTGAGCTGCACTTGTTGATGGCGGTGGAGCCCGGCTCCCGTAGGAGTCCGGGCTGAGCTGCACTTGCTAATGGCGGTGGAGCCCGGCTCCCGTAGGAGTCCGGGCGGAGCTGCACTTGCTGATGGCGGTGGAGCCCGGATCCCATAGGAGTCGGGCTGAGCTGCACTGCAAACAGAGTTAAGGGTGAAATCTGGCTTTGATAGGAGTCCGGATTGAGCTTACCAGCCGTTGATACTGAGAGCGGAGCCCGGCTCCCGTGGGAGTCCGGGCGGAGCTGCGCTGATGTCGACAGTGGAGCTCGGCTCCCGTAGGAGTCCGGGCGGAGCTGCACTTGCTGATGGTGGTGGAGCCCGGCTCCCGTAGGAGTCCGGGCTGAGCTGCACTTGTTGATGGCGGTGGAGCCCGGCTCCCGTAGGAGTCCGAGCTGAGCTGCACTTGTTGATGGCGGTGGAGCCCGGCTCCCGTAGGAGTCCGGGCGGAGCTACACTTGCTGATGGCGGTGGAGCCACTGCAAACAGAGTTAAGGTTGAAATCCGGCTCCGATAGGAGTCCAGATTGAGCTTACCAGCCGTTGATACTGAGAGCGGAGCCCGGCTCTCGTGGGAGTCTGGGTGGAGCTGCGCTGATGTCGACAGTGGAGCTCGGCTCCCGTAGGAGTCCGGGCGGAGCTGCACTTGCTGATGGCGGTGGAGCCCGGCTCCCGTAGGAGTCCGGGCTGAGCTGCACTGCAAACAGAGTTAAGTGTGAAATCCGGCTCTAATAGGAGTTCGGATTGAGCTTACCAGCCGTTGATATTGAGAGCGGAGCCCGGCTCCCGTGGGAGTCCGGGCGGAGCTGCGCTGATGTCGACAGTGAAGCTCGGCTCCCGTAGGAGTCCGGGCGGAGCTGCACTTGCTGATGGCGGTGGAGCCCGGCTCCCGTAGGAGTCCGGGCTGAGCTGCACTTGTTGATGGCGGTGGAGCCCGGCTCCCGTAGGAGTCCGAGCTGAGCTGCACTTGTTGATGGCGGTGGAGCCCGGCTCCCGTAGGAGTCCGGGCGGAGCTGCACTTGCTGATGGCGGTGGAGCCCGGCTCCCGTAGGAGTCCGGGCTGAGCCGCACTGCAAACAGAGTTAAGGGTGAAATCCGGCTCCGATAGGAGTCCGGATTGAGCTTACCAACCGTTGATACTGAGAGCGGAGCCCGACTCCCGTGGGAGTCCGGGCGGAGCTGCACTGATGTCGACAGTGGAGCTCGGCTCCCATAGGAGTCCGGCGGAGCTGCACTTGCTGATGGCGGTGGAGCCCGGCTCCCGTAGGAGTCCGGGCTGAGCTGCACTGCAAACAGAGTTAAGGGTGAAATCCGGCTCTGATAGGAGTCCGGATTGAGCTTACCAGCCATTGATACTGAGAGCGGAGCCCGGCTCCCGTGGGAGTCCGGGCGGAGCTGCGCTGATGTCGACAGTGGAGCTCGGCTCCCGTAGGAGTCCGGGCGGAGCTGCACTTGCTGATGGCGGTGGAGCCCGGCTCCCGTAGGAGTCCGAGCTGAGCTGCACTTGTTGATGGCGGTGGAGCCCGGCTTCCGTAGGAGTCCGGGCGGAGCTGCACTTGCTGATGGCGTGGAGCCCGGCTCCCGTAGGAGTCCGGGCGGAGCTGCACTTGCTGATGGCGGTTCCGCCGTGGGTTCCGACTGTGGGTATTTTATACCCAACATAACCAAATTCAATCAGACTTAATCTAGACTTTAATACTTAATTAAATTGTGATAGTTAATGATTTAATCATTAATTAATCATCCATTAATGATAGAGTCCAAGTCTAGTGGGACTCTTGTTTAGAGTCCCCATCCAGTGGGACTCTTCAGCAAAGTCTCCATCCAGTGGGACTCTTCAGCAGAGTCTCCATTGATTGGGACTCTTCAAATTAGCCATGTGATCGGAGAGAAACTTCTAATATGTGTGACCCCATAGGTTCGAATTTAAGCTGGTAGCACAGAAACTGATTCCTGTACCAATCGGAGTAACCATCTAGCAATGGTACCCAATGTCCGAATAGGCCGAATGTATGCAAAGCAACACTCAAGAAACTATTTGAATATAGTTACCATAAATTCATCCCTTTGACCTTTGATGCTAGGATGACTTAGAGTTTAAACTGTCAACTCTTAATGGTACATCCATTATGTGTCTCAACCTGATAAATCCTGTGACTCCTCACAAGGATTGCCCTGGCCAAGGTCTTACTAAATTGAAACACAAAGTATTCTCTCCAATCTCTTGGAGTGGTCAATTCCATCTTGGCTCACACATCGACTTCACAAGTACTTGACTATGCCCAGAAATCTTTCGATCCTGAATTAGAAATTCAGGTAGTCTACCACCAAAGCATAGTGAGTTGCTTGTAAGTCACCATGGTGATCTCAGATCGGAGGGACACTTATACCTATATCTCTTCGGAGTGACTTTTGACAGCAGAGTGCTCCGAAGTTGATCATGTTCAGTAAAATATACTCCTAAATTTCACCTGCATGCCATACTAGTATCTCCACGCTCCTTGGTTAAGAGGACAACCAACCTATATGGCATACAACGACCTACACTTGATATGTCTATCGTCCTAGTAATAGCATATCATTTAGTCGCAAACTCATTTAAGGACTTAACGATAAATCATCTTTTATCGATTTAAAATAGTCCTAAGGACTTTCATCATAACACAAAGTTTGATATAGAAGATATACAAGCTTATGATGAAAATTATTAAATAAATATTTTATTAATTAATTCATATACAATTACATCAAATAGCATAACTGTTAATAGGCTGACGATTGTCTTTGGGACACATTTTCCAACAACTCCCACTTGTACTAAAGCCAAACGATATAGTAATGTATACCCATCTTTAGAACTCTATTACCATAAGGACTTTAGTTAATGGGTCAGCCAGGTTCTCCTTCCTGTCGATCTTTTGAAGGTCGACGTCACCTCGATCTATGATTTCTCGAACAAGATGGTAGTGATACAGAATATGCTTTGTCCGCTGATCTGCCTTCGGCTCCTTTGCCTGAGCTATGACTCCAGTACTATCACAATAAAGTAGAACTGAACCATCGATGGAAGGTGCCACTCCAAGCTCGATGATGAACTTCCTCAGCCATACAACTTTTTTTGCAGCATCGAATGCTGTGATGTACTCCACCTCGTAAACAGAATCGGCTACGGTGTACTGCTTGAAACTTTTTCAGTAGACAGTTTCATCATTTAGAATAAAGATGTATCCCGATATGCTTTTACTATCATCACGATCTAACTGAAAACTAAAATCAGTGTATCCCATAAGTTTCAAGTCAGATTCTCTATAAACGAGCCACTGATCCTTAGTATTTCTCAAATACTTAAGGATGGTTTTTGCAACCTTCCAATGATTCTCACCTAGATCTGATTGGTATCTGCTCACTACTCCTAATGAGTATGCCACATTCGGTCTTATACATATCATGGCATACATTATAGAATCCACTGTCGAGGCATATGAAATTCTACTCATACGCTCTCTCTCTTGAGGAGTTGTCGGATAATTCTTCTTTGAGAGAGATATTCCATGACCTATCGGAAGATAGCTTTTCTTGAAATTCTTCATGCTGAATCATTTCAGTATGGTATCTATGTATGTTGATTGGGAGAGTCCGAGCAGCCTCTTAGACTATCCCTATAGATCGTCATCCCTAGAATGTAGGTTGTTTCTCCCAAATCTTTCATGGAGAATTGTGACGACAGCCACACTTTTATTTTCTGTAATGTAGGCACATCATTTTCGATTAAGAGAATATCATCCACATACAAAATAAGAAATAAATTACTGAACCATTAGTCTACTTATATATACAAGGTTCCTCTCCGTTCTTAACGAAGCCATACATTCTGATCACTGTATGTTCCAACTTCGAGATGCTTGCTTCAATCCATAAATGGATCTTTGAAGCTTGCACACCTTGGACTCGTCTGTAGATGTGAACCCTTCAAGCTGCATTATATACACCTCTTCATTCAGCTCTCCATTTAGAAAAGCTATTTTCATATCCATTTGCCAGACTTTATAGTCCAGGTTTGCCGCTATGGCAAGCATGATCCGAATGGACTTGAGCATTGCCATAAGAGAGAACATCTCATCATAGTCAATACCATAATGTTGACAATATCTTTTGACAACTAGATGGGCTTTATAGGTCTCAATCTTTCCGTCTACACCCATTTTCCTTTTGAAGATCCACTTATACCCTATGGATTTTATCCCTTCAGGTGGATCAACTAATGTCTACACATTGTTGATCTTCATAGACTTCATTTTGAATTTCATGGCTTCAAGCCATTTCTTAGAGTCGGACCTCTGCATAGCATTCATGTAGGTGACTGGATCTTCGTCTTTCTCATCTAACTCAACAGGATCTCCATCCTGGATCAAGAAACCTAAGTATCTATCTGACTGATGCGATACTCTATCAAATCTCTTTAAAGATGTTTGTATATTGGGCTCTAAATTTGATTTTATCAAATTCGATTCAGATTCAGTTACTGGTGTTGATTTTTCTACCTGTCAAACTTCATCAAACTCGACTTTAGAGGCACTTATTCCTTCACTAAGGAACTCTTTTTTCAAAAAGTATGTCTTACTGCTAACAAATATCTTTTATTTAGCAGGGAGGTAAAAGTAATATCTCTTCATTTTCTTGGGGTTCCCTACAAAATTATACTTATCAGACTTAGGTCCAAGCTTGTCGGTTTGTAATCATTTGACATAAGCCAGACACACCCATACCTTAAGGTAACTCAGGTTCGGTCTACGTCCTAACCATATCTCATATGGTGTTTTACTAACTAACTTGCTCGAAATATTATTGAGCACAAAACAGGCTGTCTCAAGTATATATCTCCAAAAAAAGATCGACAGACTTGCAAACCCTATCATGGATCGAACCATATCCAACAAAGTTTGATTCCTTCTTTCTGAGACACCATTATGCTATGGTGTCCCTGAAGGAGTCCATTGTGAGAGAATTCTATTTTCTTCAAGATATGTCAGAAATTCACTGAAAAGATATTCACCTCCTCGATCAGATCGAAGAATCTTAATATTTTTTTCAGTTTATTTTTCTACTTCATTACGAAATCGTTTAAACATTTCAAATAATTCAAACTTATGTTTCATCAAGTAGACATACCCATACCTAGATAGATCGTCTATAAATGTAATGAAATAGCTATACCCTCCTCTGGCACTAATGTTCATAGGTCCACAAATATCATTATTAGACCTAGAACTTCACTAGCTTGTTCACCTTTCCAAATAAAAGAAACTTAGTCATCTTTCCAAGAAGATAAGACTTACAGGTCGGCAATGATTCACAATCATTAATATTGAAGATACCCTCTTATGCTAATCTGTTTATCCTACTTTTGTTAATATGATCGAGCCTGCAATGCCAAAGGTAAGTATCTGTGATATTATCTAACTTTGGATGTTTATTTGGAGTGTACATTACGCTCATAAGCTGTGACAATACATAGATGCCATTTCCTAATTATCCTCGCATTATTGTAACATCATTCATAATGATATCATAATAATCATTCTTTATTGATAAACTATAACCATCTTTGGCCAAAAGATCAATAGAGATTATATTCATCAAGAAAGATAGACAATAATGACAATCACTTAAAATGACATGATTAGATTTGAAAATATGCTCGACAATTTCTAAAGCTCGGATTGGAACTTGACTTCCATCTCCCACATTTAGGAATCTCTCATCATTCTCAAATTTTTTACTAACTTGAAGTCTCTGCAATGAATTGCATATGTGAACTAGACTTTCAGTATCCAATATCCAAGTAGTAGTATCACATATAGAGAAATTATAAAATGTTATCATATAAGTACTTTGATCAGTAACTAATTGCTCATTTTTCTTTAACCTATTTGGGTTATAGTCTGTTTGACTCGATTCAGTCCTAAACTTTTTAGCTAGATTGGGCTTAAGACCAATATTCAACTTCTGATACTGGCTATCAAAGTTGGGTCCACTAAGCTCATCACTGTCAAACAGTGAGTGGAGCGATAAATTGCTAACTATTTTTGAAAAGAAAAGAAAATACAGACCTAATTAGTATATGAATTAATCAAGCCTAAAGATATAGATTTTAGTCTGAAGGTTCTCCCACTATTTTATATGAATTGATAGCCTCTACCTCCAATTCGAGGAATTACCTTAATTCTTTAGCGGGTACTAGAATCTGCACAGATTGCATACAGGTCCGAGTATGGCTCGACCAATCCATATGCATCTATGGGTAGGTTCTCAATCAATTATTTTTTTAAATAATTTTTTAGTAATTAATTTTGCCTCAACTTTCATTTTAATAGGCGATGGGCCTCCACTGAAAGTCCTGATTAGGTCCAACCATTAACATAAACCTACTCAGTGATTCTAACTAATGAATAATCAAGCCCGAGTATGGCTCAATCAATCCAACCATTCATCAGATAATACAACAGAGTCATCATATGATGAACAATAATTTCATCATTCAGAAAAATACCAGACGGATGGTGCCTGCAATGTCAATAAAAAATGATGGACCCATTACCATTCACCTTAATGGGAGGCTATGATCTAGTTATCACCATGACTAGCTCATTTTATAGACCTAATAATTTAAAAATTTTAATTAACATAATTTAACAGATTTAAATACATAGACCAACTAATCTCAATCCTTCCACTGACTTCACCAAGTCAGATCAGGGTGGACTGAAACAAGCCGATCTAACTGACAAGTCATCAATCCTCCCACTAACTTCATCAAATCATGTTGAGGATAAAGACAAATCGAACTAGAGGCACCTAAATTAGTTGAACTGATTTTCTAGTAAGCATGGTCAACCCTAATCATTAAGCAATCTAATCAAATCTTGATTCACCATGTTAGCCAGGTAAGTGAGATTGATGGGAGGGATATGTCATTAATTCATCATAGACTCAATCTAAATGAGTAGCTCCCAATTAAAAATTATCGATCAAGACTGCCAAACATACCTTAGACACCAACTGGTTAATCAGTTTCAATCAAAATCCGCTAAGCTCAAAATCAAAGTCCATTTGGGTCTAATAAAAACATAGACTCGACCAACTACAACTATTGTATTGGCTCTAAAAAAATCTTGATTAAATTTAATTTCTCTTTTTAGTCCATTTGATCTTTGATTCTAATCCTAGGTCTAATCCAATTAAGAGGACCCGATCAAGCTAACCCAGAAACCCATCACTCACATTTTATGCAAATAATATTATATCTTTAATTCATAATTTTAGATCTAAATTGTTCAACTTAATTCTTAATTAAGTTTGAGATTGTGTAGGGATTCGATATTTAAAAATAATTTCAAATTTTATAAAATATTTTAATAATTAATTTTATGCATAATCATTTAGATCTGAAACTTGAGTCGGCTCATCTCTGGCTTGAGCCTTCTCATCACAATGGGTCGACTAAGTTCCAAGACTTAGTTGACTTATTGATGATAAATTATTAATCATAATTTTTAGCCTGTTACATTAAGTCAGCTCAATTTCTGCTCAACAAAAATTGAGCTAACTAACTAGGGTCCTGAGTCGACCCAAACAATACTGAGTCGACTCAACAGGTGAACTACAATAATTGTATTAATTTTAGATCAAAATAATTCTATATAAATGGTAATAAAATCAATCATAAATTATTTTAGAACTATTCTAAATATATTCATGATTCTAGATTTTATTTGCAAAGATAAGATGCAACTACTTTTCATACAATGCATCATATACATAATCTTAAAATTTTTTAGAAAAGTAAATTTTTTTTTTTGCATTTGTCTTTATGGGATATAGTCATATAGCACCCCTACACATCATAAGAGGATCCAATTGAATGAAAAAAGAAAGATCTAATCTCTATTACCTCTTATGATCGGACGGCCTAGTGACAAACCCGATCCGATTACTTCGCTAATCAGATCATCTAATCTAAATAATTTAGATCTAATCTAAATTATTTTAAATTTAATTATTTAATTTTTATTATATCAAAATTATATAATAATTATCATAAATAAAATTATATATTTTAAATTAAAATTAAATTTTATAAAGATCAGCACAAACTAGGACAGCCTTTGCACTATAAGGGGTAAACCTTACAGCGGGACAACCTTATATCAATTTGTGCAATCAGATTTATAACTAATTTTAGATTTAAATATCATATATCAGATCTAATCTAAATTAAAATATAGATCTATATGCATATAATATCATGTCATATTGAATCGTGGCTCTGATACCACTGTTGGGATACGTAGGGATTTTATACATGTATTTCAAAAAATTTTAGCAAAAGAATATTAGAATAAATTATTTAATCTATAAATATATACATAAGATCTGATCTTAAAATTTTTATAAATAAATTTATGATATAAATTTATATACATAAAAATCTGAATCTAAAATGACAAGCAAGTGAACCAAAAGATAGCATTTAGTAATAGATCTAATCTACCACTTATAGGGTCCGAACCCAATATCTGAGCATGGGTAGTCAAACTTTATGATCAAGAATATAGATTTGAAAGTCCTCTCTAGTCGTTCGTAGCTGTACAAGCATCCGGCCTCTACGGATGGTCCATAAGAAACCCCTCGGACCAATCAGCCCTCCGCGGGAGTGCTAGCTGGCGCAGTCGACTTCTGATGGTAGATCTAACTTGATCTCCTTCTTCGATCACCTTGAACCTTTTTGATATTGAAGATAGAGCAGAGGAAGATACTGGATGGTGAAGATAACTTTGATTAAGTCTCTCTTCTTTATAGTTTTTCTCTCATCCAAAATTCTAGAACAATTTTAGGTCGCTCACCGAGAGGAGAACGGTCTCCTCTTTTGTTCATGTCAAGGAGGAAGGAAACCCACCCAATCCTCACATCTCAAAGAATTATTTTTGACCCTCTTTCTCTTTGGTATCTCATAGTAAAAAGCTCTCATCTTTTAGCACATAAAATTATGGCCTTTTTTATGGTTGTCGCACAAACTAGATAAAACAAGATAAGAGCTCGATTTTGTCATAATTCAAACTCTTTTGAATTTTAATTTGACTCCAACTTTTTCTCACTATTATCAAACTTAAAGAGAGACTTATTAAAAAAAATTGGGTATAAAACTCAATTGGAAAGACTTTCTTTTCTCATACACAATAGACCCCTTCAAAAGCAGCCAATGTGTGGAAGGATATAGATAAGATTTTAAGTTGAAATTCAAACTAATTGAATTCAAATCAAAACCAACCAATTTCTATCCTTAATAGATGATAAAATAAGGGTTATTTTTTAATTTTCTCATGTATAAACTGATTTTATGCAGTGAGAAAAGGCATGAGATAATTTATGTGGCACAAGGGATAGAGTCCTATTCATTTGGGACTTGAGGGTTTAACCAATTAGATTTCTTTCAAACCCAATCCAATTAGATCCAAATAAAATATGATGAACCTAATATAATTAGGCTTCTATAATATTAATTAAAATTAATCAAATCAATAAATTAATTGAGCCATAGATCCGATCAAATTAGGATCATTTCCTCCTTACCGATTAAGTCATCTCATAACCTAATCAGACTTGACCTGATTGAATCAAATTCAATCAAACTTGATCTAGACTTTAATGCTCAATCAAATTGAGCTAATTAGTATCTAATCACTAATTAATCTCCATTAATGATAGAGTCCAAGTCTAGTGGGGCTCTTCTTTAGAGTCCCCATCCAGTGGGACTCTTCAGCAGAGTCTCCATTGATCGAGACTCTTCATATTAGCCATGTGATCAAAGAAAAACTTCTAGTGTGTGTGATCCCATAAATTCGAACCTAAGTCGGTAGCATAGGAACTAATTTCTGTACCAATCGGAGTAAACATCTAGCAATGATACCCAACGTCTGGATAGACCGAATGTATGCAAAGCAACACTCAAGAATCTATTTGAATATAGTTACCGTATAATTTATCCCTTTGACTTTTGATGCTAGGATGACTTAGAGTTTAAACTATCAACTCTAATGGTACATCCATTATATGTCTCAACCTGATCAATCCTGTGACTCCTCACAAGAATTGCCCTGACCAAGGTCTTACTAAATTGTAACATAAAGTATTCTCTCCAATCTCTTAGAATGGTCAATTCTATCTTGACTCATGCACCGACTTCACAAGTACTTGACTATACCCAAAAATCTTCATATCCTAAATTTGAAATTTAGGTAATCCAGCACCAAAGCACAGTGAGTTGCTTGCAAGTCACCGTGGTGATCTCAGGTCAGAGAGACACTTATACCTATATCCCTTCGGAGTGACTCTTGATAGCAGAGTGCTTCGGAGTTGGTCATGTTCCGTGAAATGTATCTTACATTTCACCTGCATGCCATACCAGCATCTCCATGCTCCTTGGTTAAGAGGATAACCAACCTATATGACATACAATGACCTACACTTGATATGTTTATCATCTTAGTAATAGCATATCATTTGATCGTGAACTCATTTAAGGACTAAATGATAAATCCTCCTTTATCGATTTAAAATAGTCTTAAAGATTTTCATCATAACACAGAAGTTTGATATAGAAGATGTACAAGCTTATGATGAAAATTATCAAATAAATATTTTATTAATTAATTCATATATAATTACATCAAATAGTATAATCGTCAATAGGCTGACGATTGTTTTAGGATACATTTCTCAACAGTTTGACTAAAGGATTGAATTACATGGGAACTTGCCACTGAAGGATATTTTGATAATTTTTTATCAAAATTTTAAATTATTCGGGTAGTCATGACATATTGCTAATATCAATTTTGACTTGTGGACTTGTTACAATTGAAAGAATTTGATTCTGAGATCAATTTGAAAGAGTCCAAGTTAATTGGGACTCTTCGGGTGATCTAATCTCATCGGAATAGGATTACGTCGAAAGTCTGGGTCTACTGCTAACTAGATTTGGAACCCAATGGATCACACACTTTGAGATTTAGCCTTGGTCTAATCTAATTAGAGTTTAATATAAATTTTATGAGTTAATTTGATATGCTAGCACATTGTATTAACCCAAGTTTATAAATTGATTTAGATCAAATTGTTTGAACTAACCTAGACCAGTTGGCTTTGACCTAATGGGATTGGGTCAATTTAGGTTGGTTCCTTATCCAACTTGGACTAGTTTTAAGTGGAGAAGGAGTCCTCGACATCCACTAGAAGTCACAGCAAAAAATAAATGCCGCCCACCTTAAATTGGCATGAGAAGTGGAGAGTCCTTCTTAATGAAGGCTCTAAACTATTATGCATTACCTTAAATTCCTGATTAGTTCTCCTATGATTTAATGACAAAATTTATTGAATTTTTAATGACATGTAGAAGACTAAGAGTCTTTCTATTCTAAGTAATTGGATCTCCAAAAATTCACTCAATGAATTTATTTGGTGCATGGGAAGTTAGAGCACCAAAGGTTGGTGCCCGTTCATCTCATGTGACGTCCCCTAGTCCCCTATTTATAGGAGATGCTTGAGATGGTTTCTGGCTAAGATCTAGAGAGAAAGGATATGGAAATCATAAAAAAAAAATTATGAAAAAATTTTGAGAAAAAAAGTGGAGAATTTGAGTGGCAAAAATTGCTACAAGGGTGGTGAGATTTTTAGCAAGTGTTGCTGGAGTGCCCTAGGATTTGATTTTTTCATATGTTGGAGCCAAAAATCAAATCTTAGGTTGTATAACATCTGAAGAGTTCCTTCTTAGTATCATTCTAGTAGTGAGATCGAAAGCAACTGGACTTTCATGCGATCGTGATGCAAGTTCAAAGCCAGCAGTGTTCTTAAGAAGACAAGGCTGCGGCAGCACACTGATTGGGAAGGACTTTGGCCAACTTCTGTGTGGATCACCATTGGAGGACTTCTACCTTAGGATCTTGGGAAAAACACCAATATGCCACTTTTCTATTTTGGTTAAAGTATAATATTCTATCTCTTTGCATGCTTGAATTTGTTTTGATCGTGTTCGGCAAGGTGATTCTAGTATTTTGGGTTCAGCTCGATAGTTTTATTTGATAAAACTATTGATTTGCTTGATTTAAAATTTTTGAAAATTAATTTCTACTGTATGACTGAAATGCAACACCATCTTTATCTTGAGGCATCTAATACCAATAGAGTAGTTGCATCTTTCCGATGCAATCGAACCATTATAACTAGCTAAGAACGATCAATGCCAGAAAGGCACCTGCATCTCTACAATGGTGGAAGACTGCTAGATTTAATATTTAGTGAGAATATTTAGGTTTAGATCTCTTTTAAGTCAGTAGATTTGATATTTGACTAATCAAGTTCAGGTCAGCACAATCATATATCTGACTAACCTAGTCGGTATGGGTGAATTTGAGTCAACAAGTAATCTAATACAAAACCTAATCTTCCAAAATGGTCAAATAAGTTAAGATGAGTGGGGCTCCCTCCGTTGCTTTTCTTAGACACCAACGAATTGGTCAGATCAAATAACGAAATCAATTAAATAACCATCATCTAAATACTTACCTTAGATACCAAATTGGTCAATTAAAATAGATTAGGTTAACCTATTTACCCAAATCCAAACCACTAAGCCAAATTAGATCTTGAGTCAATCAATTCACATCAAAATATAAATCGATACAACCAACTACAACTAAACTCAACTTTGAACCTCTTTGATCTAATCCTAACCAATAATTGATTAGGTTCAATCAACTGCTCAAAATCGACAATGGGTTCCATCCTGATCTAATTAATTGATCCTAATTGTAAGACCTAATTTGTTAAATCCATACCCACATATAATAACATAACTTTTAGATTTTAAAAATATTTTTTAGATTATATTTCAGTGCATGCATTAGTGGCTTATGATCTTGAAACAGATTTAGATCTAAACCTAATGTCATATATCACATATATGAAGTTTTAGATCTAAACTACAAGCATATATTACATATATATTAAATTTTAGATCTAAAATAAAAATTACACATATCAAATACATATATAATCAGATTTAAAATAATGATTAAAATACTTTGAAAATATTTTTCAAAAATTGGTTCATATTAAACTAGGATAATCTTTTTATTATAGGGGGTAAATCCTATATCAGGATAATCTTATACCAATCCGATGCAAACTTTTAATCATTCTAATTTCAAACTTTACAAGAATAAAGATATATCATATACATCTATTTTCAAATCAAAAAGATTGGTTTAATTATTTTGAGAATAGTTTTCAAAAAGATCAAGCTTGTGCTAGGACAATCTTTTCAATATAGGGGGTTAACCCTATATTAGGATAACCATATACCAGCATAAGATCAATATTAAACCATTTAAACTTTCAGATCTAACATAAAAATTAGATTAAAATATCATGAAGAATCTATGGCTCTAATATCACTATTAGAAAATGGGTAGAATAGCATGCATGGATTTCAAAATAATTTTGAAATAGCAGTGAAAACAGATCTAGGTTAAATTCTTTAACCCCACATATAATAGATCTAATCTATATCTATCTGAGTCCTAAATCTAAGTCATACATATAATCTAAAAATAAAATAAAAAAATTAAGATCATATTTCAATATCTTACATGAGTCAAAGTACACCACAGTGGATAATCATAGATCTGAAGGTTCTTGAGCCGCACATGCATCCGACCTCTACAGATATCCATCATGATCAATCTTGAACCTTTCTTCTTATTTTTGATCCATCTTCTCAAAGATGAATCTCAGCCTTTTGGATCTTTGATCAACCATTGATCTTTATCCGCGATGTCAACACTTGAACTGCAGCTTTTCTCCTTATTCTTTGATGTAGAAGAGATCACTCAATAACTTGAGCATGTGGAAAGATGGGATGCCCAATCCTTGGGCATTGAAGAGAGAGAGAGGAGAAGGAGAAGATGGCATGGAGATGGGGAGGAGGTTTAGGTCTGAATTCATAATTCAATAATTCCATAAATCCTAGGAGACTATCTCTTAAATATATCTTTTCTTGATTCCAAATCAATCTCCAATTAGGCTAAAAAGGTTAGTCCTTATCTTATAAGGTCCCTTGCTTTTTAATTTGATTTTTTTTTCAAGAAAACTAGACCCAATTGAAAATGCCCACACCTTATATGGCAAGTAGAGGGAGTGCCCACATCTTATAAGGCAAGATGAGGGGGCGCTCCTTGGACATTCCAAAAAGAAAAGGAGGCATGCGCCTCCTCTCCTCTTCTCCTTCCAAAAACAATCCATACCAAAAAAAAAATTCAAGGGAGAAAATAAAGTGATTTGTTTACCAACTCATTGGCTTGATCCAATCCCTGTAGGTCCTCAAATAGATGCCCCTCTAAATTCAAATCAAAGTGGATCTAGATTAGGTTCTAGGCTATGGACTTGATCCAATCCTTATCTAATAAGGAATCCAAGTTCGAAAAAAAATTGAGTTTAACCATGTACTAGTATGGTTCGCCTAAATCTAATAAGATTTCATTAAATCGTAACCCAATTAGAACTTCATAAGCCCAATTGGTTAACTCAAGATTAAATTTCTTAATGTGTAACCCCATAGATTCTATTCTATCTGATTGTGAGATATATTATGATCTCCATCATAATATTATCGAAACTCCTTTCAATAGATTGGAACAATTCCAACTCTGTACTTCGAGGATCATCGATCATCAAGACAATGCTCGATGAGTCCCACAATCTACCAGTGACATCTAGTAGTATATAGTGGCAATCCAGTAGAATGAAAGTATGAACTCCTTGGTGTAGTTATCATGTAATTCAGTCCTTCTATTGTGTTCCGACTTGATGGAGATCCTAGAGAACTCGTCAAAGCCCATCATCAATCATATACCAGATTGGGTTGATTCAAGTTCACTTGTGAATTTTGTAAAAAAAAATTTTCAGTATTCATACCTGCTTTGGTCAAAGTCTTTCTAAACTCAGTCTCACAAATCGCATAAGATTTCTCCTTTTCTATCAAGAAAGATAGATTCTAAGTGCATCCTACTCCTAATACAAAATCTGAACCTACTGTAACCAACATACACAGCAAGGATCTGAATAGCTAGGGATCAAGAAAATGTACAGTCAAACTCAGTAGCCTTATTGTGAATAGTCGATGATACTGCAAGTCAAAGGACCACTCATATCACTACAGCATCGAGACAACCATTGACAAGTGAATAGACATCCAAGTGATTTCTTGTGTGGGTCACTTTCAGTGCAAATTGTTCTCTAACAACTACCTACACTCTCACTCCAGTATCTCTACACTACAGATCGGAGACTCATTGCCTAGAAGGGAGGTGATCTATACACCAATCTTAAATGAATTGATTACTATCCTTCATGATGATCTTTTGATCAGGAGTATTTAGAAATTAACTACTAATAATATAAGTCTCAAATTTTCAACACCTTAAAAATATACAAAATTATCTTTGTTAATTTTTAAGATAAATCATAGACACATAAATATAATTAAAATAAAAATATCCTTTATTAATAATAAAAATATTATAAGTACAAAGTTAAGTCTTAAAATTATAAAATATGTCAATCAACAATTGACTTTAGGACACTCATCTAACAAGAATAAGTGCAATATATGGCCAACCAGGGATGGCAACAGAATAATTCATACTCAAACACCTAGATGCCTACCTAGAAGAACCCCCTAAATTTTTTTTAGGAAAATCAGCAGCAACAACAAATTATCAAAATAGAGGACCACTTGGTTTCTCACCGCAAGAAAAGAAGTCCAATCAGGAAGAATTGGTTGCAACTCTCACCCAGACCACTACTGATTTCAGGAGTGAAATTAGGTAAACTTCCAAAACCAAAAAGCTGCCATTAACAACTTAAAATTTCAAATGGGACAGTTGGCTAATATGGTAGCTAACAAAACTCAAGGATTATTACCTCACTGAAGGAAAATATGGTGATTTTATGCATGTATTTTTTAAAATTTTATAGAAGAACATACATAGATTAAATAATTTAATCTACAATACATGCATAAATTAAATCTAAAACTATCATATAGGAACAATGACATGAACTAATATGCATATATGTAAATCTAAAATCTAAAATTCAACAAACATAAATCGCATCTATATCAAATCAGATTATATCCGAATTATATTTAGATCATATTTAAATATGAATTGAATTCAAAACTCCATACTTGAGCATGGATAGTAGATCACCACATCTAAAATCTATGGTAATTGGTTCTTCATGACGCTCAACAGCCGCACACATCTCCGACCTCTTCAGGTATCCATACGAAACCCTTGCACTGATCAATTTTTTTGAGACTGCTAGCTCGCAAAGACACCATGTTGTTAGCTGATCTATGAGAAATATGAAGAAGATGAAGAACAAAGAGACCCTCTTATTTTTTTCTTAAATCCATGCATCAAATCTTTATGATAGAGATCAGGAGAAAAATTTTTTTTCTCAATTCTCCCACGCACAAAAGAGAACCTTTCTTTTTTTCCTTTCATACATTTAAGAAGAATTTTTTTCTTTAATTTTTTATGATAAAAATTAGATCTAATTTATTTTTTTATGAAAAAAATTATATAAAATTTTAAGCTCTAGAAGAACCCAAAAGAGAGACCTAAGAGAAGAACTGTTCTTCTCTCTTCTTCTCTCTTTTTGCTCCTTGATCTAGAACTCTAGGAAGCCCCAAACATCTAACCAAATTTTTTTGATATTTTTTTTTAAATTTTTATGTTAAAAATTAGAGCCAATTTGATTTTTATATTAAAAAAAAATAAAATAAAAAAAAGAAGAGAAGAACTCCTTCTCTAAAGCTACGTATTAGAAAGAAGACCTTTCTTCTTCCTTCTCTTTCTCTCATTGGGAAGAACCTTTCTTCTCCAATTTTCTACTGTAAAACTAGTAGAGGACCCTCTCTTTGATGTGTAAGAACCAACAGTAAAAGTCTCACAAAATCCTTCAAAAGAGGGTAGGAGAAGAGGCTTGAGATGTGTGGGGTTTGGGGTGTCCAACTCTTGGACGCCCCTCCTTTCTTTTTAGCGCATTAGAGAGGGGAGAGAACCTTGTTTTCTTATGGAAACAAAAGAGGGGGCATGGTATATACTAGATGGGGTGTGGCATTTCATGTTGGGAAGAGGTGGGGCGTGGGATCTCTTAAATAGATGGGTTTTGGGTTGGTTCAGCCCTATTCCAAATAGGGCTCATAAATTTTATTCCAACTCTAACTAATTCTTAGATCTAATCCTAATTAATTTAAAAATTAGTTATAACAAACTAACTAATTAGATCCTAACCCAATTATGAAACTAATTGGCCCCAATCCAATTAGAGAATTAGTTAGATTAAGACCTCATCTATGGAAAGTATTTTTTATTCAATAGGGCTTGATCCAATCAAGCCTATTATTCAATAGAATTTGATTCAATCAAATTAAACTAATCTCTATCAATTAAATTTAATTTGTATCCCTAAAATCAATTGGAATAAGCTCTATTATCCAATAGAGCTACATCAAAGCAAACCAAAGCAAATCCAATTGAATCCAATTCAATTAGATCTGATCCAATCCCTATTGCTCAATCAAATTGAGCAAATAACAATCATATTGTTAATCAATTATTCCTTTAATTTACTAATCATTAATAAATAATTTATTATAATCTTTGTATAGGATTAATCATCAATCACATTAATAATTACATCCTTCAATGATTCATAATCGTTGATCTACCATTTGATCAGATAGGTACTTCTATGTGTGTGGCCCCATAGGTTCGAACCTAAGTCAGTAGCACAAAAATAATTTTTATACCAATCGATGTAACCATCTAGTAATGACATCCAACGTTCAGATAGATCGAATGTATGTTCAGCAACACTCTAGAACCCATGTGGATATAGTTACCATATAATTCATTCCTCTGACACTTGATGCTCAAAGATGACTTAAAATTAACTATCAAATCCAGATGAGTAATCCACATTGTGTTTCAACCTCAAAAATTCTGTGACTCCTCACTAGAACTACTCTGACTAGAGTTTTACTGAATTAAAATAGAGTTTAGCATCATCTCCAATTTTACTTGGAATGGTCAATCCCATCTTGATTGGCACTCAGACTTCACAAGTACTTAAATATACCCAGAAATCTTCTATCATCAAATTAAAAATTTGGATAATCCGATACTAAAGCACAGTGAGTTGTTTGCAAGTCATCGAGGCTACCTCAGGTCAGAAAGATACTTATACCCATATCCCATCAGAGCAACCCTTAACAGTAGAGTACTCTGAAAGAGGTCACACTCAGTGAAATGTACTCCTACCTATCACCCATATATCATACCCATGTCACCACACGTCTTAGTTAAGAGGACAACCAACTAATATGGCACACAATGACCTACACTCGATATAATTTATAATAATTGTATCATTTGATTGAGAGCAAGATTTAAAAACCACATGATAAATCCTCCTTTATCACTTTGAAAGTAGCTCTAAGGACTTCATCATAATATGAGTTCTATTTAGGAAGATGTATTCCTTATGATGAATCTGTCAAATAATATTTATCATTTTATAATTTATATACATGTATGGAATATAATCATCTACAACCTAGATAATTGAAATTAGGACATTGTTGCTCCTAGATTGATTTTGATGATTACAAAGCAGATTGAAGGGATACAAATAATTTTAAAATGAAAAGTCCTTATGCTCTTCAAGGGCAAAATTATAATTTCACTAAAATTCTGATTTGATAGTATCATTTGATAGAACAAATGATTTGTAAACTATTGGTGAAAATTTCATTGTATTTGGACTTATATTTTTGATGTTATGAAGGTTTGAAGTGCATGAGTCGACTCATGAGTCAACTCATGGCACTGTGAGCTAATTGGCACGCAAAAAATTTCCATGGCACGCTGGATTTTTGACTTGGCACGACCTGTGAGTCGACTCATGAGTCGACCCACAAGGCATGAGTCGACTCATGAGTCGACCTCTGCTGATTTGAGCCGAAAAATCCAGAAATCAGACCTTCTGGTCTGTGCAACAGAAGTCGACTCATGAGTCGACTCCTGATGCATGAGTCGACTCATGAGTCGACCCCTGCGATGGAAAATGTCAGCAACGGTTATTTTTTTGTCCATTTTAATTGCCATTTATGCTTCCTAAAATTGCTCTAACGGCTCTTTATCTACCTAAATTGTTTTCTCTTGCTTCTAATGCTACAAAATGCTTGAAATGATGAAAGAAATTACAGTTTAAATAGCAGATCAAATTGGAGAGAAAAAGAAGAAGATCAATCGGCAGATCAAAGAGAGAAGAACAGAAGAGAGGATCCAAAATTTGCAAGAAAAAGCCTGAGATCAACGAAAAATCCAAAAAGAAAAAGAGAGAGGATCCACAATATACCAGAGAGAGTGTGAAAGAGAAAAGCAAGAGCTTTCAAGGAGAGAATCCTTCACGCCTAGTGTTTCAACCTTGATCTAGAGATCGTTCAAAGCTTTCAAGAGATCTTCAATCAACAATCAACCTCTTCTCAAGCATTCAAGCGTTCATCCACTTTGAGAAAATCCGAAAAAGGGGTTCTTCATTTGAGTAAAGCTTTTATTGTTATATTCGCTCATTTAAGGAGCTGTTATTGTATTAATCTGTGCTCAAAATTTTCTAACTCTTTGTGAGTTTTTATTCTTATTTTTAGAGGATTTTCAAAACAAGGAAAGGTTGATCCGAACCTGAAATCAGAGTGTTTTGGGTTTACTTGTACCTGGGAAACCAGTGATCTAGCTTGGGATAGCTAGTGTCGGAGTTTCTGACGTTTTGTATTCGGGTTGAATACAAAGGATAGTGGATTGAAATTCCCAAGTAGGATCTTGGGGAGTGGATGTAGGTGCAAGGTTAGCACCGAACCACTATAAATCCTTGTGTTTGTGGTGTGCTTTATCACTTTATCTTATTTCTTTATTATATCCTTGCAATACTGCTTTAGGTAATTAATATTGATTTAAAGTCTTAGTTTTGTTCTTCATAAGTAATCTGTTGGGCTTAAAATTTTTTAGAAACCCAATTCACCCCCCCTCTTGGGTTGCATAGCTGGGCAACAAGTGGTATCAGAGCCGGTGCTCTAGCCCTTCTTTGATCTAACAATCAAAGAGCCAAAGATCTATGGCAACCCATGTCGATATTTCTCTAGCCGAGGGGCAATCTACAAACCGACCTCCACTTTTCAATGGGTCTAATTACACCTATTGGAAAGCTCGGATGAAGATTTTCATACAAGCACTCGACTATGATATGTGGAGTATCATAGTGAACGGTCCTCACACACCCATCAAGATTATAGATGGTGAGGAATCAACCAAACCCGAGAAAGAATGGGATGAGGTTGACAAGAAATTGGCACAATTAAATGCCAAAGCCATGAATGTTCTTTATTGTGCACTAGATGCAAGTGAATTTAATCGCATTTCTACTTGTGCATCTGCTAAAGAAATATAGAATAAGTTAGAAGTAACCCATGAGGGAACAAATCAAGTAAAAGAGTCTAAAATAAACATGCTTGTACATAAATATGAATTGTTCAAAATAGAGCATGATGAGTCCATAACTGCTATGTTTACTCGTTTTACTGATATAATCAATGGTTTAAAGAGTCTTGGCAAATCTTATACTAACAGTGAACTTGTAAGGAAGATTCTCAGGTCACTGCCAAGAACTTGGGAAGCCAAGGTGACTGCCATCCAAGAAGCAAAGGACTTGAACACTCTACCTCTAGAAGAGCTTCTTGGATCCTTGATGACTCATGAACTTAGCATGAAGCAACATCAAGAGGATGAAGTCAAAAAGAAAAGAACCATTGCCCTCCAGGATGATGACTCTGAAGATGAAGATCAGGATGAAGAGATGGCTCTCATCACCCGAAAATTTAAGAAGTTTCTAAGAAAAAGGAAACAGGGGATGAGAAAGAAATTCACAAAAGGGGATCAAAGCAAAGAAAAGGAGAAAGATCAACCCCCTATATGCTACGAGTGCAAGAAGCCAGGACATTTCAGATCCGAATGTCCACAATTGAAGAAAGGTCCAAAGAAGTTCAAAAAGAAGGCAATGATGGCGACCTGGAGTGCGAGTGATGACTCAAGCTCTGACGAGGAAACCTCAACAGAACAAGCCAACCTGTGCCTGATGGCACACGAAAATGAGGTGTGTCTAGCATCCCAAGAAGGAAACAGGAAATGGTATCTTGACAGCGGATGCTCGAGACACATGACTGGTGATGAATCACAATTCATCACACTTGATGCTAAGGATGGAGGGATGGTCACCTTTGGAGATAATGACAAAGGAAAGATCATCGGGATAGGTAACATTGGTATCACTCCCTCCAAATACATTGAGAATATTTTATTAGTTAAAGGTTTAAAGCATAACTTACTTAGCATCAGTCAATTCTGTGATAAAGGGTATAAAGTAAGTTTTGAATCATCTGTTTGTATTGTGACGAGTCCTATTAACGATGGCATTAAATTTATAGGACATAGGCATGGCAATGTTTATATGGTAGACTTGAATGATTTAACTAAATTAGACATGCAATGCCTAGTTTCCTTAAATACTAAAATAAATGAGACTAGTTGGCTGTGGCATCGTAGACTTGCACACATTAGCATGCATTCTCTCTCAAAATTAATTAAAAAAAGATTTAGTTCTCGGTTTGCCAAAACTGAACTTTGAAAAGGATAGAATGTGTGATGCATGCCAATTAGGTAAACAAACTAGAGTATCATTTAAATCCAAAAATACTGTTTCAACTTCTAGACCTTTAGAGCTCTTACATATGGATTTATTTGGACCAACTAGAACCACTAGTCTAGGAGGAAAACGATATGGATTTGTAATAATTGATGATTACTCTCGTTTTACTTGGGTCTTCTTTTTAGCTCACAAAAATGAAACTTTTCATATTTTCACTAAATTTCATCGAAAAGTCTCTAATGAAAAAGGATTTTCAATTCAAAATATTAGAAGTGATCATGGAACTGAATTTGAAAATCAAGATTTTGAAAATTTTTATGATGAAAATGGAATTGGCCATAACTTCTCTGCTCCTAGGACACCCCAACAAAATGGGGTAGTAGAAAGGAAAAACAGAACCTTAGAAGAAATGGCCCGTACCATGCTTTGTGAAAGCAATCTTCCAAGATATTTTTGGACGGAAGCTATTAACACAGCATGTTACATTTTAAATCGTGCTTTAATTAGATAATTTTTAAAGAAAACCCCCTATGAACTTTGGAAAGGAAGAAAACCAAATATTGCATATTTTCATATTTTTGGTTGCCGATGTTTTGTATTAAATAATGGCAAAGATAAACTTGGTAAATTTGATGTAAAATCAGATGAAGCAATCTTTCTAGGTTACTCCTCCACTAGTAAAGCATTTAGAGTTTTCAACAAAAGAACTTTAGTAGTTGAGGAGTCCATACATGTTGTTTTTGATGAATCTAACGATCTTCCTTCAAGGAAGAATAAGGGTGTTGATGATGCAGATCCACTAATAGAAGGTATGAAGAAGATCACTCTGAAAGATTCAGCAACTCCAGAAGACAAGGATCAAGAAGACGAACAAAATGAAAGAGGTGAAGAAATTCAAGAACAACCTCAAGGTACAAATGACCTACCCAAGGAATGGAGGTATGTTCATAACCACCCTAAGGAGTTAATTATCGGTGATCCTATGCATGGGGTAAAAACTCGTTCTTCACTTAGAGATGTACTTAATCATTGTGCATTTGTATCTCAACTTGAACCTAAAACTTTTGAAGAAGCTGAAAATGATCATAACTGGATTAATGCTATGCAAGAAGAACTTAATCAATTTGAAAGAAATAATGTTTGGACCTTAGTAACAAGACCTAAAGATTATTCAATAATTGGCACAAAATGGGTCTTTAGAAATAAATTAGATGAGCATGGAAATATAATTAGAAATAAAGCAAGACTGGTTGCTAAGGGATATAATCAAGAAGAAAGAATTGATTTTGATGAAACCTTTGCACCTGTTGCTAGATTAGAAGCCATTAGACTTCTACTTGCTTATGCTTGCTTTATAAAATTCAAACTATTTCAAATGGATGTTAAAAGTGCATTTTTAAATGGATATATTTCTGAAGAAGTATATGTAGAACAACCCCCTGGATTTGAAAATCATGCTTTTCCCAATCATGTCTTTAGATTAAATAAAGCTTTATATGGTCTAAAACAAGCACCTAGAGCATGGTATGAAAGGCTAAGCAAATTTCTACTAAATAATGGTTTCTCAAGAGGCAATGTAGATACAACCCTATTTATTAAAAGAAACCAAAATGATATGCTAATTATACAAATTTATGTTGATGACATAATTTTTGGGTCTACTAATGAATCCCTTTGTCAAGACTTTGCTAAGCTTATGCAGGGAGAGTTCGAGATGAGCATGATGGGAGAACTCACCTTCTTCCTCGGACTCCAAATCAAACAATCAAAAGAGAGAATCTCCATCACCCAAAGCAAGTACACCAAGGAACTACTCAAAAGATTTGGAATGGAGAACTGCAAACCAATTGGCACACCAATGAGTCCCTCATGTAAGCTTGACAAGGATGATGAAGGTAAAAGCGTAGACTTAAAATACTATAGAGGTATGATTGGCTCATTATTATATCTAACTGCAAGTAGGCCTGATATCATGTTTAGTGTTTGCTTATGTGCTAGATATCAATCTAATCCTAAGGAATCTCATTTGAATGCTGTTAAAAGAATCTTTAGATACTTAAATGGTACACAAACTATAGGGTTATGGTACTCTAAGGACTCACAAATTAATTTGTTAGGATATTCAGATGCTGATTTTGCTGGATGTAAATTAGATAGAAAAAGCACAAGTGGAACTTGCCAATTTCTTGGAGTTAACCTAATCTCATGGTTTAGCAAGAAACAAAATTCGGTGGCACTGTCTACGGCTGAAGCCGAATACATTGCAGCCGGAAGTTGTTGTGCTCAAATCTTGTGGATTAAGCAACAACTCGAAGATTTTGGAATCAAACTTAATGAAACACCAATAAGATGTGACAACACAAGTGCCATAAATCTATCTAAAAATCCAATACAACACTCAAGATCCAAACATATTGAAATAAGACATCATTTTATAAGAGAAAATGTTCAAAATAAAAATATAATTCTTGAATATGTTTGCACTGAAAATCAATTAGCCGATATCTTTACAAAGGCCCTTAGTGAGGATAGATTCTGTGAAATTAGGAGAAATCTAGGAATTCTAGATCCATTTGCCTAAAATTTCTCAATTTTCAAAGAATTGATTAGAGCTCAATTTTTAACATCCATCCTGGTCCCAAAAGCTCAGATTTATCACTCTAAAAACTTATCATTGAGCAAAATTCCTTCTCCCAAAATTTCGAATTTTTCTGAATTTATTTACATTTTTCCTGAATTTCTGAACTTCATGAGTCGACCCCCATGAGTCGACTCAATGGCAAACTTGTAAATCCCACCAACTTTCAACGGGTTCATTGTTTTTATAAGGGTTACTGTTTGTGAGACGACTCATCTTCTCTTCGTCTTCCTTCTGAAAGCCGTTCTTTCCAACTCTTTCTTGCTCCAAAACCAAGGATTTATCTCGAGGCAATTCTCCCTCCTACTCTCCACCAAAAATTGCCTCCTTGGAAAAGAGATTTCTCGTGATTTCTCGCATTGCTCAGCGCGGTTGGAACGTGCCCTAGCACTTCATCGAACTTCCAAAATCCACTTCTTTTCTCACTAAAATTCCTCTTTACTCTCTTGTGATCCCTCCTCCTCTCAATTCAAGTCTTCTTGTCTGCTACTTTATTGGATATGGCTCCAAAGATGAAACTTCCCCAAAGAAGGAAATCAATCCGTGAGCCTGAGGAATTTGTCCGAAAGAAAAGGCATGCTTAGTCTTCCAGTGTTCCCGATCCAGTTTCAGTACCTGCTCAAGGTCCCTCTCAATTCTCCATAAGCCCCAGTGTAAATCCTCTTTCTGATAGAAAAGTAGAAATCGGGAAAAACATAGATTTTCGGTTCTTTGAGAAAGAAGGCTTTACTTTTGCAAATATGATCAAAAATCAAGGATGGGAACTTTACTGCTCCCTTAAGGAAGTCACCTATGTTGATCTAGTTAGAGAGTTCTACCAGAACCTACATTATGGAAACGGGTCAGTGACTTCAACAGTCAAGGGGATTGACATATGCTTGGATTCTAGGATATTGGGAGATATACTTCAGTTGTCTAGTGAAGGATACTCATATATGGAACTCCCAATTAAAGAAGAAGGGATCAGAATTATCTTAGGAGAAGCTTTTTCAGGAAGTTTAAACAAATTGGAAGCAAAGCTATTATCCATTGAGATGAGGGTCCTGCATCAGATTGTAACAAAACTCTTCTTTCCTAGGAGTGGTAGGCATGATCTACTATCTGGCAGAGATGTATGTGTCATGTTTCATATCATCACTCAGACCCCCCTAAACCTCCCTGCACTTATGATAGAGGCCATGAGAGAAACTTTAAACAAATCCAAGGCACACTTGCCTTATGGTATGGCCCTTACTAGAGTATTTAGGAGGTTTGGAGTTAGCTGTGAGGGGGAGACACCTACCAAACTCTCACATGTGGACACTTTCAACCAACACAGCCTGCATCGAATGGGAATTACAAAGACTGTTGGTGGTTGGATCAAGGGCTCTGAAGAAAGAGCTGAGGAGAGAGCTGAGGAAAGAGCTGAAGACAGAACTGAAGGCAGAGTAGAAGAAGAAGGTCCATCTTCTCCTGTACATGACTTCAGGGAAACATCACCGGATACCCAGTTCATTCCTGATACTGAGGCTGGCCCTTCTGAGTTTACTAGGATGCCCACACCAGTGTATCAGCCAGAGAGCAGAGCACCTCATTCAGAGTTCAGACTGGCTGACGATCAGATCGAGCATATATCTCAGCGTGTGGCTTCTTTGCTGTCTAGCCAGTGGGGTAGTACTTCTTTTGCACCTGGAGCTACCTCCTCTGATCAGACCATTACTCCCCACATCTCCACCTTGTTTCAGATGATATCAGATCAGTCCATCAGGATACAGCAGCTTGAGGACACAGTCTGGAGACTTACTGGCAGAGTTCTTGACTTGCAGGGGCAAGTCCTTGCATTGGCCCATCCCAAGCCACAGGAGTCAAGTATTGAGGTCACAGACCTCACTGCAGAGGCTGGCAGGCTCAGAGGAGCTCTAGAAGGTGGATATGAATTACTGAGGAAAGAGATCCGAGGATCGAGTGAGCATGCTACCATCCAGTTCACTGCTCTACTTCAATCTATTTCAGAGCACTGAACGTACTTGATTCTATTAGACTCACCCTTTCTGTTCAGTCCCTAGCATCTCAGCGTTCTCAGCCACCCAGTTCATCTCGCTCTCCTGCTCGTGGCAGAGGCAGACGGGGTAGAGGACGCACTTCTGATCCATCATCTCCTCACCCTATATCTGATGACTCCGATCATTGACTTATCTTGATCTTTACTAGATCATAGGTGTTAGTGTCTTGTTCTAGGATCTATACCTTGGGGCCATGTATTGACATTTAGCTGGTTGAATTTTATGTATTGAAATAATTATGATATTAATGGAATATCTTTTACCTATATTTCTACCTTTTGTAATGATATTGATCATATTTTGGTTATATATTTTCTTCTTGAGGAAATATTGTCTTCTCCTTGTTGTTGTCTGCTGTTGATAATTGCTATATTAAGGGGGAGCAAACATCTATGAAAAACTCTAAAGGGGAAGAAATTAAAGAATATTTAGAAAAAGGAAGAGTTAACTATGTTTGATGATGTCAAAAAGAGGGAGAAATTAAACAAAAACAAAAATTGAAATTAAAAAAAAAAAAAAAGCAAAACCCTAAATTATGAGAAAAAGGGGGAGAAATTAAACAAAAAAAGAATTGAAAGATTAAACCAAACTTAAGAAATTAAACAAAAATTGGAAGATTAAAAAAAATATATTGGGAAATAAATATTGGAGAAATTAAACAAAACTTTGAGAAATTTGGTATCGAAATTTGGTATCAGACAGAACTTAAACAAAAAGCCATCCATCAAAAGCAAAATCATAAGTACAATGCAAATAAGTATTTTTTTTTATATGCTCTGATATATTTCAAAATTCAAACTTGCTCTGATACATCTTTTGAAATTTTATTTACCTTGATACAACTTAAGAAATTTGATTTACTCTGATACACCCTAAAATTTTTTTTAACTTGCTCTGATAAATGATAAAATTTGATCTGATACAGTGTGAAAGTTTCTCTGATATATTATAACATTTGCTCTAATACAGTGTGAAATTTTCTCTGATATATTATAACATTTGCTCTAATACAGTGTGAAATTTTCTCTGACATTTGCTCTAATACAGTGTGAAATTTTCTCTGATATATTATAAAATTTTCTTGCTCTGATACATTGTAAAATCTTTTCTGATATCATTGTAAAAATTATTTTTCTTGCTCTGATACATTGCAAAAGTTATTTATCTTCTCTTGCTCTGATATATCTTAAACTCAAAATGATCTAATACCCTTTTCAAATCTTTAAGAAAATGGACAAACTATTTTTGCATTTATATTACATGCCAAAAGAATCATACTCTTTTCAAGCATATACACCTATAATGGATTCTTTTGAAATTAATGCATTAACATAAATATTTTTATTCAAATATTTTATCATCATCAAAAAGGGGGAGATTGTTGCTCCTAGATTGATTTTGATGATTACAAAGCAGATTGAAGGGATACAAATAATTTTAAAATGAAAAAGTCCTTATGCTCTTCAAGGGCAAAATTGTAATTTCACTAAAATTCTGATTTGATAGTATCATTTGATAGAACAAATGATTTGTAAACTATTGGTGAAAATTTCATTGTATTTGGACTTATATTTTTGATGTTATGAAGGTTTGAAGTGCATGAGTCGACTCATGAGTCAACTCATGGCACTGTGAGCTGATTGGCACGCAAAAAATTTCCATGGCACGCTGGATTTTTGACTTGGCACGACCTGTGAGTCGACTCATGAGTCGACCCACAAGGCATGAGTCGACTCATGAGTCGACCTCTGCTGATTTGAGCCAAAAAATTCAAAAATCAGACCTTCTGGTCTGTGCAACAGAAGTCGACTCATGAGTCGACTCCTGATGCATGAGTCGACTCATGAGTCGACCCCTGCGACGGAAAATGTCAGCAACGGCTATTTTTTTGCCCATTTTAATTGCATTTATGCTTCCTAAAATTGCTCTAACGGCTCTTTATCTACCTAAATTTTTTCTCTTGCTTCTAATGCTACAAAATGCTTGAAATGGTGAAAGAAATTGCAGTTTAAATAGCAGATCAAATTGGAGAGAAAAAGAAGAAGATCAATCGGCAGATCAAAGAGAGAAGAACAGAAGAGAGGATCCAAAATTTGCAAGAAAAAGCCTGAGATCAACGAAAAATCCAAAAAGAAAAAGAGAGAGGATCCACAATATACCAGAGAGAGTGTGAAAGAGAAAAGCAAGAGCTTTCAAGGAGAGAATCCTTCACGCCTAGTGTTTCAACCTTGATCTAGAGATCGTTCAAAGCTTTCAAGAGATCTTCAATCAACAATCAACCTCTTCTCAAGCATTCAAGCGTTCATCCACTTTGAGAAAATTCGAAAAAGGGGTTCTTCATTTGAGTAAAGCTTTTATTGTTATATTCGCTCATTTAAGGAGCTGTTATTGTATTAATCTGTGCTCAAAATTTTCTAACTCTTTGTGAGTTTTTGTTCTTGTTTTTGGAGGATTTCCAAAACAAGGAAAGGTTGATCCGAACCTGAAATCGGAGTGTTTTGGGTTTATTTGTACCCGAGAAACAAGTGATCTAGCTTGGGATAGCTAGTGTCGGAGTTTCCGACGTTTTGTATTCGGGTTGAATACAAAGGATAGTGGATTGAAATTCCCAAGTAGGATCTTGGGGAGTGGATGTAGGTGCAAGGTTAGCACCGAACCACTATAAATCCTTGTATTTGTGGTGTGCTTTATCGCTTTATCTTATTTCTTTATTATATCCTTGCAATACTGCTTTAGGTAATTAATATTGATTTAAAGTCTTAGTTTTGTTCTTCATAAGTAATCTGTTGGGCTTAAAATTTTTTAGAAACCCAATTCACCCCCCCTCTTGGGTTGCATAGCTGGGCAACAGACATATTTTCCAACAACTCTAACTTGGACTAAAGCCAATCTAATCAATATCAAATATCCATCTTTCATTTATGATCATCGAACTCATTAGATTCGATTGCTCTAGTCAATGGGTCAGCCAAGTTCTTCTTTCAGTTGATCTTCCTAAGGTCAACTTTATTTCAATATTATCGAACAAGATGATAGCAATGCAGAAAGTATTTGATCCTTAGATGGAACATTGATTCTTCAGCCTGAGCTATGGCCCCAATACTGCTATCATTATAGAAGGACTGGACCATCAAGGAAGGGTGCCACTCTAAGCTCGCTAATGAACTTTCATAATCGAACAACTTTTTTATCAGTATCAAATACCGCAAAGAACTCCGTATCATAAATAAAATTGATTACTGAATACTGTATGGAACCTTTCCAGCATGTCGCTCCTCTTTTTAGGATAGAAACATAACCTGACATAATTTTGTCATTCTAATCCAACTAGAAACTAAAATTAATATTTCATAGATTTTAAGTCAAATTCTCCATAAACGAGCTATTGGTCTTTAGTATTTCATAAATACTTAAGGATGATTCTCATAATTTTTCAAACCTTTATGGAGAACAAAGATAACAACCAAGCTTTTATTCTCTGTAATGGAGGGATATCATTCTCGATTAAGTGAATTGCATCCCAAACAACACAAAGAATAATATTACAGAACTATTAGCCTATTTGTACATACAGGATCCTACTTCGTTCTCAATAAAGTCATATATTCAAAATATTTATTCCAACTTTAAGAAGTTTAATTCAATCCGAATGAACTTGAGGATTACCACAAGAAAAACATCTCGTCATAGTCAACACTATAATTTTGATGTAATCTTTGGCAATCAAATAGAATTAATAGGTCTCTACTTTTCCATCATGCCTCTTATCTATCTAAAATCTACTCACACCCTATGGGTCTTACCCCTTTAGGTAAATCAATGAATATCCATACATCGTCGATCTTCATGAACTTCATTTCAGATTTAATGGCTCCAAGTCACTTCTCAAAGTTAGATCTCTATATGGCATCCGTATGGATGATCAAATCTCTATCTTGAATCTAGAAACCAAAGTAGCTGTTCAGCTGATATAGTACTCTATTATATCTACACAGAGATGCCTTTATATCAGGCTTCAAATTTGATCTAATCAACTCTGGTTCTATTGATTTGTGTCAGAGTCGGTTCTTCTACCTATCAAGCTTCACCAAGCTTGTTCTTAACGACATTAGTTCCTTCACCAAAGAATTTTTTTTTTTAAAAAGAATGCCTTAAGATTCATGAACATCTCATGTCTATTAGGAAGGTAGAAGGAATATCCCAAAATAAAATTTATCAGACCAAGATCCCAGCTAGTCGGTTTATGAATGTTTCACATAATCTTGATACCCAAACCCTTAAGGTAAGGGAGTATCGAATTATCCAAATCCATATCTGATATGGAGATTTGGTGATCAATTTGCTCGGAATGTTCTTAAGCACATATCAAGTAGTCTCTAAAACATAACCTCAGACAGACTAGCAAACCCCACAATGAACCGAACCATATCCGACAAAGTTTGATTTCTCCTTTCAGATACCCTTTTAAACAGTGGTGTCCCAAGAGAGGTCCATTGAGAGAGAATCTAATTCTCTTCAAGATATGTCAAAATCTTATTGTAAAGATATTCACTTCATCAATCTGACTGATAAGTTCTAATACTCTTTGCAGTCTATTTTTCTACCTCATTCTAGAATCGTTTGAACATCTCAACCAATTCAGACTGATGCTTCATAAGCAAGATGCATCTATGCCAAGATAAATCGTTAGAAATTTTAATGAAGTAGTAAGCCCTCCTCTGGCATTTATGCTCATAAGTGCAAATACATCAATATGTATCAAACTCAGAATATTATTAGCTCATTCACCCTTTCCAATAAAAAATGACAAAGTCAACTATGCCAAAGACAGACTTCAGTGATAATATCTAATCTAGGGTGCTAGTTGGATATATATTTTATACTAACAGACTATGGTACTGAGTTTATGTCATTTTTAATTGTCTACTCATTATTATAGCATCATTCATAATGATATCACAATAATCATTCTTATTAACATTATCAATAAGATTGGATAATCGTGATAATCACTTAAAATGACATCTTCAGGATTAAAAACAAGCTTGACGATTCCTAATGTTAAGACTGGAATAGTATTCCATCTCTTACATTCAGGAGTCTTTTATCATTTTCAAACCTTCTACTATCCTAAAGTCTTTTACAACTATTTACAAATATGACTTGTACTGTCGGTATCCTATACTCAGGTAGTAATACTATCAATAGAGAAATTTCAAAGAGTTGTTATATAACTATCTTGACCAGTAACTATTTGCTGATTTTTTTTTAGGTTTGTTTAGATTAGCTTTAAACTTCTTAATCAATTAGCTCAAAAACTATACTCAACTTCTGATACTGACTATCAAAGTTAGATCTAATAACGTTGTCACTGTCTAACAATGAATAGAGCTACAGTTTTTTAGTCATTTCTGAAAAAAGAATAATTGACCTATTAATATATGAACTATTTTAAACCTAATGACTTAGACTTTAGTTTAAAGGTTCTCTTACTATTCTATACGAATTGATAGCCTCTATCTTCAATTCGAGAAATTACTTTAATTTCTTAACGGATACTAGAATCCACACCGACTGCATTCGAGCTTGAGTGTGGCTCAGCCAACCCTAGTATATCCATGGACAAGTTTTTAACTAATTATTTTTCTAAATAATTTCTAGCAATCAGATTTTGCCCCAGATATCTCTTCAGCAGGCATGTGGCACCTCCACTAAAAAACTCAGTTAGGTCCAACCATTAACATGACTACATCAAGTGCATCCAGCAAACAAATACCCAAGTCCGAGTGTGGCTAAGCCAACCTGACCATTGATCTGAAGGACACAATAAGAAGGTCATATGATGAATGATAATTCTAATACCTAATAAACACCAAGCATGTGGCACCTTCAATGTCTATTTAGAATATTGGACACATTATCATGCACCTTAATGGGAGGCTATGATCTAGTTACCTCATAACTAGCTCATTTTATGGACCTAATAATTTAGAAGATTTGGTTAATATATTTTAGAAGTAATCAGTCAACCTGTAAGTCATAATCCTCTCACTAACTTCACCAAGTCATGTAAAGGACTAAAGACTAGCTGGTCCAACCGACGAGTCGTAAATCCTCCTACTGACTTCATCAAATCATGAGAAGGATTAGAGACAATTTAGTCCAAGGGCATCTAAATCAGTCATACTGATTAATCTTAACGACATGGGTCAACTCAAGTCACTTAGCAATCTAATCAGCCTAATGACTCGAGCTCAACCTTTGAGCCTCAGTCAAGATCCATTTGATTTAATCAAAGATATAAACTCAATTTTTTATAACTATTGTGTTTGATCTACAGTATCCTTGATCTAATCTAAATCAACTATTAATTAGATTTGATCAACTACTCTTTTTAGTCCATTAAATCTTTGATTTTTAACCTTAGATCTAACTCAATTAAAAAAGACCTGATTTGAGCTAACCCATGCCTCATATTTTATGCAATTTCATTAGATCTTTAATCATAATTCTAGATCTAAAATATATTTCTTAATTTTTAATTAAGTATAGCATTAACATGGGTTAAGATTATTAATTGAAATCATTTCAATTTTATAAAATAATTTTACATCATTTTTATGCAAAAAATTTTTATTCTAAAAACTAGATCAGCTTACCCCTAAACTGAGTTGGCTCACTTCAGTTGGTCGACTAAGTCTGATATTTGATCGACTAACTAATTATGAACAGTAACTATTACTATTCAGCTTGAGATAACTGGGTCGGGTCAGTCGACATTGAGCCGACTAAACCAAGCGACTGGGTCAAATAAGTTCAAAACTGAGTCAGCTCAGTTGGCATGCCAATAGGTATCATATAGTTTCAGATCTAAAAATTATTGCATAAACTAAAATAAAATCAATCATAAACAAACTTTAGATAATATCTAAATATTTTATGATTCTAAATTTTATCTTTTATGATTAAAATAATTTTAATCATATATATTAGATGTTCTAGTTTTCATACAACTTAAGTTTTGTATCACATACAACATCCTAGGATTTCAACATCTATGATTTTATAGAAAAATAAGTTCTTTCTTTCATATTTTTCTTCATGAGATTAAATCACATGACACCCCTACATGTCATAAGAGCACCCTATTGAATAAGAAGAGAGAACCTTTAAATCTTTTTTGCTCCTATGATCGGACGGTCTGATGATCAATTCAATCCAAGTACTTGCTAATCGGATCATCTAATCTACTCACATATCATATATATAAAAATTTAGATCTAATCTAAATTATATCAAATCTAATTTTTACATTAGAATATATCTAAAATTAAATCATAATACATCTCATATATTACTTAATATAGATTTTAACTCTACATGCATATATATTCATATCATAATGAACCTTCGCTTTGATACTAGTTGAAGGGAAGCGTGGTCGTTTTATGCATGCATTTTTTAAAATTTTATAGTAGAACATGCATAGATTAAATAATCTAATCTACAATGTATGCATAAATCAAATCTAAAACTACCATATAAAAACTATGACATGAACTAATATGCATGAATGTAAATCTGAAATATAAAATTTAGCCAACATAGATCGCATATATATCAAATTAGATCATATCTAAATTATATTTAGATTATATCTAAATATGAATTGAGTTCAAAAACTCTATACCTGATGCAGGTAGTAGATCACCACATCTAAAATTTATGATAATTAATTCTTCATGATGCTCAGCAGCCACATCGTATCCAGCCTCTACAGGAATCCACATGAAGCCCTTGTACTGATTGATCTTCCTAGGAGTGCTAGCACATGAAGACACCACGCTATTGGCTGATCTATGAGAAATATGAAGAAGATGAAGAATAAAAAGATCCTCTCCTTTTCTTCCTGAATGCACACATCAAATCTCTATGATAAAGATCAAGAGAAGAATCCTTTCTTCTCAATTCTCCTATGCACAAGAGAGAACCTTTCTCTCTTCCTTTCATACATTTAAGAAGAACTTTTTTTTTCTAATTTTTTATGATAAAAATTAGATCTAATCTGATTTTTTATATAAAAAATTATATAAAATTTTAAGCTCTAGAAGAATCTGAAAGAGAGACCCAAGAGAAGAATCGTTCTTCTCTCTTCTTCTCCCTTTTTTCTCTTTGATTTAGAACTCTAGGAAGTCACAAACACCCAATCAGATTTTTTTGATATTTTTTTTCTAAAATTTTACATTAAAAATTAGATCTAATCTAATTTTTATACTAAAAAAAAATTTAAAAAAAATTGAGAGAAGAACTCCTCCAAGGCTGCACACTAGAAAGAAGATATTTCTTCTTCCTTCTTTTTCTCTCATTGAAAAGAATTTTTATTCTCTAATTTCTTATTATAAAACCAATAGAGAAGTCTCTCTTTGATGCCTAAGAACCAATAGCAAAAGCCTCACAAAATCCTTCAAGGGGTAGGAGAAGAGGCTTGAGATATGTGGGGTTTGGGGCATGCAACTCTTGAACGCCCCTCCTTTCTTTTTAGTGCATTGGAGAGGGAAGAGAACCTTATTTCTCATGAAAATAAAAGAGGAGGTGCGGTATATATTGGATGGAGTGTGGGATTTCACATTGGAAAAAGGTGGGGCATGGGATCTCTTAAATAGATAGGTTTTGGGTTGGTTCAATCCTATTCTAAATAGGGCTCATCAATCTTGTTCCAACTCTAACTAATTCTTGGATCCAATCCTAACAATTTAGAAATTAGTTATAACAAACTAACTAATTAGATCCTAGCCTAATTATAAAATCAATTAGGCCCCAATTCGATTAGAGAATTAGTTAGATTAAGACCCCATCTTTGGGAAGTATTTTTTATTCAATAGGGCTTGATCCAATCAAGCCTATTGTTCAATAGAGTTTGATCCAATCAAATCTAAATTAAATTAAATTGATCTCTATTAATTAAATTTGATTTGCATCTCTAAGTTCAATTGGAACAAGTCCTGTTATCCAATAGGACTGCATCAAAGCAAACCAAAATAAATCTAATTCAATTAGTTCTGATCCAATCTCCATTGCTCCATCAAATTGAGTCAATAATAAGTATATTATTAATTAATTATTTTTTTAATTTATCAATCATTATTAAATAATTTATTATAATCTTTGTACAGGGTTAATCATCAATCATATTGATAATTAAATTCTTCAATGACTTATAATCGTGGATCAGCAATTTGATCAGATAGACACTTTTATGTGTGTGACCCCATAAGTTCGAACCTAAGTCAGTAAGACAAGAATAATTTCTGTACCAACAGACATAACCATCTAGTAATGGGACTCGATGTTCGGATAGATTGAATGTATGGCCAGTAACACTCGATGCTCAAGTGGGTATAGTTATCGTATAATTCATCCCTTTAACACTCGATGCTCAAGGATGACGTAGGGTTAAATTATCAATCTTAGATGATTGGTCTATTGAAAAATGTAGGTGATTTCATGCATGTATTTCAAAAAATTTTTAAAAAAAATATAGTGAAAGATAATTAGATTAATCAAATTAGTCTAACATGTATATAATATAATCATCAAATCAATCTACTCTAGGATCTATGATATGTTATATTACATATAAAATCTAAAATAATCTGAAGATAAAATCAGCATGCATGCATGTGAGCAGTAGATCACATCTACTTATAATCTAAGTTAAGAACTCCATATATGATCATGGATCGATGATCTCCATTGCTGAAAGATATTATGGAGAAGATCCTTGCTGGTTGCTCACAATCGCACATGCATCCGATCTTTATGGGAAATCCATTCGAAGCTCCGATCTGATCAGTCTTCTCGAAAGTACTAGCTCACGTGAAGATCTTTTTCTTGAATGATCTAGATCTTTTCTTCAAATTTTTAGAATATTTTTAGAGATTGAAGATAAACTTATAAAGGATATGAAGAGGTGTAAGAAAGATGAAGAAAAAAATAATTTTTTTCTAATTTATTTTCTCTTCCCAAACTCTTACGATCAAAAATCTGAAATTCAGATTTTTGTGCACACCCCAAGAGAGAGGACCCTCCTCTCTCTTTTTCATGTTATGAACCATGCCTAAACTTCCACCATATGACAAGCTCTCTTCTGGTATCCTACACATACAAAAGAAATCACAAAAATCCCTTTTATAGGCATGTAAGGAGGTGGGGTGAAGAGTCCTAGTGATCCTAGACTCTTACAGGATCCTGCCTCTTTTCACAACTCCACATCCCAAAATACATAAAAAAAATATGGGATGCCCCTTTCCATATTTTTTTATGGTAAATTAGTTCTCTAACTAATATCTCATGAAAATTCTCCTCAAAATATCTCATATATAAGGAGAAAAAAATTTATTGGCATGGAGAGATTGATCTAGATGAGAATAGATTCTCCTGATAAGAAATATTTTGAAATCTAATTTTCAAAAATTTTTTTATCAAAACTAAATCAGATTTAGATATGAGATAGATAAGAAAAAAGACTCTTTGATGTAAAAATATCTCCTATAAAATAATTTTGTGCATGGAGATATATGGCGTGCAATCTGAGTTGGCGCAGAGAGAAGAGTCCTATTCTAATAAGGACTCTAAGTTTCCTTATTTGAATCCAAACCAAATCACATCTGATTTAGTCCAAATAAAATATATGAAACCCAATCTAATTAGGTACATAAATTTTTAATCAAATTTTAATCAAATTAAGAATTGATTGAATCAAAATCCTGATCAAATTAGGGATAATTTTTTCTTAATGATTAGGTCATCTCATAACCTAATCAGATCAAATCTAATTGAATCTAATTCAATTAGATTTTATTTAATTTTTTTTACTCAATCAAATTAAGCTAATCAATAATATAATTACTAATTAATTTTTTATTAATTTATTAATACTTGATAAATTAATTTATTATAATTTTTATATAAGACTAATCATCAATCAAATTGATGATTAAGCCCTTAAACGATTCTCAATCGTTGATCAGCCACATGATCAGTCAGAAACTTCTTTTAAGTGTGACCTCATAGGTTCGAACCTAAGCTGATAGTATAAAAATAAAAATAAATTTTTAAATCAATCGATGTAACTATCTAGCAATAATGATCTGACATCTGGATAGATCGAATGAAGACGAAGCAATATTCAAGAACCAATTGACGTATAGTTACCCTATAATTTATCCCTTTGATCTTAATGCTCGAGGATGACCTAAGATTTAACTGTCAATCCTAAATAAGTCATCCATATTATATTTCAATCTTTTTCAAATCCATCACATAGATTATTCGAGCTCAGATTTTGCTAAATTGAAATACACTGATGCATATCTCTTACTAATTTGGAGGGATCAATTCCATTTTGACTCACGCACCGACTTGAAAGTACTTAACTGCACCCAAAAATCTTTCATCATTAATTAAAAACTCAGTTAGTCTGATATCAAAATACAGTGAGTTGCTTGCAAGTCACCATGGTGATCTCAGATCAGAGGGACACTTATACCCATATCTTCGTGAGCTACTCTTGACAACAAAGTGCTCTACAGTTGGTTACGTTCAGTGATGATATACTCCTATATCTCATCTATATCTCATACCAGTATCTCTACACTATTTGGTTATGAGGACAACCAATGTATATGCACACAACGATCTACACTTGATATCACTATCGTCCTAGTAATAGCATATTATTTGATCACGAACCAGTTTAAAGGCTACACGATAAATTCTCTTTTATCGATCAAAGTAGTCCTAAGAACTTCATTACAACATAGGAGTTCATTAGAAGATGTATCCTTGTGATGAAAATATCAAATAACTTTTATTATTTATCAATTCATATATATTTATAATAGCACAATCGTTAAATAATTGGCTTTAGGACATAATTCCCAATAACTCTCACTTAGACTAAAGCCAATCAATATTTATATCATCTCAAAACTCTTAGATACTGAGGTTTTAGTAAATGAGTTGGTCAAGTTCTCTTTTTCATCAATCTTCTAAAGATTGACGTCACTTTAATAGAATTTTTGAATAAGGTAATAGCGATGCAAAATGCCTAGTAAGCTAATGGGACTTCAGCTCCTTGGCATGAGCTATGGCTCCGATGCTATACAATACACAGGACTATCATCAAAGGGTACCACTCCTAGCTTGTCACTGAACCTGTACAATCATATAGCTTTCTTGCAAGCATCGAATGCTGCAATGCATTCTGCCTCGCAATTTGAATTTGGCTATATTTTTCTGCTTGGAATCTTTTCCAGCAGATTGCTCCGTTATTTAGGATAAGGATGTATTCCGACACATTCTTGCTATTATTATATCCAACTAAAAATTAAAATCATACTCCACAAGTTTTAAGTCAGATTCTCCATAATCGAGTCACCGATCCTTAGTATTTTTCAAATACTTAAGGATGACCTTCCAGTGATTCTCATCTGGATCTTGCAAATATCCACTCACTACCCTAGTGAGTATACCATATCCAATCTTATACATGATATACATGATAGAATAAATTCTACTCATAAACATCCTATGTATATTGGACTGGAAAAATCCAAGCAGCCTCTTAGATCTATCTCTATAGATCTTTATTCCTAGGATGAGAGATGCTTTTTTGAAAGTCTTTTATAGAGAACAATAATAACAATGAAACCTTTATTCTCTGTAATGTAAGAAATATTATTTTTAATTAAAAAAAAATTATTCACATACAAGATAAGAAATATACTCATAGAACTATTAACCCATTTGTATTTGTAGGGTTCTTCTTCATTCTTAATGAAGCCATGCATTTTGATCACTTATTAAAATGCATATTTCAACTCCAAAATATTTAGCATTGCCATAGGAGAAAATTATCTCGTTATGGTCAACACCATAATGTTGGCAATATCTTTAGGCAACTAGATGAGCTTTGTAGGTCTCCACCTTCTCATATGCGCTACTCTAATCCTATTGGAGATCTACTTACACTTTATAAGTTTTATCCCATTGAGTGGATCAACAAATGTCCATACACCATTGACCTTCATGGAATCCATTTCGAACCTATGGCTCCAAGCCATTAATCAAAGTCGGACCTTTATATGGTATCCATGTAGGTGATTAGATCTTTGTTGTTTTCATCGAGTTCAATAGGATCACATCTCGGATCTAGATATCGAAGTATCTATCCGACGGATGCAGTATTCTATCGAATCTCTTTGATGGTGCCTCTACAATGGGTTTCAAATTTGATCTAATCAAATTCAGTTCTATGGATTCTCTAGATTGCATCGGTTCTTCTATCTATTGAACTTCATAAGTTCTATATTAAAGGCATCAGTACCTTCACTAAGGGACTCCTTTTTTGAAAGGAATGTCCAACAACTCTTATTCTTTAGCATGGTAGAAGTTATATCCCCTAGATTCTTTGGAATTATCCTGTAGAATAATATATATAGGATCAAAATCTAAGCTAATCGGTCAATAAATACTCGACATAAAATAAACACTCTCAAATCTTAAGGTAAGAGAATATCAACTTATGCCTAGTCCATATCTCATATGGAGTCTTTGCAACTGATTAATTTAGAATCCAGTTCAGAATATAACAAGCAGTCTTAGGAGCATAACTTTAAAAAAAATTGATAGACTTTTAAACCCCATCATTGATCGAACTATGTCTAACAAAGTCGATTCCAACAGAAGAGAATCCTATTCTCTTCCAGATATGTCAAAACTTACTTGAAATGCATTCTCCTCTTTGATCTAATCGAAGAATTTTAATGCTTTTTTAAATTTATTTTTCTACCTTATTATGGACTTATTTAAATATTTTAAATAATCTAAATTTATGGTAAATATGTTCGTAGATCCAATACATCAATATGTATCAGATTTAGAATATCATTGGCTCGTTCATCTTTTCCAGCAAAAGGTGACTTAGTCATCTTATTAAAGAGATAAGATTAATAGGTTAACAATGATCACAATCATTGACTTCAAAAATTATCTCCTATTAATCTTATTCTTGTTTAATGATCGAGCCTAAATTGTCAAAGGTAGATATTTCTGATATTATCTACTTTAGAAAGTTTATTTGATTGTGTACAATACACTAACAGACTGTGTCTATTCATAAATGTCATTTCTCAGTTGTCCATATGATTTTGATATCATTTATAATGATATCATAAAAATCATTAGACAATAGTGACAATCACTAAAATGATATTATTAGAATTGAAAACAGACTCGACGATTCTCAAAATCAAGATTGGAACATAACTTCCAATTCTAATGTTCAGGAAGCTCATGCTGTTTTCAATCTTTCTACTATCCTGAAGTCATTGCAACAATTTGCATAGACTTCTAATATCCAATACCTAAATAGTAGTATCACAGATAGAGAAATCATAAGGGGTTATCATATAAGTACCTTATTCAGCAATCCTTTGCTAATTTCTCTTCCTTTGCTTGTTCAGATCAAGGGACTCTGTCAGACTAGGTCAATCTTAGACTTTTTTATCAGTTCGGACTCCTCAGCTCAAGCATGACTTTTTTTGCACCTTCTTTTTCTTTCTCAAAGGATTATTTTTTAACTGAAGATATATCTTCAGAGATACAAAAGAAATCCTTCAATATTTGAAAAATTTTCTCTCACTGAGCATCATCGAATTTACAACTAAATTCATGCTCTTTGCTGCTCCCAATAACACCACATGGTGATATGATCATTTGGCTACTTCTAATAAGTATCTTTGATCGCATCATATGTGTTGGATGTGAGAACATCAGGTGCTAAATCCATAATCATATGTAGGATCCATTCATACTCTAGAACTATTCGCAACTTTCGATATTAATTATCAAAGTTGGGTCCTATAAGTCAGTCACTGTCAAACAGTGAATGGAGCAATGTACATCTAGCCATAACTGAAAGAAAAACACGACCTCTATGTTTATGAATTGATTAAGCCTAAAGACTTGGACTTTAGTTTAAAGGTTCTCCCACTATTTTATACGAATTGGTAGCCTCTATCTCCAATTTGAGGAATTACTCTAATTTCTTAGTGGGTACTAGAATCCACATGGACTGCACATGAGCCCGACTTTGGTCGGCTCACCCATATACATCTATGGGTAGGTTCTTAACCAATTATTTTATCAAATAATTTTTAGTAATTGATTTAGCCTCAGATAATTTTTCAGTTGACTTTGGTCTTCTCTACAAGTCCTGATTAGATCCAACCATTAACATGATTATACTTATGAATCCAACTATCAAATAATTAGGCCCGACTTTGGTTGGCTAACCTAACCACTTGATAGAGAAACTCGACTAAGTCATCATATTATTGAATGATAATTTCAATAGCAGATAAACACCAGGCCTTTGGGCCTCCAATGATTATCATATTAATGGACCCATTATCATCCAACTTAATAGGAGGCTATGATTTAGTTATCCCCATAACTAGCTCATTTTAAGGACCTAATAATTTAGAAGATTTTAATCAATTTAGAGAAGAGATGAGAAGAGATCAATCAGTAAACCACAATCCTCCCACTGACTTTACCAAGTTATTGAATTGGATTATGGTCATACTGGTTGAACTGGCACCTAGATCAGTCACACTGATCAATCTTAATGACATGGGTCAACTCGAATCACTTAGTGGTCTAATCAAGATATAATTTATCAAATTGACCAAATAAGTGAGATCGATGGGAGGGTCTGCTAAGCTTGCCTTAAACACCATCGAAATCATCAGGTAAACTGCTCCCAATTAAAAACCATCGATCGGAATGTCGAACTTACTTGAGACACCAATTGGTTAATTAGTTTTGATTTGACTAACCTAATGATTCAGGTTCAACCACTGAGCTATAATCAAGATCTATTTGGTCTAATCAAAGACATAGACTTGATCATCTACAACTATTTATTGGCTCTAGAGAAATTCTGATTTAATTTAATTCAATATTTGGTTAGATTTAATCAATTCTTTTAGTTAGTCCATTAACTCTTTGATTCTAACCTTAGGTCTAACCTAATTAAGAAGACCTGATTTGAGCTAACCCATGCCCCATGTTTTGTGCAATGTCATTAGATCTCAAATCATAATTCTAAATCTAATCAACTCAATACTTAATTCTCAATTAAGTTTTGTATCAACATAGTTAAGGTTTTGAAAATAATTTTCACATGTAAATCATAAAATATTTTAGATCAAATCTGAATTTTTTATGATTTTAAATTAAAATATTTTTGATTAAATAAGATTAGATGTAACTAACTTCTTCGCAACTGGCATCACATACAACAACACCTAGGGTTTCAAGATCTAGGGTTTTGCAAGAAAATAAGTTTTCTCTTTTTATTTTTTTCTTTATGGGATCTAATCACATGGCACCCCTACATGTCATAAGAGCACCCCATCGAATGGAAAGAGAGGGCCTCTAAACCCTTCTTGCTCCTATGATCAGACGGCCTGGTGATCAACCCAATCCAAGTACTTGCTAATCGGATCATCTAATCTAATCACATATCATATATGCATGAATTTAGATCTAATCTAAATTATATCAGATCTGATTATAACTTTAGATTACATCTAAATCAGATCATAAATATCACATGTATGACATAAAATCAGATTTTATCAATAATTAGCAAAAACTAGGATAATCTTTTCACTATAAGGGGTAAACCCTACAGCAGGACAACCTTATGTCAGTTTGTGCAATCAATCATTAATTAAATTTAGATTAAAATATTATATATTAGATCTAAATAAAATTAAAATTTAGATTTAATATGTACATAAAACATGCCATAACAAATCTAGGTTCTGATGCCACTGTTGAAAAATGTAGGCGATTTCATACATGTATTTTAAAATTTTTTGAAAAAAATTATAACGAAAGATAATTAGATTAATCAAATTAATCTAACATGTATATAATTTAATCATCAAATTAATCTACTCTAGAATCTATGATATGTTATGTTGCATATAAAATCTAAAATAATTCAAAGATAAAATCAGCATGCATGCATGTGAGCAGTAGATCACATTTACTTGTAATCTAAGTTCAGAACTTCATACCTGATCATGGGTCGATAATCTTCGTTATCAAAAGATATTGTGGAGAGGATCCTTGCTGGTTGCTCGCAGTCGCACATGCAATCGATCTTTCTGGAAAATTCACTCGAAGCTCCGATTTGATCGATCTTCTCGGGAGTGCTAGCTTGTGTGAAGATCATTTTCTTGATCGATCTAGATCCTTTCTTCATATCTCTAGAACCTTTCTAAAGATTAAAGATGAACTTATAGAGGATAAAAAGAGGTTAAAAAAAGATGAAGAAGAAAATAATTTTTTCTAATTTATTTTTTCTTCTCAAACCCTTACGATCAAAAATCTGAAATTTAGATTTTTGCACACACCCCAAGAGAGAGGATCCTCCTCTCTATTTTTCACATCATGAATCATGCCTAAACTTCTACCACATGAAGAGATCTTTTCTGGTATCTTACACACACAAAAAAAAACCATAAAAGCCCCTTTTATAGGTGTGTAAGTAGGTGGGTGAAAAGTCCTAGTGATCTTAGACTCTTACAGGATTCCGCCTCCCTTCACAACTCCACATCCCAAAATATACCAAAAAGATATAGGATGCCCCTTCCCATATTTTTTTATAGCCCACAAAAAATCTCCTTAAAATATTGCATATATAATGAGAAAAAAATTTATTGGCATGAAGAGGTTGATCTAGATGAGAACAGATTCTCCTGATAAGGAATATTTTGAAATCTAATTTTAGAATCTTTCTTGTATCAAAACTAAATCATATTTGGATGTGAGATATATAAAGAAAAAAAAAATTTGGCGTGAAAAAATTTTATACAAAATAATTTTGTGCATGGAGATATATGGTGTGCAATCTGGATTGACACAGGGAGAAGAGTCATATTCCAATAAGGACTCTAAGTTTTTTTATTTGAATCCAAATCAAATCACATCTAGTTTAGCCCAAATAAAATATATGAAACCTAATCTAATTAGGTTCATAAATTTTTAACCAAATTCTAATCAAATTAAAAATTGATTGAACTAAAATTCTGATCAAATCAGGGATAATTCTTTCTTAGCGATTGGGTCATCTTATAACCTAATCAGATCAAATCTAATTAAATCTAATTCAATTAGATTTTATTTAATCCTCTTTACTCAATCAAATTAAGCTAATCAATAATATTATTACTAATTAATTTTTCATTAATTTACTAACACTTGGTGGATTAATTTATTGTAACTTTTGCATAAGGTTAATCATCAATCGAATTGATGATTAAGCCCTTGAACGATTCTCAATCGTTGATCAGCCACATGATCAGTCAGAAATTTTTTTTGAGTATGATCCCATAGGTTTGAACCTAAGTCGATGGCACAGAAATAACTTTCTAAACCAATCAATGTAACCATCTAGCAATGATGACCCAACATCCGGATAGGTCAAATGAAGGTGAAGCAACATTCAAGAACCTATTGACATATGGTTACCGTATAATTCATCCCTTTGACCCTAATGCTCGAGGATGATCTAGGATTTAACTATCAATCCTAGATAAGTCATCCATATTATATTTTAATCTTTTTCAAATCCATCACATGGATTATTCGAGCCCAAGTTTTGCTAAATTGAAATACACTGATGCATATCTCCTACTAATTTGGAGAGATCAATCCCATCTTAACCACGCACCGACTTGACAAGTACTTGACTGCACCCAAAAATTTTTCATCACTAAATTAAAAATTTAGTTATTCCGATATCAAAGTACAGTGAGTTGCTTGTAAATCTCCATGGTGATCTCAGATCGAAGGGACACGTGTACCCATACCCTTCACGAGCTATCCTTGACAGCAGAGTACTCCGTAATTGATCACGTTCAGTGATGATATATCCTACATCTTATCTATATGTCATATCAATATCTCCACATCATTTGATTACGAGTACAACTAACGCATATGACACACAACGATCTACACTTGATATCGCTATCATCCTAATAATAGCGTATCATTTGGTCATGAACTAGTTTAAGGACTATGTGATAAATCTTTTTTTATCGATCAAAGTAGTCCTAAAGACTTCATCACAATATAGGAGTTCATTAAAAGATGTATCATTGTGATGAAGAATATCAAATAACTTTTATTATTTATCAATTCATATATATTTATAATTAGCACAATCGTTAAATGATTAGCTTTAGGACATAATTTTCAATATGGTCCACATTGTGTCTCCATCTCAAAAATTTTATGACTCCTCACTTGGACTACTCTAGCTAGAGTTTTGTTGAATTGAAATACAGTGATACATCATCTCAAATTTTACTTGAAGCAGTCAATCTCATCTTAACTCACACTCAGACTTCACAAGTACTTGACTGTACCCACAAACTTTCCATCATCGAATGAGAAGTTCAAATAGTCGGCACCAAAGCACAGTGAGTTGCCTGCAAGTCATCAAGATAGCCTTAGATCAGAGGGACACTTATACCCATATCCCATCAGAGCAATCTTTGACAACAGAATACTCCAAAAGTGGTCACACTCAGTGAAATATACTCTTACATATCATCCATATGCCATATTCATGTCACCACATACCTTGATTAAGAGGACAACTAACTAATACGACACACAATGACCTACACTCGATGCAATTATCATCTTTGTAACAATTGTATCATTTGGTCGCAAGCAGAATTTAAGAACCACACAATAAATTCTTCTTTATCATTTTGAAAGTAGCTCTAAGGACTTCATCATAACATATAAATTCTATTTAGGAAGATGTATTCCTTATGATGAATCTATTAGATAATATTTATTATTTTATAATTTATATATATATATGGAGCACAATCATCTACAACCTAGATGAATGACTTTAGGATACATTTTCCAATACTAGCAATACTGAAACGAACCCAAAGGAGCACGTGAAGGCAATTAACTTGAGGAGTGAAAAATAGTTGGAGGAACAACCAAGGAAAGAGCTTGTAAAGGAGCAAGTAAAGGAACATGCTCAAGAAGCAACTGTGGTCAAAGAGAAGCTAAAAGAGAAAAAGGAAGGGCCAATAAAACCCTACATTCCATCAATCCCTCTTCCTCAAAGGCTCAAACAAAGTAAGGATGATAAGAACTTCTTGAAGTTTTTGGAGGTCTTCAAGAAACTACACATAAATGAAATATATTCCATTTGCGAAGGCACTAGCTCAGATGCCTAGCTATGCCAAATTTTTGAAGGACATCCTCTCCAAAAAGAGAAGGCTAGAGGACCATCAGACAGTCATGCTCACTGAAGAATGCAGTGCAATCATTCAGAACAAGTTACTATCAAAACTAAAGGATCCAGGGAGTTTTACAATTCCATACAATATTGGCAATATTGAATTCGCTAAAGCATTGTGTGATTTAGGTGCTAGCATTAACTTGATACCTTTATCTATTTTCAGGAAGCTTGGATTGGGGGATGTGAAACTAACCAGTGTTTCATTACAACTAGCTGATCGATCGATGACATATCCTAGAGGCATAGTGGAGGATGTATTACTCAAGGTGGACAAATTCATCTTCCTAATAGATTTCATTGCCTTAGATATGGAGGAAGATAGAAAGGTTCCTTTGATATTGGGGCACCTATTTCTTGCAACTGGCAAGGCACTTATAAATGTCCATGAGGCTAAGCTTACTTTATGAGTGGGGTAAGAAGAGGTAATTTTTAATATGCTTAATTCTTCTAAATATCCTCTTGAGAATGATGAGTATTTTAGATTAGATGTGATTAATAAATTTCTTAGTGAAATAATTGACAATTTTGAACATGGCTTGATTAATTGTGTTGAAGAGAAAATTGTTGAAAATAAATTCAAAGAGTTAATTGAGCATGTTGATGTGTTAAATGATGTTTAGAAAGTACAAGATTCAGTAGAGGCTAAGCTAAGCCCTAAGCTTAAGCTTGAGCAGCTCCCCTCCTACTTAAGGTATTCATTCTTGGGAGATTCATCTACTTTTTCTGTTATTATATATGCTCATTTGTCCACTGAACAAGAAAAAAAATTATTGCATGTGTTGAGAAAGCATAAGAAAGCACTAGGCTAGTCTATTGATGATATTAGGGGAGTTAGTCCTAGTATATGCATGCATAAAATTTTAATAGAAGATAACTACAAATCTTCAATTGAGCATCAATGTAGGTTAAATCCTAATATGAAAGAAGTAGTTAGAGCTGAAGTAATAAAATTACTTGATGCAGGAATTATCTATCCTATTTCTGATAGAGGTTGGGTGAATCCTGTTCAAGTAGTTTCTAAAATAGAGAGGATGGCTGTTATTACAAATGATAAAAATGAGCTGATACCCACTAGGACATCACTGATTGGCATGTGCGTATTGATTATAGGAAGTTAAACAAAGCCACATGCAAGGACCATTTTTCTTTGCCTTTCATTGATCAGAGATTATCTGGATATACCTTCTACTGTTTCTTAGATGATTATTCAGGATATTTTCAAATTTCTATTACACCTGAGAACCAAAAAATAATTACATTTACTTGTCCATATGGAACATTTGCATATAGAAGAATGCCATTTGGGTTATGTAATCTACCTACGACTTTTCAAAGGTGTATAATGGCTATATTCTCTGATATGGTTGAAAATTTATTAAAATCTTTATGGATGATTTTTTAGTTTTTGGTTCTTCTTTTGATATGTATTTGACTAATCTCTCCCAAGTTCTACAGCATTGTAAAGAAATGAATCTTATGTTGAACTGGGAGAAGTGTCATTTTATGGTGCAGGAAGGAGTAGTGTTAGGCCACAAGATTTCATCTAGAGGCATAAAAGTGGATAAAGCAAAAGTGGAGGTCATTGAGAAATTACCACCACCAACATCTGTTAAAGGAGTGAGGAGTTTCTTAGGGCATGCTAGCTTCTATAAAAGATTTATAAAAGACTTCTCCAAAATTACCAAACCTCTTTATAATTTATTGATCAAGGATGCACCTTTTAAATTTACTGATGAGTGTTTGGTTGCTTTTAATAGGTTGAAGAGAGAATTAATCTCAGCTCCTATCATCACTACACTTGACTGGAATCTACCATTTGAACTCATGTGTGATGCAATCGACTATGCTGTAGGTGCTGTCTTGGGGCAAAGAAAGGAGAACAGGCTTCATGTGGTGTACTATGCAAGTCAGATACTGAATGATGCACAGTTAAACTACACCACAGAGGAGTTGCTTGCTATTGTTTTTGTTTTGATAAATTTAGGCCATATCTTATAGAAACAAAAACAATAGTGTATACTAATCATGCAGTAATTAAATATTTACTTGAAAAGAAGGATACGAAGCCAAGACTAATTCATTAGTTGCTCTTGTTGTAGGAATTTGACTTAGAGATTAATGACAAGAAAGGAGCAGAAAATCTTGTAGCAGATCACTTGTCTCGATTAGAGTTAGGTAAAAAAAATGAAGACATTGAGATACCCATTAGTGAGTCATTCCTTGATGAGCAGTTATTTGCATTACTCACATCTGGCACACCCTGGTATGCTGATATTATTAATTTTAAGGCATGTAATATTATTCCTCTTGAATTTAATTACCAGTCAAAAAAAAAAATTTACATGATATAAAATATTATTTTTGGAAGGATCCATATTTATATAAGTATTGTGCAGATTAGCTTATTAGGAAATATGTGCCTAATGATGAAACTAAAAATATTTTTAAATACTGTCATTCATTAGAGTGTGGGGGCCATTTTGGACCTAGCAAAATAGCTGCTAAGGTATTATAGTGTGGTTTTTATTGGCCTAACCTATTTAAAGATGCTATTGCTTTTGTTTCTTCTTGTGATCAATGTCAAAGAACCAAAAGTATTTCTTTTAGATAGGAAATGCTACTAACCAATATCCTTGAGGTAGAGCTGTTCGATGTGTGGATAGTAGATTTTATGGGGCCTTTTCCATCTTCTCATTCAAATCAATACATCCTGATGGTAGTGGACTATGTATCCAAATGGGTTGAGACAGTAGCACTTCTCTCTAATGATGCCAAGAGTGTGCTCAAGTTCTTTAAGAAATACATATTCACACACTTTGGTGTTCCAAGAGCTATCATCACGGATGGAGGTAAGCATTTTTGTAATCATTATTTGGGTTCTCTACTAACAAAATATGGTGTTACTCATCATGTAGGTACACCATATCATCTCAAACAAGTAGACAAGTGGAGATCTCCAACCATAAAATTAAGAAGATATTGGAGACTACTGTCAACTCATCAAGAAAGGATTGGTCCCTAAAATTAGATGATGCATTGTGGGCATATAGAATAGCATTCAAAACACCAATTGGGTTGTCCCTGTATCACCTAGTTTATGAGAAAGTATGTCAGTTACCTATGGAGCTAGAGCATCGAGCTTACTAGGCAACTAGGTTGCTAAATTTCAATATGAAAGCTATTGGGGAGAAGAGGTTATTGTAGCTTAATGAACTTGATGAGTTCCATCTCTATGCCTATGAAAATGCAAAAATTTATAAGGAGCAAATGAAAAAATGGCATGACAAACATATTATAAGGCGTGAATTCCAAGTAGGACAAAAAGTGTTGCTATATAACTTCCACCTAAAGCTATTTCCAAGCAAGCTCCAGTCTAGGTGGTCGGGTCCATTTGAGATTGTACAATTTTTTTCATATGGAGCTGTTGAGCTAAAGAGTAGTGATAGACCTTCAAGGTCAATGGGCAAAGGTTGAAGGAATACATAGATGAAGGATTTGAGCAACTGAAGATCTCCGTATTGCTGACATAATGCGCTGGGATAGTCAAGCTAACGACTATAAACTAGCGCTTCTTGGGAGGCAACCCAAGCAAAATTTTTTTGAATTTTTATTTTCTTTATTTTTGTGAATTAAATCAATTTTAATTTTTATCTTTACTATATTTTCAGAGTTTGAATGGACATTATTTACTTTTTGTATGGACATTGAAGAAAAAAAGAGAGGTGAAATGATTAAGGACAAGTTGCAAACTCGCACAAGCGCATAGGCACGCTACAAAGGGGAGTGCTCCTAACCTTTAAGAATGTCTTGCTATAATATGTACTGTAGTGGTGATTTTGCCATGTATTGACATTGAGGACAATGTCTAATTCAGGTTTTGGGGGTGCATTTGCATATGTATTTGTATGAGCATTTCGTGTTAGTAATATAGGATTATCATTATGTTTGCATCCATATCTTTGTTTTTATTTTATTTTATTAATTTTATTTAATAAAATTAATTTTTGAAAAAAAATTATGTTTTGTGGAATGTTGATTCACTGATGACTTGTAAGGATATAGAGGGGGATGTTTTCACCTGTGTTATTGTTTGGCTACCTTGGCTTTGAATTTGGAAGTCAAATTCAGTGATTGACTATTTTAGACTTGTAAATACTTAGATAGAGTCTCGTATAGGAGATAGTTACTTTACTTCGGTAATCCTATTTATAAGCTTTGTTGTGTCTGTTGAAATAAAATGTAGGCAATTTGCTTGAGAGAAATGATATAGGCATTTCTTTGTTATACCCTTTTTGATCCCATGTATTTTCTTTCCATCTTATCTCATATCTACTATTCATTTTTTTGTGAGACAATGGTTAGAGCATACTGGAATTTTAGTATTCCTTCCATATTCAGAAAAAAAAAAAAGCATAATCTACTCCATTGTTTCAAATTGCCAAGTAACTAGGAGCATTCATAAGCCCCATGTTTGCTTTTACGTCAAACAGTGACTTGAATTACAAGAATACAAAGCACTTTGAGTATATGACTTCCTAAGTAACCAAGTGCCTTCATGACCAATGTCAGTATTCACATAAAAAGGCAAATGATGACTTAAGGAAGAGTGCCAAAGTGTATAGGCTGTTCTGAAAGTATAAAATAAAACAAATAAGGGAAGGGATGTAAAGTATAAGTGATTGAGTATGCTCTGATTTATTGTGATTAATTTATTTTCACTTGTGTGACTATAACCATCATTCTTGTTGCTTGCTTTTCATTTTTTATTAACCCATAAAAGTCCTATTGATCTCTTGAGTATGTTGTTTGCACTAGTGGAGATGGACTGATAGGGTTTGCTTGCAGGGTTGGATGTTTGAGCTGAATTATTTTATTAAAACCCAAAGGAAGCAAGGTAGCTATTGATTGTGTGCATTTTCTTTGAGTATGAATGAGTTTGGAATGGTTAACTTGTATGTTTGCCTTTTAGTTTTGGGTTGAGGTGGTTAAGCCGTGGCATTTGGGGACAAGCAAAAACTTAGGTTTAGGGGTATTTGATGTATTGCATTTTTATAATAATTATTATTATTAGTTTTTAATGATTTTGATATTTTTGGAATAATAAATTAACACAATGATCAATCTAATAAATTGGTATAATAATTAAATTAATAAATATAAAAACTAATATATTTTATGTCAATTGCAGGTAATCAAGCTAGATCACACCTAATTAGGCTTAACCATATTTTAAAGGTCAAATTAAGTGAAATTGATTGAGTCCAATTCAGTAAGATTAGTCATCCGGAGTCATCAGGGTCTTGCATCAAAATTAGAATCCATCTCAAAGTAGAATAACCAAATCAAGTCATCAATGGACCCCACACCTCAGCCTTGTTGGTGCCATCAGCTAGAAAAGAAACCAGGGGTACAAAAAATAAATCAAGCAATTAATCTTTCTCATCTCGTCAACCAACCTTAAATTTGGATACTGGCATGAGGGCCCTTGAAAGGCAACTTACTAGACTCCAAATTGAGCAAGACCAGATCCTACAGAATGTAATTTATGAAACATAATTTATGAAATTGAATTTGGATTCCAGAAAGGTGGCTACATCAGATTAAAGTTGGTAACAATGTGGGACACAATAGAAAACACCCGATACATCCAGATTCTTTCTATTTTTTCTTGGCACAGAGATTCAATATGACAACTAATTTTGGATGGCAAGGAGCTATCTTGGAAAGGATTAAATGGCAAAAAATTAGAGTCCAAACTGATTTTGCATGAGGAGCAAACTTGGAAAGAATTGGGACCAATTCTTAGAAGACCTAATTTGGGCGGCTAAAATCTTACTTTATTTTGCAGATTTTGTGGACCCAAGAAGGCTGAAGAAGGAAGGAATCCTTCTCCTCTGATTAACCACACCTCCTTTCTTCCTTTTACCATGGAAATCAGAATAAAATCAAAAAATTTGGGGTGGCATAAGGAGTAGATGGCTGGTGGTTGCTAAAGCCTATCCAAATGAGGAAAGATTCTATACCAAATAAGAAAAATTATACATGGAATAAAGTCATGAGAAAAATACCACCTTAACCCTAGCCCTAGCCCTATTTAAGGGCCCCAAAACACCAATAGGTATGGGGGGAAGAATCATCTTGGGAAGCCAAAAATCAAGTAAGAAATTTGGAGTACCTGGGAGATTTGAAGAGAGGATTCATTCAGCTCTGCAATTCCTTCAAAGTTTTTAATTTTTTCTCCTATTTACTTTGAATTTATTTTGTAGAATTCATTGTTAGGATGATTTTGGATTTTTATTCTAGTAAACTTGAGTTTGATTTTGATATTATGAGGAGCTAAATTTTTTGCTAGAGTACCGATGTAGCTTGGATTTAATTTTAATTTTAAAATTTTATATTAATTTTTTTATTAATATAATTGCTTGTTGTTTGCACTTAATGCTTTTGAGTATTATTATCTTTGATACTTGATTGATTTTGATTTATAATTGGTACCGAAAAGAAAGATTATAAATTGGAGTTAATAACAAGCATCATAAGAATAATAATTAGAGGGAAAGCAAAAGATTTGACCCATGGGATCTTAAGAATAATCACTGTGCTTAATGAATTAATTGAAATCTATTTTACTATTGGGAGATAGATTATAAGTTTTAATTAGTATTTTAATAAGTCTCGATAGAGATTATTAAATAATTTAGGATTATTAATCTTTACATTAATAATTAAATTTAGATTATTAATTAGAATAGCTGAAATTGATAATTAGTCTACGTGAAATCAAATATATCCTAGTACTTTATCAATCAAATTTTGATTCAATTTTCATTGAGTTCTTTAGAGTTAATTCTAGCTTTAGTTAAATTTATTTTCATTGTTATTCAGTTTGGATCATTCAGATATTAGTAGAATTAGCATTTATTTTTGATAATTAAACTCAATCCTCATGGAAATGATCTCTTATTCATTATTATTTTACTTGAGCGATTTTATGCACTTGCAAAATAGGCTATCAAGTTTTTGGCACCATTACCAAGGACTGATGCTTTAATATCAAGAATAGCTTATTTTAATAGTAATCAAGATATTTTTTTATTATTTATTTAATTTTAATTTTAATTTTTTGATATTAAAAAAAATATAATATATATATATATTATGTTATTTTGTGATATCTTGTCTTCTTAATTGCTCTCTAATATTTGCTTATTATTATTGTAGGTCTAAAAAAGAAAAAAATATATATTTTACTACTTTTTAATTTTTATTTCTTGCTTTAAATTACTTTTTATATGATAAATCTTTATGCTTTCTAGCTAGATTATCTTAATTGCATAGTTTAACAATTACTTTATTTTGCACAACTAACTTATTGCTTATTATTCTTAGAGATTTCTTATTTTTTATAGTTTAAAATAATTTACTACCTTTTATAGCTTAGTGATTTATTTTTTTTTTAAGACTTAAATACTTAAACTTACTTTTCTGTAAAATCTTAAAAAAAATATCACTGACATTTCATAACACTTAACTAATATAGTATAACAAAAAAAATTCTAACTTGATTGGACACTGTGTTTCTTTGCATTGCACCTTCATAATCAACTTTAAAGGTACTTAACCTATTAATGAGATAAGATGGGGATTTGATCACCTTTTCTTAGCCCAAAAATCACATCTTTCATCCTACATAATCTAAACCTTAATCTAAAATCAATCAAACATTGGCCCTAGAATATTCGAGCTTAATAGGACAAGAAAGTCTTAGAGTTGGATCAGGTTTGGATTGGTTAATTACTCGATGTCTAAGGTAAGTGGTTTAGGAAGGTGGATTTTAATTGATTCTGTTGTTTGATCTGACCAACTCAGTTGGTGTCTAAGGAAAATAACAAGTAAAAGACCTCTCACATCTTATACTTACTTGGTCAAGTCAGTTAGTCAGTTTTGGGTTTGGAGTGCTCAAAGACGGTCTAGGAACAGTTAGGAGCTATCTAGATCTAGGTTAACCCTAGGATAGAGAGTCTATTTTGTGCTAACTTATTTGTCATTAAAATTTAAACCTAATTAAAATACTCATCTCTTTCATCTCTAGATTTAGGACTCCTTAGGACTCATCTCTAGAACTCTTTTCTTTTCTGTCTTTCCTTCCTCTTCTCTCTTCTCCTATAAAAAATATATAAAATAATATTAAAAAAAATCTTGCAAATTTGCAACTTGAAAAAGAGAATCGGGTCGACTTGTAAGAATTGAATCAAACCCCATTTCAAGTCAAGGAATTGAACACACTTGTAGATAAAATAGAAAAGCCATCAAAGAAGGGAAGAAATCTAAGGAAAAAGTTGATCCAAAAATGGCTCAAGATCTAAGGAGAGAAGTAGCTGCAGTAGAAAATAATGAGGCTGCTGGAGAGGTAAAACTCCAAGGCACTGTGGGATTATGCCATGACTATTGTGAATAGAGCTTCATCTAGCATCACAAGCCACCTGTGCAGGCAAACAACTTTGAGATCAAGCCTGCTTTGATCCAAATGGTCCAGACAATAGTTCAGTTTGGAGGATTGCCCAATGATGACCCTAATATGCACATTACAATCTTCTTGGAGATATGTGATATCCTTAAGCAGAATGGAGTGTCAGATGATGCAATTCGACTGAAACTGTTCCTATTTTCACTGAGAGACAAGGCTAGAGTATGGTTACAGTCTCTTCCTACTGGCTCGATCACCACTTGGAATGACTTAGCACAAAAATTTTTGGCAAAATTCTTTTCACTTGCTAAGATTGCCAAGTCGAGGATTGACACCAAACCTTCATGCAATTCGACATGGAGACCTTATATGAAGCCTGGGAAAAGTTCAAGGATTTGCTTAGGTGTCCACACCATAGGCTGCCTAAATGGTTGGTTGTGCAAACCTTCTACAATGGGTTGAATAATCATACCAAAATTAATAATGATGCTGCAGCTGGACGTTCATTGATGGGGAAGTCGCATGATGAGACCTATGATCTTTTGGAGGAAATGGCCAACAACAATTACCAGTGGCCCAATGAGAGGAACATGACGAGGAGACCTGCTGGGGTTCATGAGATAGATTCTATTACTGCACTCAATGCAAAGGTAGACACTATTTTCAAAAAATTAGATTAGTTATCTATTAATGCTATTAATACTCATATGCAGACCTGTGAGATATGTACTAGACAACATGCTACTCGAGATTGTCCGATTGATAGTTCATTCATGCCTCTAGTACAAAAATAAGTGCAATACGTGGCCAACTAGGAAAGGCAATAGAACAATCCATACTCAAACACCTACACGCCTGTCTGAAAGAATCATCCAAATTTTTCTTGAAGAAATCAACATCAACAACAGAATTATCAAAATAGAGGACCACCTGGTTTCCCATAGCAAGAAAAGAAGTCCAACCTGGAAGAATTGGTTGCAACTCTCACCAAGGCTACTACTGATTCCATGGGCAAAACTAAGGCAAACTTCCAAAACTAGCAAGCTGCCATTAAGAACTTGAAAGTTCAAATGGGACACTTGGCCAACATGGTAGCTAACAGAACTCAAGGATCATTGCCTAGCAATACTGAAACGAACCCGAAGAAGCATGTGAAGGTAATTACCTTGAGAAGTGAAAAATAATTGGAGCAACCAAGGAAAGAGCCTATAAAGGAGCAGGTAAATGAACAAGCTCAAGAAGAAACTATGGTCGAAGAGAAGCTAAAAGAGAAAAAGAAAGAGCCAATAAAACTCTACATTCCACCAGTCTCTTTCCCTCAAAGGCTCAAGCAAAGTAAGGATGATAAGAACTTTCTGAAGTTTTTGGAGGTCTTCAAGAAACTGCACATAAATATTCCATTTGCGGAGGCACTAGCTCAAATGCCTAGATATGCCAAATTCTTGAAGGACATCCTCTCCAAAAAGAGAAGGCTAGAGGACTACAAGATAGTCATGCTCACCAAAGAATGCAATTCAATCATTCAGAATAAATTGCCATCAAAACTAAAGGATCCAGAGAGTTTTACAATTTCATGCAATATTGGCAATATTGAATTTACTAAAGCATTATGTGATTTAGGTGCTAGCATTAACTTGATGCCTTTATCTATTTTCAAAAAATTTGGATTGGGGGATGTGAAATCGACCAATGTTTCATTACAACTAGCTAATCGATTGGTGATATATCCTAGAGGCATGGTAGAGGATGTATTAGTCAAGGTGGACAAATTCATCTTCCCAGTGGATTTCATTTTCTTGGATATGAAGGAAGATAGAGAGGTTCCTTTGATATTGGAGCACCCATTTCTTGCAACTGGCAAGGCACTTTTAGATGTCCATGAGGATAAGCTTACTTTATGAGTGGGGCAAGAAGACATAATTTTTAATGTGCTTAATTCTTCTGAATATCCTCTTGAGAATGATGAGTATTTTAGATTAGATGTGATTAATCAATTTGTTAGTGAAATAATTGATAAGTCTGAACATGCCTTGATTAATTGTGTTGAAGAGAAAATTGTTGAAAATAAATTCGAAGAGTTAATTGAGCATGTTGATGTGTTAAATGATGTTGAAAAAGTATATAATTCAGTAGAGGCTAAGCCAACCCCTAGGCTGGAGCTTAAGCAGTTCCCTTCCCACTTAAAGTATGCATTCTTTGGAGACTCACCTACTTTTTCTATTATTATATCTTCTCATTTGTCTGCTGAACAAGAGGAAAAATTGTTGCATGTGTTGAGAAAGCATAAGAAAGTACTTGGCCGGTCTATTGATGATATTAAGGGAATTAGTCCTAGTATATGCATGCATAAAATTTTAATGAAAGATAACTACAAACCTTCAATTGAGCATCAACATAGGTTAAATCCTAATATAAAAGAAAAAGTTAGAGCTGAAATAATGAAATTACTTGATGCAAGAATTATCTATCCTATTTCTAATAGTAGTTGGGTGAGTCTTGTTCAAGTAGTTCCTAAGAAAGGGGGGATTATTGTTATTACAAATGATAAAAATGAGTTGATACCTACTAGGACAGTCACTGGTTGGTGTGTGTGTATTGATTGTAGAAAGTTAAACAAAGCCACACGCAAGGACCATTTTTCTTTGCCTTTCATTGATCAAATGCTTGATAGATTGTCTGGATATACCTTCTACAGTTTCTTAGATAGTTATTCAGGATATTTTCAAATTTCTATTACACCCGAGGATCAAGAAAAAACTACATTTACTTGTCCATATGGAACATTTGCATATAAGAGAATGCCATTTGGGTTATGTAATGCATCTGCGACTTTTCAAAGGTGTATGATGGCTATATTCTTTAACGTGGTTGAAAAATTTATTGAAATCTTTATGGATGATTTTTTAGTTTTTGGTCCTTCTTTTGATATGTGTTTGACTAACCTCTCCCAAGTTCTGTAGTGTTGTGAAAAAATGAATCTTGTCTTGAATTGGAAGAAGTGTCATTTTATGGTGTAGGAAGGAGTTGTGTTAGGCCACAAAATTTCATCCAGAGGCATGGAAGTGGACAAACCAAAGGTGGAGGTCATTAAGAAATTATCACCACCCACATCTGTTAAAGGAGTGAAGAGTTTTTTAGGACATACTGGCTTCTATAGAAGATTTATAAAAGACTTCTTCAAAATTACCAAACCTCTTTGTAATTTATTGATCAAGGATGCACCTTTTAAATTTTCTGATGAGTGTTTGGTTGTTTTTGATAGGTTGAAGAGAGAATTAATCTCAGCTCCTATCATCACTACACCTGACTGGAATCTATCATTTGAACTCATGTGTGATGCAAGCGATAACATTGTAGGTGCAATCTTGGGGGAAAGAAAGGAGAACAGGCTTCATGTGGTATACTATGCGAGTCAGATATTGAATGATGCATAATTGAACTACACCACTACAGAGAAGGAGTTGCTTGCTATTGTTTTTGCTTGTGATAAATTTAGGCCATATCTTATAAGAGCAAAAATAATAATTTATACTGATCACTCAGTAATTAAATATTTACTTAAAAAGAAGGATGCGAAATCGAGACTAATTCATTAGGTGCTCTTGTTGCAGGAATTTGACTTGGAGATTAGGGACAAGAAAGGAGCAAAAAATCTTATAGTAGATCACTTGTCTCTGTTAGAGTTAGGTAAAGAAAATAAGGACATTGAGGTACCCATTAATGAGTCATTCCCTGATGAGAAGTTATTTGCATCACTCACATCTAGCACACCCTAGTATGCTGATATTGTTAATTTTAAGGCATGTAATATTATTTCTCCTAAACTTAATTACCAGCAGAAAAAAAAAATTTACATGATGCAAAATATTATTTTTGGGAGGATTCATATTTCTATAAGTATTGTCCAAATCAGCTTATTAGGAAATGTGTGCTTGATGATGAAATTAAAAATATTTTGAAACACCATCATTCATTAGAGTATGGGGGCCATTTTGGACCCAGCAAAATAGCTGCTAAGGTATTATAGTGTGGTTTTTATTGCCCTAACATGTTTAAAGATGCTATTGGTTTTGTTTCTTCTTGTGATCGGTGTCCAAGAATTTAGAATATTTCTTTTAGATAGAAAATGCAACTAACCAATATCCTTGAGGTAGAGCTGTTCGATGTGTGGGGAGTAGATTTTATGGAGCCTTTTCCACCTTCTCATTCATATCAATACATCTTGATGGCGGTGGACTATGTATCCAAATGAGTCAAGGCAATAGCACTTCCCTCTAATGATGTCAGCTCAAGTTTTTGAATAAATACATATTCACACACCTTGGTGTTCCAAGGGCTATCATCACGGATGGAGGAAAGTATTTTTGTAATCGTTATTTAGATTCTCTACTGATAAATATGGTGTTACTCATCATATAGGTACACCTATCATCCCCAAATAAGTGGACAAGTGGAGATCTCCAACCAAAAAATTAAGAGGATATTGGAGACTACTATCAACTCATCAAGAAAGAATTGGTTCCTAAAATTAGATGATGCATTGTGGACATATAGAATAACACTTAAAATGCCAATTGGGATGTCCCCGTATTGCCCAGTTTATGAAAAAGTATATCACTTACCTATGGAGCTGGAGCATCTAGCTTACTGGGCAACTAGGTTGCTAAATTTCAATATGAAAGCTGTTGGAGAGAAGAGGTTATTATAGCTTAATGAACTTGATGAGTTTCGCCTCCATGCATATGAAAATACAAAAATTTACAAGGAGAGAATGAAAAAATGGCATGACAAACATATTGTGAGGAATGTATTCCAAGTAGGACAAAAAGTGTTGCTATATAACTCCTGCCTAAAGCTATTTCTAGGCAAACTTCGGTCTAGGTGGTCGAATCCACTTGAGATTGTACAAGTTTTTTTCACATGGAGCTATTTAGCTGAAGAGTGGTGAGAGGACCTTCAAAGTCCATGGGCAAAGGTTGAAGAAATACATAGATGGAGGATTTAAGCAATCGAAAACCTCCATATTGCTGACAAAATGCGTTGGGATAGTCAAGCTAATGACTATAAACTAGTGCTTCTTGGGAGGTAATCCAAGCAAAATTTTTTAAATTTTTATTTTTTATTTTCATAAATTAAGTCAATTTTAATTTTTATCTTTACTACATTCCCAAAGTTTGAATGGATGTTGTTCACTTTTTTTAGGCATATTGAAGAAGAAAAAAGAGGTGAAACAATTGAGGACGAGTTGCAAACTTGCAAAGCACATAGGCACACTATAAAGGAGAGTACCCCTAATCTTTAAGAATGTCTTGGTATAATATGTATTGTGATGGTGATTTTGCCATGTATTGGCATTGAGAACAATATCCAATTTAGATTTAGGGATGCATTTGCATATATATTTGCATGAGCATTTTGTGTTAGTAATATAGGATTGTCATTATGTTTGCATCCTTATCTTTATTTTTATTTTATTTTATTAACTTCATTTAATAAAATTAACTTTCAAAAACAATTATGTTATGTGGAATGTTGATTCACTGATGACTTTTAAGGATATAGAGGGGGATGTTTTTGCCTTTGTGTTATTGTTTGGCTATCTTGGCTTTGAATTTGGAAGTCAATTTTAGTGATTGACTGTTTTAGACTTGTAAATACTTAGATAGAGTCTCGCATAGGAGATAGTTACTTTACTTCATCAATCCTGTTTGTGAGCTTTGTTGTATCTGTTGAAATGAAATGTAGGCAATTTGCTTGAGAGAAATAATATAGGCATTTCTTTGTTATACCCTTTTTGATCCCTTATATTTTCTTTCCATCCTATCTCATATCTACTGTTTATTTTTTTTATGATAATAAATTGATTACAATGGTTTGAGCATACTGGATTTTTAGTATTCCTTCCATATTCGAGAAAAAAAAGAGTACAATCTACTCCACTATTTCAAGTTACCTAGTAACTAGGAGCATTCATGAGCCCCATGTTTGCTTTTATGTCAAACAATGACTTGAATTATGAGTATGCAAAGCACTTTGAGTATATGACTTGCTGAGGAACCAGGTGTTATGATCCAGGTGGTGTGCCCAAGGCCTAGAGGACCAAGGCTAAGGCCAAGGTCCATCATTCATGAGGGCTTCATGGAGGCTCTAGGGCTAGTTGGGCCCTAGGTTGAAAGGCTGTGGGCCTTTCGGGTTCTTAAGGTCTAGGTTATGTGGGTCTCAAGGGACCAACTCTTTATGGGCCAGGTCTGGGCTCAGGATAGGTGAGATTAGATCGAGTCATGAGTATACATGGGCTTGGGTTAACCTAATCTCCCATAGAGTTGGTCAAGAGAGTTTTGGGTTTGGGTCACTTGACCCGGTGTTTATATATGCATGTACTTGTATAGGTTTGAAAAAGCCAAGAAATAGATGACTCTTTCTCCCAAGTCTCTCTCTCTCTTCTCCCTCTCTCTCCAGCCATCCTCCATGCCCCAGGAGCAAGAAACCCTAGGGTTTCTTGCCGCCAGTCCATAAAAGGAAAGAAAGGAAGGGAGGTGCTAGCCCCTTCCCCCTTGCAGCCACCAGCCATTTTCTTTTCTCTCCCTCTTGCAGGCACCCAAACACTAGGTCTAGGACCTGAAATCTCTTGAGAAGAGGTTGGTACAAGTCCTCTCAGATCTGGAGTTGATCTGAGGTCGTTTGAGGCACGGGTGAGATTTCCATCAACAGATCTACAAGAAAGGCTGCAGCAGGACAGATCTGTGAGGTCTATCTCCATCTATCTTCTTTCCTATCTAGAATATCCCGATTCAAGATCTATAAATTGGAAGACCTCGATCTAGGTATGATCTGGTTGGATACCAGATCTTGGATTTTTTAGAGGTGAGATCAGAGGCGTTCTTCATCTGGAACGAAAGGCTGACGAAGAAGACAGCAACCAGGCTGATTTCGTCAAGGGCCTTGGATCGTGTCCAGAAGTCTCCAAATCTGTTCGTTGCTAGTTTTGCTGCACCCAAGGTCCGTGGGAGGAGCCAAGATCATGCTTCAATAGTTGGTATCAGAGCCACGGTAGTGAGGAAGCGGTTCCAAGCATGAGAAGTTGAAGATCCCAAGTGCTAAAAATTTTCAGCAAGGTACCATCAAGGTATATTTTACACTTCTTGATTTTGTATTGCTTGTTTGGCTTGGATCCAGTCATGGGCAGCAATATGAAGGTCGATGTCGAAAAGTTTGATGGTAAGAAAAAAATTTTCATGTGGAAAATCTGGGTGGAGGATCTTCTGGTGCAAGCAGATCTGGATTAGGCTTTGGATGAGAAGCCTGAGGGAATGATAGATAGACAGTGGGCATCGTTGGAGAAGAAAGCATGCTCGGTGATCAGAGAATATTTGACGAATGCGGCGTTGTATTCGGTGCTGGAAGAAAAGACCCCGAAGGACCTTTGGTCGAAGTTGCACACCATGTATATGGGGAAGAATATGTGCAACAAGCTGTTGCTAAAGAAGAGGTTGTACAGTCTTCGGATGCAGGAGGGATCTGATGTGATTGGCCACATTCAGAGATTCGACCAGTTGTGCACGGAGTTGATGAATATCGGGGTGAAGCTAGATGAGGAGGATAAGTTCCTGTTGCTTTTGTGTGACTACACTACTCTACGGCAGGAGACTCTGGAGTATGAGGACATGGTCTCGATGCTGAGGTCTAATGAGCAGAGGAAAAAGTTGACCAGAGATCGGGCTCCCCAGGAGGGTTTGGCAGTAGGGGAGAGGACAGGTAGAGGCAGAGGCAAAAGCAAGTCTAGGGGGCGGTCCAAGTCCAGGAAGGGAAAGAAAGAGGTGAAATGCTTCAAGTGCAACGAGTTCGGGTACTTCAAGCGAGAATGTCCACTATGGAAGAGCAAGAAGGGAGAAAGAAGTGGCTCAGAATCAGTGAGTGCAGTTGCTGGACAGCAGGTGGAGGATGATCTACTTGTGGTATCAGATGGTCACAGGCATTACACAGAGGAGTGGACACTAGACTCTACGTGCTCACTCACTACACACCACACAGGTCTTGGTTTGCGACATACACCAAGACAGATGAGGGATCAGTGACTCTAGGCGACAATCATCCTTGCAAGGTGGCTGGGATAGGGACAGTCAGGGTGAGGATGTTTGATGGGATTGTGAGGACATTGACAAATGTAAAGCACATCCGGATCTTGAAAAGAATCTGGTGTCACTAGGCTACTTGGAGCGCAGTGGATATAGCTTCAGCAGTAGGGCTAGAAGTGGAGTACTGAACATCTCCAATGGAGCTATGATGGTGATGAGAGGCAGGAGGTTGGACAATAACCTCTATCGCATGGAGGGATCTGTGGTGACTGGAGAGTCTGATGCAGCAGCTGCAGCACAGGACCAGGAGAGGGCTTATAGGATGTGGCACTACCGCCTAGGCCACATGGGTGATAGGGGCTGAGGGAGTTGAGCAGGAGAGGACTCATCTCTGATCTGGAGGATGGTGCTACAGGGGAGATCTGAGAGCCTTGCCAGATGGAAAAGCAGAGGAGAGTTCAGTTCAACATCAGTACAGCCCGCAGTGCAGCCCCTCTGGAGTTAGTACACACGGATGTGTGGGGACCAGCCCCAGTTTTAGCTAGGAATGGGGCCAGATACTTCATGACCCTGATTGACGATTTCTCAAGAAAATTCTGAATTTACTTCATGAGAGAGAAGTCAGAGGTCTTCACCAAGTTCAAGATCTGGAGAGCGGAGGTGGAGAAGGAGCAGGGGAGGAGCGTGAAGTATCTGAGGTCAGACAATGGCGGGAGTACACCAGCAGAGAGTTCCAGGACTACTGTGAGGAGTGTGGGATCAGGAGACACTTCTCAGTTAGGGGAACTCTACAGCATAATGGGGTGGCTGAGAGGATGAACAGAATATTTTTGGAAAAGGCACGATGCATGAGGCTGCAGGCAGGGCTTCCAAAGGAGTTCTGGATTGACACAGTAGACGCAGCGGGTTACTTGGTCAATCGGTCACCTCACACTAGGTTGGATGGCAGGCTTCCAGAGGAGGTGTGGTCTGGGAGGACAGTTGGGCTGGGCCATCTATGGGTATTTGGGTGCACGGCCTATGTGCACATTGGAGCTGGTGAGCGGAGCAAGCTAGACGCCAGATCACGCAAGGCGGTGTTTCTAGGCTATCCACGAGGAGTCAAGGGATACAGGCTGTGGGATCCCTTGGAGAAGAAGGTCATCATTAGTCAGGATGTGACTTTTGATTAGGAGTCAGTCCTACGGAGGCGAGCAGGCATGGAGGAGCAGCAAGAACAGGAGGAGGTCCAGCAGGGTGCTGCTGGACTGCTTACCTCTTTGATTTTGCCTCTTGCAGGTACTACGGGAGGACATGACATTCAGGTGGAGAACCTACCTAAGGTGTCTCCATAGGTGGAGAGGACTCAGACGGATGATCGAGGTGGAGAGGTCCAGCAGGAGCGAGTTGGACCAAGGACTGATATCGATGTTGCCCTACACAAGCCCAAGAGGACCATCAGGCAACCGGACCGATATGGCTTCGAGGAAATGCTGTCATATGCCCTGGTGATAGCGAATAGAGACCCATATACATATCAGGAGGCTATTGAGAGCCAGGACAGAGAGCGGTAGGTCCAGGCGATATCCGAGGAGATGCAGTCTCTCCACCAGAACCAGACGTGGCGATTGGTGCAGTTGCCACAGGGGAAGAGGTCCATTGGCTGCAAATGGGTCTATAGTCGCAAGGACAGAGTGGAGCTGGTTGAGGCCTTGGGACACCAAGGTGGAGATTGTTATGATCCAGGTGGTGTGCCCAAGCCTAGGAGACCAAGGCTAAGGCCAAGGTCCATCATTCATGAGGGCTTCATGGAGGCTCTAGGGCTAGTTGGGCCCTAGGTTGAAAGGTTGTGGGCCTTTCGGGTTCTTGAGGTCTAGGTTATGCGGGCCTCAAGGGACCAACTCTTTATGGGTCAGGTCTGGGCCCAGGATAAGTGAGATTAGGTCGAGTCATGGGTGTACATGGACTTGGGTTAACCTAATCTCCCATAGAGTTGGTCAAGGGAGTTTTGGGTTTGGGTCACTTGACCCGGTGTTTATATATACATGTACTGTATAGGTTTGAAAAAGCCAAGAAATAGATGACTCTTTCTCCCAAGTCTCTCTCTCTCTTCTCCCTCTCTCTCCAGCCATCCTCCATGCCCCAGGAGCAAGAAACCCTAGTTTTCTTGCCACCAGTCCATTAAAGGAAAGAAAGGAAGGGAGGCGCTAGCCCCTTCCCCCATGCAGTCGCCAGCCATTTTCTTCTCTCCCCCTCTTACAGGCACTCAAATACCAGGTCTAGGACCTGAAATCTCTTGAGAAGAGGTTGGTACAAGTCCCTCTCAGATCTGGAGTTGATCTGAGGTTGTTTGAGGCGTGGGTGAGATCTCCATCAACAGATCTACAAGAAAGGCTGCAGCAGGACAGATCTGCGAGATCTATCTCCATCTATCTTTTTCCCCATCTAAAATACTCTAATTTAAGATCTACAAATTGAAGAACCTTGGTCCAGGTCTGATCTAGTTGGGTACCAGATCTTGGATTTTTTAGAGGTGAGATCAGAGGCATTCTTCAACTGGAACGAAAGGCTGACGAAGAAGACAGCAACCAGACTGATTTCGTCAAGGACCTTGGATCATGTCCAGAAGTCTCCAGATCTGTTCGCTGCTGGTTCTACTGCACCCAAGGTCCGTGGGAGGAGCCAGGATCATGCTCCAACACCAGGTGCCTTCATGACCAATGCCGGTATTCATGTAAAAAGACAAATGATGACTTAAGGAAGAGTGCCAAAGTGTATAGGCTATTCTAAAAGTATAAAATAAAATAAATAAAGGAATGTAGAGTATAAATGATTGAGTATGCTCTGATTGATTGTGGTTAATTTATTTCACTTGTGTGACCATAACCATCATTCTTGTTGCTTGCTTTTCATTTTTTATTAACCCATAAAGGTCCTATTGATCTCTTGAGTTTGTTGGTTGCACTAGTGGAGATGGGCTGATAGGGTTTTGCATGCAGGGTTGGATGTTTGAGTCAAATTATTTTATTAAAACCTAAAGGAAGCAAGGCAGCTATTGATTGTGTGCGATTTTGTTTGAGTATGAATGAGTTTGGAATGGTTAGCTTGTGTGTTTGCCTTTCGATTTTGGGTTGAGGTGGTTAAGCCATGGCATTTGGATAGAGATTACTCCTTTATGTCCAGATAGGTCTTGAGTATATTAATGTTAAATAAAGCTTTTAGCATTAATTTTTGTTTTAGAGATTCTCCATTTTGATTTGGACTTTTATTTTGCTTAGGGATAAGCAAAAACTTAGGTTTGGGGGTATTTAATGTATTGCATTTTTATAGTAACTATTTATTGGGAAATATGTCTCAAAGCCAATTGTTAGACGATTGTGCTCATCTTGTAAATTATATATAAATTTTTATTAATAAAAATTATTTAGTATTTTTATTATAAATTGATCATCTTTGAACTCCTGTGTTGTAATGAAGTCTTTAAGACTATTATTAATCGACAAAAGAGGATTTGTCGTTAAATCCTTAAAAATATTTATGACCAAACGATATGCTATTACTAGGACAATAGTAATATCAAGTGTAGATCATTATGTGCCATATGAGTTGGTTATCCTCTTAATCAAGGAGTATGAAGATACTGTTATGGTATGCAATAGAATGTAGGAGTACATTCGCATCGAACATGAGCATGTGCCGAGCACTCTGCCGTCAAGAGTAGCTCATGAAGGGTATGGGTATAAGTATTTTTCTGATCTGAGACCATCACGGTGACTTATAAGCAACTCACTGTACTTTAATACTATACCATCTGAGTTTTCAACTTAGTGACGGAAGGATACTGGATGCAGTCAAGTACTTACCAAGTTGGTGTGTGAGTCAAAATGAAATTGATCCATCTGAATTTGTAAGAGATATGTATCAGTATATTTTAATTTAGCAAAACCTTGACTAGATAATTCATGAGATGGATTTGAAAGGTTAAAATATAATGTGATTGACTTAATTAGAATTGATAGTTAAACCCTAGATCATCTTGAGCATTTGGGTCAATGGGATAAATTATACGATAACGATACGCCGGTAAGTTCTAAAAGGTTGCTTTGCAACACTTCAACCTATCCGATCATTGGGTCATCATTGCTAGATGGTTACATTAATTGGTATAAAAAGTTATTCTTATGCTACTGACTTAGGTTTGGATCTATGGGGTTACATGTATTAGAAGATTTGGTCAGATCTGATAGTTGAAGAGTCTAATTAGATTGTGACTCTGGTGAAGAGTTCTACTCGGACTAGGACTTTATGGGAGAGTCTCACTGGGACTGAGACTATCATTTATAGAAAATTAATTACTAATTAAATTATAATTAACTCAATTTGATTAAGTAAAGATCTTTGGAACAAGTCTAATTGAATTAAATTCAGTTCGACTCAAATTGAGATTGATATGATCAAATCCGATTATAAAGAAAATTGGATCCTGATTCGATCAGGATTTGAACTTAGTTAATTTCTAATTAGATTAAAAATTTGATGAGATATTTAAATTTCTAATTAGATTAAGTTCATTTCTATCAGTGGTTTCAATCCAAATTTGATTTGGATTAGAATTGAATTAGAAATGAAGAGTCTAAGTCAAAGTAGAACTCTATCCTTTTCTTTTATGCCACATCTGGATCCATGCCTAATTAGATTTGGATTGTAATTTTTGGCATCATGAGAGAGAATCTAATAAGGGTGGTTGGTTATAGCTGATGAGTCATAATATTATCTCTTGCCTAATTCAAATACGATCTGAATTAGAGATAAGATGTAGACTAGAAAAGAGATTTTTCGTATATAGTATATTATTGACATCATATTTTTTTTCTCTTATTTTTTTTAAGGAATACTTTAGCATGTGAGAGTTTAGATTCTTTCTCTACATCTTAAAGATTTTTTTGAATTTTTTTGAGATGCCAAAAGGAGGTTTTGGCGTTGATTCATGGCACCCTTTCTTGGAAAGTCCCAATTCCCAATCTATAAAAAAGGGGTCCCCTCTTTTGGACATCCCATGATTAATTTTCTTATAGATTTTTTATGTTTAGAGTTTCTTCTCTTCCTCCTCTAGATCTTCTATCACTTTGGAGTATCCAAGATGCCTGTAGAAGAAGAAAAAGATCAGTTGTCGAAGTTGTTCACAGACTAGCATCTCCAAGCCCCTGATCTGCATCAGTCTTCATGTGGATTTTCTTATAGAGGCTAGATGACTTTGTGTGGCTATGAGTGATCTGAGGAACACCTCTCCAACTTTTGGACTAGAAGAGATCAAGATCAAAATTTGTTTGGTGACGATCTCTAACTTATTTTTATTCCTATCGTAGATCTAATAGTTAGATCTAGAATTTCAGCATCTATGAGATCGATGTGATTTTTATTTTCAGATCTAGAGCATATATTTTTCATATCAAAGATTTTGATGTAGTAGTCTAAGATTAGATCTTATATATATAATTAAAATTAAATTATTTAATCTATTATTTTTGCTATATAAAATTTTAAAATTGCTTGTACTATACTATCGCATATTTTCTTCAACTGGTATCAGAGCTAGATTATTTTGATATGAATTAATATGACTTTAGATCTAATTTTTATTATTAGATCTAATTATTTGTGACTTAGATTAGATCTAAATTAGTTTATTTTTAGATCTGATTATTATTTATTTAGATTAGATATTCTGAGTAGTAAAGTACTCGAATTGGGTAATCACTAGACCATCCGGTCATAGGAGCAAGTAAGATTTTGTGACCCTCTCCTCTCATTCAGTGGGATGCTCTTCATGATGTGTAGAGATGCCATTGTGAGGTCCCATAAAGAAGAAAGCAAAAAGAGAAAACTTACTTGCTTGCAAAATTCTAGATCTTGAAACTTTAGGTATTGTTGTATGTGATGCAAGTTGCTAAGATGGTTAGTTACATCTAATCTTATTTAATCAAAATTATTTTGATTTAAAATTATAAAAAAAATTAGATTTAATCTAAAAAATTTTATGATTTGATGTAAAAAATTTATATAAAAAATTATTTTCAGAACCTTAACCATGTTGATGCAAAACTTAATTGAGAATTAAGTATCAAGCTGATGGATCTAGAATTATGATTTAGATCTAATGATATTGCATAAAATATAGGACATGGGTTAGCTCAAATCGGATCTTTCTCTTTAATTAGGTTAGACTAAGGTTAGAATCAAAGAATTAATTTATCATGTAGAGAAATTGATTAAGTCTAACCAAATGTTGAATTAGATTAATCAGAATTTCTCTAGTACAACAGTCGTAAATGGTCAAGTTCATATCTTTGATTAGACCAAATAGACCTTGATTATGGCTCAGTGGTTGAACCTGAATTATTAGGTTGGTCAAATCGAAATTAGTTAACCAATTGGTGTATAAGGTAAGTTTCATTTTGATCGGTGATTTTAATTGAGAGCGGCTTACCTGACCATTTCGATGGTGTCTAAGGCAAGCTTAGCAGACCCTTTCATTGATCTCACTTACCTAACCAATTTAGTGAACTAGATTTTGATTAGATTGCTAAGTGATTCAAGTTAGCCCATGTCATTAAGATTGATCAGTGTGACTGATCTAGGTGTCAGTTCAGTCAGGATGACCTAACTTGATTCAGTGACTTGGTGAAGTCAGTGGAAAGATTGTGGTCTACTGATTGATCTTTTCTTTTCTTCTCTCTTCTCTAAATCGATTCAACCTTTTAAATTATTAAGTCCCTAACATGAACTAGTTATAGTGATAACTAGATCATAGCCTCCCATTAAGGTGAGTGATAATTGATCCATTATTTCTAATTGACATTGCAGGCGGTTACAGACGTCGCTGTCAATCTGTTACGCCCTCCGCCTATAAAAAGGGGACCCCCAGATACATTATTCTGGAAGCTCTAATCTCTATCTCAAAACTCTGCTAAAATTTTTATTCGAGCACTCCATTCTTGTTGAGGCAGAGAACTGACTTGAGCATCGGAGGGTCTTGCCGGAGCACCCCCAACTCTGGTTTAGACTTTCTTTGTAGGTCCCGACGGCGACCGCGACTCCCTCGACTCCAGCTTCTCCGACGTCGGTGGGTTTTTGCACTAACAGAATTGGTGCTAGAGGAAGGGGACTGTGTCTTCGCAGTACCCTTGTTCTTAAAAGAGCACTCAACGGGACCACCTCCGATCGTCTTCTCCGACATCTCCTCCTCCGGTTGCCTGTCTGATCTCCACCTGATGCCTCCCCAAAGGGCATCCACCAGGCGGTCAACGGCCTCTACGGCCAGATCTCAGCGAGCTCCGCAAGCCCCGACCTCATCTCCGATTTCCCAGACTTTTCTTCCTCCGACGATGGCAGTCGGCATGAAGCAGTTTGACCTGCTGGTTCAACAGGTCAAAGGCCTCACCGAAGTAGTGCAGGCCATGCAGTAGCAACCGCGGCAGCCGCAGGCATTGGTGCGGCTGGAAAGAGCATCGCTGGAGTTCCAGAATCTGATGATCGGGCAGGCCACATGGGCCAGCCGCCCTGTCTTTCTAGAAAAGAAAAATAGAAGGCGGAGAGTCCTGCGTCCGATCATGATTCAACCCCCGAAGAGTTCCTACCTCCGCTCCACCAGAAGACCCTCAAGGCCCGCAATCGAGAGGACCTCCTGGATCAGAGATTCCAGGAGATGAACCGGTGGATCGAAGAGCTCCGCCGCGCTCCCACTGCTTACGGTGAGGACATCTGTACTGACCCTCCTTTCTCTCAAATGATCATGCAGGAACTAATCCCACCGAACTTCAAGCTCCCCCAATTCGAGAGCTACGACGGGACCTCAGACCCGGTCGACCACCTGGAGGCCTTCCGAACCATGATGCTGCTCCATGGCATGCCAGACGCCATCTTGTGTCGAGCTTTCTCGTCTACCTTGAAGGGAGCAGTAAGAAACTGGTACTCGGCATTGAAGTCGGGTACAATCTTCTCCTTTGACCAGATGAGTCACCAGTTCGTGGCTCATTTCGTCAGCAGCCGGCATCCCCGATGATGTTCGGAGTCCCTCATTAACATCAAGCAAAAGGAGGGAGAATCCATCCGAGCTTACGTCAACCGCTTCAACGCCACCACCCTGGAGGTCCAGAACCTGGACCAATCGGTTGCAATGGCCGCCTTAAAGAGCGGCCTTCAAAAGAATGACCTCCTCTTCTCCCTGGAAAAGAAGTATCCCAGAGACTTTGCCGATCTGCTGGCTCGGGCCGAAGGATATGCCCGAGCGGAGGAAGCCTTCAAGTTAAAGGATGAGGAGGCCGCGAAGGAGCGGCAGGCGGGCGACTCCAGCAGGCCCGTAGTTGAAAGAGGGCTGAGTGAAGCTCGACCACATTCTCGGACTCCTCCCGGGCACAAGCACGCCCAGACTCCTCCCCGAGCTCGCAGGTAGAGAAGCCTGGACCGCAGAGTTCGACGGGGCTCTCCCCCAGGAAGATTCCGCAGCTATGCCCCCCTCAATGCATCGAAAACCCAGATGCTGATGGAGGTCAGGGAGCAGCTCCCAAGGCCGGAAAGGATGCGCACACACCCCGGGAAGTGCAATCCTAACAAGTTCTGCCTCTACCATCGCGACCACGGCCACGACACAGAGGAATGCATTCAACTCCGAGACGAGATCGAGGAGCTCATCAGATGAGATCGGCTCGACAGGTTCATTCGACGTCGGCCTGAGGGTAGAGAAGATCGGCCAAGGGTCCTGCCGCAACTTGAGCCACCGAGGAGGGAAGAGCAGCCCGGAGATCGGCCTCCAATCGGGATCATCAACTCCATCTCTGGAGGACCTCAACGGGGTGCAGACCTTCTACGACCATGGGATTTGAAAAACCTGTAAATGTATTACTAATGACTTTACTTTAAATCAAGATTCCTTTCAGATTTGCATATCTTTTCCTTTAGGCATGGACTCGTGACGACAGGGGATAACCCCTTCAGACAACAAAAACAAAGCCATGTTAGGAATAGGAGGAGAACCTCGTCCTAACATGAGCAAAGTTGAAAGTCTGATTATTTTAAGACTGGATGGGGGGAGAGGCTCATATAACGGCCCTTATGTGCTCCCAAAGCCATGTTAGGAACAGAAGGAGAACTTCGTCCTAACATGAGCAAAGTTAGAAATTCGGTTATTTTAAGACCGGATGGGAGGAGAGGCCCATATAACGGCTCTTATGTGCCCCCACGGCCATGTTAGGAACAAGAGGAGAACCTCATCCTAACATGAGCAAAGTTGGAAGTCCGATTATTTTAAGACCGGACGGGGGGAGAGGCCCATATAACGACCCTTATGTGCCCCCACGGTCATGTTAAGAACAGGAGGAGAACCTCATCCTAACATGAGCAAAGTCGAAGGCCCGATTCTCCTTAGATCGGATGGGAGGAGAGGCACTACAATGCCCTTATGTGCCCCCACAGCCATATTAGGGACAGGAGGAGAACCTCGCCCTAATATGAGCAAAGTCGAAGGCCCGATTCTCCTTAGATCGGATGGGGAGAGGCCCTACAATGCCCTCATGCGCCCCCACAGCCATGATAGGGACAGGAGGAGAACCTCGCCCTAACATGAGCAAAGTCGAAGGCCCGATTACTTTTAGATCGGATGGGGGGAGAGGCCCTGCAATGCCCTTATGTGCCCCCACAGTCATGTTAGGAACAGAAGGAGAACCTCATCCTAACATGAGCAAAGTCGAAGACCCGATTATTTTCAGATCGGATGGGGGAGAGGCTCTCACAATGGCCCATATGTGTTCCCACAGCCCTGTTAGGAACAGGAGGAGAACCTCGTCCTAACCTGAGCTGAAATCGACTACATCAAGAATAGGAGGAGAACCTCGTCCTGACGCCAACTAAGATCCGATCATTCAAGACTAGATAAGAAAAAGAAAACCTTCTCGATAGCCCCTCCGCGCTCTCGCGACCCAGCTAAGAGCAGAGGGAAAACCCTCACTCGAGAAAAGAAAAAAAAAAAGAGGGAAAGTTAAAAGGAAAAGCGACGAACTACACCAGCGACAAATGAAAAATAAATTACGTCAAAGATATAGGGGACCTCGTCTCCACGAGGATGGGGATTCTTATCAAAAATCCCCAGTCTCCAAGAGGGCTCTCAACACAGGCCAAGGATAAGATGGCTTCCTCAAGGCGACGAGAAGTTCCGACCCCCGAGCTCGAACTCCGAAAGGAAGCATCAAACTCAAGTGGCCCCGGATAAATCTGCGACCATAAACAAAAGGGACAGATCAATGCGACGACGATTGGGTACCTTCGAATGACATCGATATCGAGCAAGGCAAAAACAGAAAGAAGTTCGGCAAACGATAACTCGACACATGAGTAGAAGAGGTAATGAAAAATTTCCTTTTCATTTTATTAGCTAAGTATGCATTACAAAGCCCTGAAGGCCAAAAAAAGAAGAACAATATAACAAGACCTGAAAAGAATACATTAGAGACCGCTTCAAGCTTTCGACTTCTCCTTCCAGTTTCATCTTTCTCAGCAGTATTTTTCAGTACGTATGATGAACCCATCGGCTCTCACCCTCTGCCTCGTTCCCCCTCATTGTCGAAACCCTAACCCTAAGGGGAAAAGAGCGGGATAGAACTCAAGGGGCGGTGGCGGCGACGACGGCGGCAACGACGACCTGCTTCAAGAAGAATCGAAAGTACCCCAGTGGCCGCGGTAACACCAGAGGCATGCACCACCACCATATTCTCTCCGATAATTACCATCCCAGGTACATCGACGAGGTCAGCATGCACGCATTAAATGCCAGGATATCTGAGGGCAATCGCACATAGGATTCGAGGGAGCAACTTCGGCTGTGAAAATTTCTCTATACTTCCTTCATTCGAAACTCGAACTCGGAAGTAGGGAGACTGGTGTTGGGTATAAAATACCCCCCAGCCGAAGTTCGTATCAGGAGTGACCCTCCCGGGACTCTACCGACGTCCGACCTTGGGTGACATCTTTTCGAACCTCTCCGACGGCCGAGCTTCCGCAATGTTCCCAAGTTCTGCCGACGGATAAACTCCCACAGCTTCTTCCACAAGTGTCGACTGGATTCCCCCGACGGACGAACTCCTGCCGCATCTCCCGGACTTCTCCAGCGATAAGCTTCTTCGGTCGTCTATCAGGCTGCTCCAAGTGCTCTCTGGATTCTACTATCGATCGACCTCTACAAGGGTCAACCGTTCTTCGGACCTCTTCTAGATCTTTTCCAACAGGATTCGATCGACTCCAATCCAAATTTCTTCCAGAACTTTGTCAGTTCGTCAGTGGCCAAACTTTCCCAACAGTAGATCTCCACGACGAACGGACTCCATCCAAGTTTCTACGGTAGTCGATCGCCTTCTGAATTTCATCCGAGCTCCTACGGGAGCCGGACTTCTTCCCCGAACTCCTATTGCAGGTAGACTTTGTCCAAGCTCCTACGGAAGCCGGACTTCAGCCCTGAGCTCCTATTGTAGGTAGACCTCATCCGAATTCTTACAAGGGCTGGACTCCGAGCCCCCACCGCAAGCGATCTACTCCGAGCTTCTACTACAAGCGATCTATTCCAAGCTACCACTACAAGCGGTCTACTTCGAATTTCTACTATGAGTGGTCCACGTCGAATTTCTACTGTAAGCCTCCACCTGAGCTTCTATTGTGAACGAATTCCTTCCGAACTTCTATTGCAGGCAGGCTTCGATCGAACTTCCTCAACAAATGATCCCCATTCGGACTTCTACGGGAACCAGACTCCGATCGAACTTCTGTAGCAGATAGATTTCGGACGAACTCCTATGACACACGGGCTCCAGCAGTCGGACCCCTCCAATGGGTGAACCTCTCCAGCACCATCCGACATCCACTGCCGATCGATCTTCTGTCAGATTCTGCATGAAACCGAACTTCATCCACAGAAAGTCCCTGACCGAGCTTCTACAGCAGATGACCTTCGCCTGCAGTACTAGCGCCCAAGGCACCCAATGGTAGAAGGCTTGCCAGCAATATTCGAGCTCCTCTTAGATGGAGAGCTACCCCTCTCCACCAGACACCCCAACCGAGCTTCGACCGACGGGCCTGGACTCCCTGGCAGGCCACAGTAATGGCCATGACTTTGCTCCACTTCCTGTAACGAATCCCACGTGGCTCCATCATGCTCTGGCAAGTCACGATAACAGACATCACTCCACTCTCCACAACAGGTTCCACGTGGCAGGCCACGGCGATGGCCACGACCCCACTCCACTACTCTCCATAACAAACTCCTCATGGCCCCGAATGGCCCGCTACCAGGCGGTTGCAGACGTCGCTGTCAATCTGTTACGCCCTCTGCCTATAAAAAGGAGACCCCCATATATGTTATTCTCGAAGCTCTAATCTCTATCTCAAAACTCTGCTAAAATTTTGTTCGAGCACTCCATTCTTATTGAGGCAGAGAACTGACTTGAGCATTGGAGGTTCTTGCCAGAGCACCCCCAACTCCGGTTTAGACTTTCTTTGCAGGTCCCGATGGCGATTGCGACTCTCTCGACTCCAGCTTCTCCGATGTCGGTGGATTTTTGCACCAACAGGTTTCAAATCTAGCCTATAGTGGATCCAAACTCTCGATAAAATCTTAATCCGATTGGATTAGGTTAGCTCAAGAGTCACAATCAACTAGGACTCTTTCTAATCGATTCTAGAATTAAACTCTTTTAATTCTGTTAAGTCCATAAATCAAGATTGACATCTAGCAATGTGTCATGACTATCCAAAAAATTTAAAATTTGATAAAAATATCAAAATTATCCTTTCATAGTGAGTTATCGTGCAATTCAATCCTTCAATCACATAACATCCCGAAAAGGCTATGCGTATGGAAATATGTCAAACCCAAAAATCTAACCATATATATCTCGATCAGATGATGATGACTTAGTTAATGAACCAGTAGAAATCATTTTTATTGTTCATCCCTACTCTGGTCAGAGACTTTCAGAGTCACCATCCTTTGAGATCATATAGGATGTTCTCTCCTCTTACAAGGAGTGACCGATTTCTTATTGACCACTCACAACCTTCATGCATACTTTGCCATACGTAGAATATCCTACACACATCTCAAAGTGGTGTGCTAGAGAATAAACCAAAGTAAGGGTCTATGCCCACAAGGTACCATGGTGATCTCAGGTCAAAGGATCATATGCACCACTCCCAATGAAGAACCATCTGTCAACATGCTGTAAGGCTCCATCAGATGTTCTTCTTGTGGGTCAGTTCAGTGAACTCATTCTCTAATGAGTACCTACATCCTTGTATTAGTGTCACCACACAAGTGGTTGTAAGATCAACCATCCTCTCTATCGAGCATACATAGAATGTACCCATCTTATCGGAGTCATCAATCTCCAACTCGATGATCCAATGATTGAAAATATTTTAGATTGACACAATCAAGATTTTAGGTCTCACTGACATAATCTCATCATGGTCCCAAAATTATTGTTCTAATCTATGGAGTTTATCATAATCATATATATATAAATGATACAGCAAATAATAAAACATAATACCTCATATAAATAAAATAACTAATATCATGCTAATGAGCAAGAAGATAATAAAGAAATATCCTATCGCATCCCAATGCGATTGGCTTGTAGGGTACTATTCTTTCAATCTCCCACTTGCACTAAAATCAATCGCCCCTGTACCTGATGCCCATGCAACCAGGATGCAATTACACTGCTGTTGTGTATGGCTTAGTGAACCGATCCATTATGATGTTTTTAATATTAACTCATTTTATGATCAAATTACAAATGAGGTAAAAGTGCCTAGAATGTGCGTGGGTACTCTGTGAGACGACACCCAACTTAGTGATGAACCCTTCATCAGGCAACTTTCCTTAGCAATCTCTACTAACAGCAATTAACGGAGTCAAAATAGTTTGCTGCTTGAAACCCTTTCAATTTACTACTCCTCTAGTACTTCTCAAGTACTATGAGAATACTTTTCATAATTTTCATAAGATCCTATCATGGATCAGCCCGAAATCAATGATTATACATAAGGCATAATTTACATCAGGCTTGGTACATTGAATGTATGGATAAGTAAATACCTTTACACTCATTCATGTTGAACCCTTTCAACATTAAAATCTATGTATCTAGATTGGGATGAGCCTTGCATCCACTTACATCTATCCCTATAGATGCCAAAAACTAAATGCTTAGCCTAAGTCCTTTTTCTACGAAAACTCCTGTGATAAGCTAGCCATTGACCAAGTGCAATATCGGGACTATCTTTCCAATATACTGTATGTCACCCACATACATAACTAAGAAGTTAGTGAAACTCTCACTAATCTTCTCACACACACACATAGTTCATCTATATTTGATATAGTCAAATATTTTTACTGTCCCATCAAAAATAGAAGTACTTACTTCTCAAAAACTGTCTGAATTCATAAAAGTATTTGTCCTCCCACTAGAGACGAACTCTCTAAATGGTGTGTGGCAATAGCAAAAATTCGAATAGATATCCCTGATAGCAACTTGTTGGGTCATACCCATAGGTGCTTCAATCATAGTCCACACTTGATTGATATACAGGGAGTCAATTTCAGATGTCAAGATTTTAGGCCAACTGTTAGAGTCTTTACTCATAACAATCTTCGAATGGATCAAGTAAAACATCATTCACAATGAATATATGGTGTACTACTATTCATAATGACAAACTCATATTTTGAGTAGTACGTTACATACTCGAATTGACCTTTCGATAAAGAGATGTGTATCATGGTCGTGCCTTATCACTGGGTACATCTGGTTGAAGATTAACTTGTGGACACTCCACAAGTTAAGATAGGATAATTTATAGGTTTTGAACTTCTCAAGTTCAATTATCCTCCCACTATCCCCTTTTAAAAAAAAATTTTTTCTTAAAAGATGGTATACCTACTGACAAAATATCTTTTATCAAGTAGAATGGTAGAAATAGTATCACATACTATTCTTTTAGGATAACCTATATACTTATAAAAACTTGTTCTAGGATAAACTTATGTACATCAACACTTCTCATATAAGCAAGCAACCTGTCTCTTCCTTTTCCATATCTAATATGGAGTACTTGTAACAGATTTTTATAGTATCTAATTCATACAATAATTTTTAAGATATTTTTTAGAAAGAGACAATAATATTTGTAAAGCATTTTAGAAAATATATCATATCACATATGAAGTGTCAATCTCTGGATCGAGATATTATTAGTCTTCGAACATTCATATGTTCAGGACCTAATACCTTGCTTGCCCTGAGATATGTGACCATCACATATATATTTTTTATTCTCATAAACATGAAGAACATCATTAAGTGACAGAAACATAAGACCATAGCCATAAAATTTATCAGAAGGAGAATAACTTTTACTCCTAACATTAATTTCAAATCTATGTTACAATAACATAGGGATTGAAATAATATTTTTGATAAACAATGGTCTACTAGTTTCTAAATAAGTAGGTTCCTACAACTTTAGCAATAATGGACTATCCATCAGTGCCAAAAGATAAATAGTCACCTCACCTCAGCTTTATAGGTCCAGCAAATACTTTGCATAAGAGGAACCTATATTAGGTAGCACATACCTAAAAATTTAAAGCTGAAACACTCAATGATAATTAGTTTGTATCACATATAAACTATTAGCAGATGCAACTTTTGCATCCTACTATTGTTTCACACTTGTAAGATAATTTTTATAATTTATTTTATTATTACTGTAATGATATTAGATACCCTAGTGAAAATATTCTTTACCTTCTATTCCTCAACCACTCTTTTAAGTTCGGTCAATTTTAAAGAAATGCTAAGCAGTGAATGTAAAGATGCAAATGTGTATATAAGAACATATAAGAACTACTCATGATGACATGCACAAGTTAGACGAAGATTTTTATTTAATTATGTCTCTTACTATTTTAAAAAATTTATAGCTCTCAAGTATGAAATTAAAAAATCTTATCATGAAGTTTCTTAGTGGGGTTGAGATCCCAATTTCTCATAAAAAGCCTTGTGGATAGCACAACAAGCTCTTATGAGTTCAAAAGTAAGTAACTCTTTACTAATTGTATCCCATGCAACTCTCAACAAATTTTTGCCTCTAAAATACTTATAGCCTTGTGGATAGCACAACAAACTATAGTATTTTAGTTAAATCATACCCTTCAATCCATATGGTCATATCTGGATAATACTATCCTTATGGATAGCACAACAAGACAATACTATCAAATATACCATAAATATCACTAGATCAACATCATACCAATCACTATAGCGAGCCTTATGGATAGCACAACAAACTTACTATAGTTCTTGATATACTCTATTGACTTAGTATGAGCTAAATATCATTAGTTTCATTATGCACCAAGATGGTACTAAGTTAGTCCCCACAGTAAGTCTTGTGGATAGCACAACAAGCCTACTATGGTTCTTGACATAATAGTGACTTAGCATGAAGGAAGACATGGATAGTATTCTTAACACTTCGTCATTAAAACTTAATATAATTTAACCGAGGGACTTAGGTCTCAAGCACATCCTAAATATATAATCATGCATCATATGCTATAAAATTTCAAAAACTAACTACCAACATGTAAGAGCACATATAAGCATATCATAGAAAATAAATAGTTATGGATTTTGAAAAAATCATCTGAGCTATAGGATGATTTAAGGGTCTAACCCTAGGTGTATCATAGATTAAACTATCTCATAGTCAATCTTAATACGCTTATGCTCTCCAAAAGCCTGGTAGTCTAGTCTTCATCACTATGAAGTCTATCATGAATGCTTGATCTTTATTTGAAAATAGAAAGAAATAATTTTTATCTGTTCTCAAATAATTTCTTTTCTATAATTTTACATCATTATGTAAAAATCTAGTCAACAGTTGGGAATATAGAAAAGAGAGGTACAGCTAATAATATAATGCATCTGGGATGACTAGCCCCTATTGCAACTCTTACAGATGCATTAATATAATCAACTAGCATGTAAGCATTCATATATATATCCATCACGTGGATGTTTCATAGTCCATAACCAATCAACATAGCATTTTATAACAATTATAAAATATCATAACAAATAACTCATATTATTTCAATTGCGATATCATTCAAACACATGTCAATTATGATGTTCAAAATTATGGGCATATGACCCATCAAAGGTTTTTGATTCGGATTCAACACTTGATCCAAATTTTAACTTTTAAGTTAATCAATTATCATTCATTTAAGTTGAGTTGACCAATTCTTAGGTTAAACCTAATTCAATTAGGTTAACCCAAATTCGATCATCCATAACTCAAACCCTAATCAAATTAGGTAAATAACAAATTTGATTAACCAAAATTAAACATAGGTTCTAATCAAGTTAGAATAATAATTTTGATTTATTCTATAATCATTAAACTCTAATCATATTAAAATAATGAATTATAGTTAAACCAATCCATCGGCATAAAAATCCTGATCAATTGTCTAATACATCCTATCCATGACCAAAAATTTTTTGATCCCACACACACCTCAGGCAACAACCAAAATGGTCAACCCACAATGGTGAGTGCCCGATAACATGGTGGTCGGCCCTTGGATCTTAGGTAAATGCATCAAATGTAAAAATCTTAAGTCTTGGCAATGTACATTCATATGTAGCATTTCAAGACCCCCACGCATCACATGCACTGGATTTCAATCCATCGAAAATAAACCATAGGATCTAATCAAAAATTTGTCACACAAATCTATAAACCATAAAATTTCATATCCAAGATTCGATCATACATTGATAATAGTTTATCAAAAATAAAAATGCATTAAGAACATTAAATAAATAAATATCAAAAAACTTGATTTTGATATAGTTTGAACTAGATCAAATCCATATCACAAAAATAACATAAAATTTGACTGAATCTATCAAGGATGGCTCTGATACCACTGTTGGATTTTGATGATGCAGCAAAATATAGATTTTAAATTTTTTAACATGCATACAATAATGAAAATAAGGTTTAACATTTAAACACAACCATCGAAACTCAAAAATCCTAAGAACTCCTTGATGATTACAATCAAATCACAAAATCAAGCATATGAAGAGAAGATCAGAAGTCATATAACACCATGAAGATCATGAACTGGTGATTTTGAGATCTGCATGAGACTCTAAACTAGAAGTCCTCCAACGGTGATCCATACAGGATTGATCAGGGCCCTTTCCAACTCATCATGGTGCTGCAGCCTTCTTCCTAAGTATGCTGTCGATTGTCCTTCACAAGAACAGATTGCACCAACACTTGTATGCCTTCATGACCTCCACTAGGACCTCTTTAGGAACTCTTTTTTAAAGTACCAAACTATACTCTAATCAAATTTTATGTTCAACACATGAACAATCTGATTTTAGGACAAGTATCTCATACTTTCCTTTCTCTCTTTTTCCTTCTTTTCTATTTTTCTCTTTTTTTTTTCTTTATCTTTTTCCCATATTTTTCTCATTATTTCCTCTCATTTCACATCCATCCTTAGCCAAAAATGGCATGTAGAATCTGGTTGTGGCACCCCCTTTAAATAGGAAACTATGGGTGACACCATAGGACGCCAACTCTTGGCGTCCCATAAATATTCCATGCCTTCAATGAATTTTTTCATGTAATCCAAAGAGTTTACATGGAAACCAAAGAAGTTAACCAGTAGAAGGACTCTTTCTCTACTTAGAAAAAATTAAGACACCAACACTTGGCATGTGGGATAAGGATAAAAGGCATGAAACCAAGAGTCCATTCAATTAAGGACTCTTCCCAAAAATCAACGCACAAAGGGGGGCATGTTGGGAATAGTGTCCCAAAGTCAATCGTCAGTCTGTTGATGGTTGTGCTCTTTCTTGTATTAGTATATGAATTATAAATTAATAAAAGTTATTTTGGTATTTTTTATCACACATTGTTTCATCTTCTAATGAACTCCTGTGTTGTGGTAAAGTCCTTAGGACTATTTAGACTCGACAAAGAAGAATTTATCGTTTAGTCCTTAAATCTGTTCGTGACCAAATGATACGTTGTTACCAAGGACAATAACATTTATCAAGCATAGGTCGTTGTGTGCCATATGGATTGATTGTCCTCTTAACCAAGGAGTGTGGAGATACTAGTATGGCATACAGGTGAGATGTAAGGATACATCTGCACTGAACGTAACCGACTCCGGAGCTTTTTCTGCTATCAAGATTTGCTCCGATGGGATATGGGTATAATTGTCCCTCCGACCTGAGACTGCCATAGTGACTTGCAAGTAACTCACTGCACTTAGGCACTGGACTACCTGAATTTCTAATTCAGTGACGGAAGGCTACTGGGTGTAGTCAAGTCTTGACTTATCGGTGCGTGTGTCAAGATGGGATTGACCACTCCAGTTCAGGAGCTGTGTACAGTCATATTTCAATTTAGCAAAACCTTGACCAGGGTAGTCCTAGTGAGAAGTCACAGAACTGTTTGAGTTGAGTACGATTCAGATGATCTGATCAGGGTTGATAGTTTAACCCTGAGTTATCCTATACACAGGGGTCAAAAGGGATGAATTATACAGTAACCATATTCGCGTAGGTTCTGAGTGTTGCGATTGCGACTATTCGATCTATCCGGATGTTGGGTACCATTACTAGATGGTCACTTTGATTAGTACAAAAATTGGTTTCTGTGCTACCGGCTTAGGTTCGAACCTGTGGGGTCACACACATTAGAGGTTTCTATCTGATCTGATGGCTGGTGAAGAGTCCCACTGGACTGGGACTCTTCGACCAAGAGTCCTAATGCTCAGAGACTCTAAGTTCTATATATCTGAGACTCTGTGATTGAGAATTAGGATTCTCTGATCATGAGTTTCACACATTTTGGATACCGGGGTCAAGAGTCCCACTGGTTTGGGACTCTTCGATCAAGGTTTCATATCGATGGACTTTGATGCGCGATTGCCCATCGAATTTGGACTCAGTATTTATGAGAGATTTAATTAGTGATTTGATCGTTAATTAACTCAATTTGATTGAGTAATTATTTTTGGATCAAGTCCAATTGAATTGGATTCAGTTGGGTTTGACCCGATTAGGTTAAGAGTTGACCTAATCGCCGAGGTGGTTTGGTCCCTGATCTGATCAAGGGTTGGACTTAGTCAATTTTTGATTTGATTAAGATTTTATTGAGCCTAATTTAGTCTAATTATGTTGAGTTTAATTTAATCTAATTGTACCTAACCTATTTTAATAAGGTTGGTTTAATTAGATTTGAAACCACCTTGACTCATCTCCCTACGCCACCTCACCTCACCTGCGCCTATTTGAATTCATGAGAAACAAGTTCTCGTGAATTTTTTCCCATGCAGAAGCCTTCCCATGCCTCACCTGTGTGCACCATTTTGAGTGGATAAAGATGGTTGGTTGGCCATTCAAATTCAAATGAAGTTTGAATTTGAATGGGCAACTAATCTCATGCGCCACCTTATCCATTTGTGTGCCACTTATTCTACATGAGAAAATGTTTCTCGTGTATACTCTCCATGCACAAAGAAGCTCACGCCCCTTCCTTCTCATGCCTTAAGTGGATAAGGATAGGTTGGTTGGCATTTGAATTCAAATTTGATTTGAATTCAAGTGAGCAACCACCTAGCTTTATCCTCTCATGCGATAAAAATGCGGTAAAAATGCAGTCTTGCACCATTTTAAAAGGGATGAGAAGGTGGAGCATGCGTACTTCTGATCTGTGAGAAAAAGGTGGCGTGAGAAAAGCCTTGTGCATGAGAAAATAAAAGAAAAGAAGAGAAAAGAAAAGATTTTGGATGCGGGATTTTTTGTGTGTACCCTAGGGTTATTGCCTAGGGTTCGAGAAGTGAGAAGGTGAGCTACGAGTGTCGTGAGCCCACCAAACTTTAGAGAGAGCTTCATCAACCTTTCTACTATCTCTGCTGATGATTTGGAGTGTTTGAGAAATCGACAGACATCGATCAAAAGAGTTCGATCAGCATCGACGGTCGAAAGAATTCTGCGACGAACTAGCATTCGTGAGGAGCCGATCAAATCGAAAGCTTCGTGTGGATGATCTGTAGAGGCCAGACATACTACGTGGCTATATGGCGATGATCAAACCATCCTGATGGTGATCAGACTGCGGCGATCGACTACCTGTACGAAGGTAATGTGTTCTGAACACATAACAGTAAAATATTTACTATAGAAGTTTAAATTTTAAATTTAAATACATGCTATATATATCATATTTAGATCCTTGTATAGGATTAATATATGTTAATTAATTAGATTAATTAATAATTTCCACTATAAAATTATAATTTTGAAAAACTTTTAAAATTACCATTTTACCCCTGCATTGAAATTCACAACAGGGCATCCATAATTTTTTGGCATGTGGTTTCCTTATTAGAGAAGGACTCTTCCTTCTCTTTGCACCCATAATTTTAAGGGTCATCTAATGACACGGTGAATTAATAAACGTGGAGAGAATTAAAGGAAGGAAATTAAGAGTCCACATAGAAATGGACTCTTCCATTTCCATCGCATAAAAGTGGGCATCCCTTACTTTTTTTGGCATGGAGTTCCTTCCTAGTGAAAAACTCCTTCTTCTCTTCCACATCCCACATCCCAAGGCACCATCTGATGGCACACAAAAATAATGAGATGTGTGGAACATGTAATGAAATTAAGAAGAGTAAGAAAGAAAGACTCTCCTTCTTAATCATAGAAATAAATGTGATGCCACCCATTATTATGCATGTGATTTTGATGTGGAGGAGGTTGGTTCCACATGGAACACTTTCAAAAATCAAATAAAATTAGCTAATTAATTAGATGGTTCAAACTCAATCACATTAGGTCAAGGCAACAAGACTAGGTTAGCACAAACACCTTTGTACTGAACTCAATTGGGAATTTGGGTTAATTCATGTGCTAGTAATTTAATTAACCCATTGAATTTATAATAAATTTAAATTGATTGGATCAAGACCAAATCTCTATTGTGTGGGATCCATTGGGTTCAAAATCTAACCAGCAGTAGACCCAAACTCTCGACAAAACCTTAATCCGATTAGATTAGGTTAGCTCAAGAGTCCCAATCAACTAGGACTCTTTCCAATCGATTCTAGAATTAAACTCTTTTAATTCTATTGACTCCATAAGTTAAGATTGATGTCTATCAATATATCATAACTATCCGAAAGATTTAAAATTTGATAAAAAAACCAAAATTATCCTTCCATGATGAGTTACCGTACAATTTAATTTTTCGATCATACAACATCCCGAAAAGACTATGGGTATGAAAATATGTCAAATCTAAAAATCCAACCATATAGGTCTCGATCAGATGATGATGACTAGGTTGATGAACCAACAAAAACTATTTTACTATTCATCCCTGCTCTGACCAGAGACTTTCAGAGTCACCATCCTTTGAGATCACATAAGATGTTCTCTCCTTTTACAAGGAGTGATCGATTCCTTGTTGATCACTCACAACCTCCATGCATACTTTGCCATACCCAGAATATCCCATACACATCTCAAAGTGATATGCTAGGGAATAAACCAAAGTAAGGGTCCATGCACACAAGGTACCATGATGATCTCAGGTCAAAAGATCACATGCACCATTCTCACTAAAAACCATCTGTCAACATGCTGTAAAGCACCATCAGATGTTCTTTCTGTGGGTCAGTTTAGTGAACTCATTCTCTAATGAGCACCTACATTCTTATATTAGTGTCACCGCATAAGTGATTGTGAGATCAACCATCCTCTCCATCGAGCATACATAGGATGTACCAGTCTTATCGGAGTCATCGATCTCCGACTCGATGATCCATTGACTAAAAATATTTTAGATTGGGACTATCAAGATTTTAGGTCTCATTGGCGTGATCTCATCATGGCCTCAAAATTATTATCTTAATCTATTGGATTTATCATAATCATATATATAAAAATGATGCAGCAAATGATAAAACATAATACCTCATATAAATAAAATAACTAATATCATGCTAATGAGCAAGAAGATAATAAAGACATGTCCCGTCGCATCCCCATATGACTGACTTGTAGGGCACTATTCTTTTACTTTAGACTAAAGTTCAAGTTTTTAGGATTAATAAATTCATATATTAATTAGGCTTTGTATTTTTTTTATGTGTACAGATATGGCCTCAAACTTGTTGCTCCGATTACTGTTAGATAGTGAGAAGCTTACTGGATCAAATTTCGATAATTGGTATCGAAAATTTAAGGTTGTTCTGGAGCACAAGTAGATCCTTTATGTGATAATCGATCCAACACCTGAGGAGCCTACTCCTAATGCCCGAGGAGCGGTCCAAGATACTTATTTGAAGTGGCTCAATGACCGCATCATAGTTCGTTGTATCATGCAGTCCTCCATGAACGATGACTTCAGTCAAAAGTTTGAAAAAGCTCAGCCAGAGAAAATACTTTAAGTGTTGAGGGATTCCTTTGGTACTCCTGACGATGTTAAATGGCACATGATTAGTTGTGCCATTTTTAATACTCGGATGAGGGAGGGTGCATCTGTTACTGATCATGTATGGTACATGATCAAGCAAATTAAAAAATTAAGCAAACTCGATTTTTCTTTGCATGAACAACTGAGAAAGGATATGATCCTAAACTCTCTACCCAAGTCCTACCTGTCATTCCTCAGTCATTTTAAAATGATGAAGCCTGTAGTCAACTACCACGGTCTGTTGGGATTGCTATAGACTTTTGAGAAAGATCACCAGCTCCACAAGGAGACAGTGAATCAAGTGGGAGGATCTTCTTCGGATAATCGTCATCCCTTTAAGAAAGGAAAAAAGAATAAGAATAAGAAGGTGCCTAGTACTGAGAGTCAGTCTCAAAAATCCAAGTTCAAGGCTGATCAAAGTCAGACAGAGTGCTTCTTTTACAAGAAGCAAGGTCATTGGAAGAGAAACTGTCCTTAGCATATCACTTCTCTTGATCTGAATAGGTCAAAGAAGAAGAAGCAATCAATTACTGGACAAGGTACTTATGTGATAATACCTTGTAATTTTTCTTTTATAAATACAATGATCTGAGTACTAGAGACTGAAAGCCCTATTCATATTTGTAATTTGTTGCAGGGTCTTCAGGTCATTAGAAGATTTAGAGAAGGCGAGAGATTTCTGAATATTGGAGATGGAAGATCAGTTTTAGTTCTAGCTTTAGATCGAGTCTCAGTATATTGTTCTTAATAAGTGTCATTACTGTCCTAGTTTTTTTTTTAAATATTATTTCTATAGGCCTTTTGATTAATTTCAATTATAAAATATCAATAAAAAAAAATTATGATATCATTTTGAATGGTGTTATAATTTTATGTGGACAGTTGAACAATAGTATCTATATTGTATCTAGGCCTAATGTAATGTACATTTCAAATAAATACCCTAGAATAGATGATGTCATAGATATCTATCTTTGGCATTGTAGGCTAGGTCATATCAATAAGAACAAGATAAACAGGTTAGCTCAAGAAGAAATTCTTGATAAAGATGATTATGAATCATTACCTACCTGTGAATCTTGTTTGCTTGGAAAGATGATCAAGTCATCTTTTACTGAAAAAGATGAACGAGCCAGTGATGTGCTAGGTCTGTGATGTGCTGGGTCTAATACATATAGATGTATGTAGACCCATAAACACATGTGCCAAAAGAGGGTACAGCTACTTCATTATGTTCATAGACGATCTATCTAGGTATGGGTACGTCTACTTGATGAAACACAAGTCCGAATCATTTAAAATATTCAAAAAGTTCTATAATGAAGTAGAGAAACAAACTAAAAAAAGTATTAAAATTCTTTGGCCTGACCAAGGAGGTGAATACCTTTTCAGTAAATTTCTGACATATCTAAGAGAAAATAGAATTTTCTCTCAATGGATCCCTCTAGGGACACCACAGCATAATGGCATCTCAGAAAGGAGGAATCGAACTTTGTTGGATATGGTTTGGTCCATAATGGGATTTGCAACTCTGTCGATCTTCTTTAGAGATATGCACTTGAAACAGCCTATCTTGTGCTCAATAATATTCTGAGAAAGTCAGTTAGTAAGACACCATATGAGATATGTGTTGGGATGCGTAGGCGATTTTATTCATGTATTTTGAAATTTTTTTGAAAAAATTACAGTGAAAGATAACTAGATTAATCAAATTAATCTAACATGCATATGATCTAATTATTAAATTAACCTACTCTAGGATCTATGCCATGTTATGTTGCATATAAAATCTAAAATAATTTAAAGATAAAATCAGCATACATGCATATGAGCAATAGATCACATCTACTTCTAGTCTGAGTTCAGAACTCCATACCTAATCATGAGTCAACAATCTCTGCTACTAAGAGATATGGTAGAAAGGATCCTTGCTGGTTGCTCACAGCCGTACATACATCTGGCCTCTACGAAAAATCTACTCGAAATCTCGATCCGATCGGTCTTTTCGAGAGTGCTAGCTCGTGCGAAGATCTTCTTCTTGACTGATCTAGATCTTTTTTTTAAATTTTTAAAATATTTTTAGAGATTGAAGATGAACTTCTGGAGGAGATGAAGATGTAAAAAAAAGATAGAGAAAAAAATAATTTTTTTCTAATTTACTTCCTCCTCCCAAATCTTTAGAACTAAAAACTTGAAATTCAGATTTTTGCACATACCCTAAGAGAGAGGACCCTCCTCTCTATTTTTCACATCATGAACTATGCCCAAACTTTTACCACATGAAGAGCTCTCTTCTGGTATCTTGCACACATAAAAAAAACCATAAAAACCCCTTTTATAGGTATGTAAAGAGGTGGAGTGAAGAGTCCCAATGATCCTAGATTCTTACAGGATTCTACCTCCCTCCATAATTCCACATCCAAAAATATATCAAAAAAATATGGGACACCTCTTCTCATATTTTTTTATAATAAATAGTTCTTTAACTAATCTCTCACAAAAAATCTCCTTAAAATATCATACATATATAAGGAGAAATAAATTTATTGGCATGGAGAAGTTGATCTGGATGAGAACAGATTCTCCTGATAAGGAATATTTTAAAATCTAATTTTAAAATTTTTATTTTATCAAAACTAAATTAGATTTAAACATGAGATAGATAAGGAAAAGAGCTCTTTGGTGTCAAAAGATCTCACACAAAATAATTTTATGTGTGGAGATATATAGCATGCAATCTGGGTTGGCACAGGGAGAAAAGTCCTATTCCAATAAGGACTCTAAATTTCCTTATTTGGATCCAAACCAAATCACATCTGGTTTATCCCAAATAAAATATATAAAATCTAATCTAATTAAGTTCATAAATTTTTAATTAAATCCTAATCAAATTAAGAATTGATTAAAGTAAAGTTTTGATCAAATCAGAGATAATTCTTCCTTAGCGATCAGGTCATCTCATAATCTAATCGGGTCAAACCTAATTGAATCTAATTCAATTAGATTTTATTTAATTTTTTTTACTCAATTAAATTGAGCTAATCAGTAATTTAATTGTTAATTAATTTTTTATTAATTTACTAATACTTGATGAATTAATTTATTATAATTTTTGTATAAGATTAATCATCAATCGAATTGATGATTAAGCCCTTGAACGATTCTCAATCATTGATCAGCCACATGATCAGTCAGAAATTTTTTTTGAGTATGACCTCATAGGTTCGAACTTAAGTTGGTAGCACCAAAATATCTTGCTGAACCAATTGATGTAACCATCAAGCAATGATGACCCGACATCTGGATAGGTCGAATGAAGGTGAAGAAACATTCAAGAACCTATTGGCATATGGTTATCGTATAATTCATCCTTTGGACCCTAATGCTCGAGGATGACCTAAGATTTAACTGTCAATCCTAGATAAGCCATCCATATTGTATTTCAATCTTTTTTAAATCCATCACATGAATTACTCGATCTCAGATTTTGCTAAATTGAAATACACTGATGCATATCTCTTACTAATTCGGAGGAATCAATCCCATCTTGACTCACACACCAACTTGACAAGTACTTGACTACACCTAAAAACCTTCCATCATTGAATAAAAAACTCAGTTAGTCTGGCACCAAAGTATAGTGAGTTGCTTGTAAGTCATCGTGGTGATCTCAGGTCGGAGGGATACTTATACCCATACCCTTCGCGAGCTATCCTTGACAGTAGAATGCTCTATAGTTGGTCACGTTCTGTGACGATGTACTCCTACATCTCACCTATATTTCATATCAACATCTTCATACTATTTGGTTATGAGAACAACCGACACATATGGTATACAACGACCTACACTTGATATCGCTATCATCTTAGTAATAGCGTATCATTTGATCGCGAACCAATTTAAAGACTACGTGATAAATCCTCCTTTATCGATCAAAGTAGTCCTAAAGACTTCATCACAATATAGGAGTTCGTTAGAAGATATATCCTTATGATAAAAATATCAAATAATTTTTATTATTTATCAATTCATATACATCTATAATTTGCATAATCATCAAACGATTGACTTTAAGATACAATTCCCAACAATATAGTCAGGACGTAGGCCGAACCTATTTTACTTTAGGATCTGGGGGTGTCCGGCTTATGTTAAATGATTATAAACTGACAAACTCAGTCCTAGGTCCAATAAGTGTAATTTTGTAGGGTATCCCAAGGGATATTATTTTTACCTACCTGCTGAATAAAAGGTATTTATCAGCAGTAAGGCATACATTTTGGAAAAAAAAATTAGTAAAGGAATAAGTGCCTCTAAAATTGAGCTTGATGAAGTTCAACAGATAAAAAAATTGACATCAATGATTGAATCTGAATCGGATTTGATAGGATCAAACCTAAAGCCCAACGAACAAACATTCTTAAGGCGATCTGATAGAGTACCACATCCATCGGATAGATACCTAAGTTTCTTGATTCAAAATAGAGATTCTATTAAACTCGATGAGAATGATGAGGATCTGATCACCTATATGGATGCGATATAGAGGTCCGACTCTGATAAATGGCTTAAAGCCATGAGATTCCAAATGAAATCCATGAAGGTCAACGATGTATAGACATTAGTTGACCCATCTGAAGGGGTTAAACCCATAGGGTGTAAGTGGATCTTCAAGAGGAAGAGGAGTGCAGACGGGAAGTTGAAGACCTATAAAACCCATTTGATTGCCAAGGATTATCATCAGCATTATGGTATTGACTATGATGAGATATTTTCTTTTATGGCAATGCTCAAATCCATTCGGATTATGCTTGTGATAGCAGCATACTTGGACTATGAAGTTTAGCAAATAGATATGAAGACAGTTTTTCTAAATGGAGAGCTGAACGAAGAGGTATATATGATACAACCTGAAAGGTTCATATCCACATATGAGTCCAAAGTGTGCAAATTTCAAAGATCCATTTATGGATTAAAGCAAGCATCTTAGAGTTGGAATATACATTTTGATATGGTGATCAGAATATATGGCTTCATTAGGAATGGAGAGGAACCCTGCATATATAAGTGGGCAAAATGTTTAATAATTGTATCTTGTATTGTATGTGGATGATATTCTCTTAATCAAAAATTATATCCCTACATTATAGAAAATAAAAATTTGGCTGTCGTCATAATTCTTCATAAAGGATCTGGGAGAAGCAGCCTACATCCTAGGAATGAAGATAATAGGGTAGATCTAAGAGGCTGCTCGGACTCTCCCAATCCACGTACATAGATACCATGTTAAAATAGCTCAGCATAGAGAATTTCAAGAAAGATTATCTTCCGATAGGCCAAGAAATTTTTCTTTCGAAAGGAGATTGTCTGATAACTTCTCAAGAGAGAGAGAGCATATGAGTAGAGTTCTATATGCTTCGATAGTGGGTTCTATTATGTATGTCATGACACGTATGAGATCGGATATGGTACACTCATTAGAGATAGTGAGTAGATACCAATCTGATCTAGAAAAAAATTACTGGAAGGTCGTAAAGACCATTCTTAAGTATTTGAGAAATACTAAAGACTAGTGGCTTATGTATAGTGAAACTGACTTGAAACTTATGGGGTTCACCGACTCCAGCTTTCAGTCAGACCATGACGATAGTAAGAGTGTATCAGATTATATTTTTATCCTAAATGGTAGAGTAATTTGCTAAAAAAGTTTCAAGCAAAATATTGTGGCAGATCTATTTGCGAAGCGGAGTATATCGCAGCATCCGATGTTGCGAAGAAAGCTGTATGGTTGTGAAAGTTCATTGACGAGCTTGGAGTGGCACCCTCCATTGATGGCCTTATCTTGTTATAATATGACAATACTGGAGCCATTGCTCAAGCCAAGGAGCAAAGATCCCATCAACACATCAAACATATTCTGTGCTGCTATCACCTTATCCGAGAGATCATGGATCAAGGTGATGTTGTCCTTCAGAAGATCGATGGAAAGAAAAATCTGACCGACTCATTTACTAAAGCTCTCAAAATCAAAGAGTTTGATGACCACAAACTGAAGATGGGTATGCGATACTGTATCGATTGGCTTTAGTCCAAGTGAGAGTTGTTGAAAAATATATCTCAAAGTCAATCGTTAGATGATTGTGCTCATCTTATAAATTATATATAAATTTTTATTAATAAAAATTATTTGGTATTTTGATTACAAATTGACCATCTTTGAACTTTTGTGTTGTAATGAAGTCCTTAGGACTATTATTAATCGACAAAGGAGGATTTATCATTAAGTCTTTAAAAATGATCGTGACCAAACGATACGCTATTACTAGGATGATAGCGATATCAAATATAGGTCATTGTATGTCATATGAGTTGGTTGTCCTCTTAACCAAAGAGTGTAGAGACACCATTGTAGCATGCAGATAAAATGTAGAAGTACATTCGCATCGAACGTGACCATGTGTCGAGTACTCTGCTATCAAGAGTAGCTCTGAAGGATATGGGTATAAGTGTTGAAAGAAGAGTGCCCTATAAGCCAATCACAAGTGTGTTGCGATGAAACTTTTCTTTATAATTTTTCAACTCATGAAATAATATTATTTATTTGAGGTATTGATTCATCATAATAGCTGCATCTTATTATGTCTAAGATTATGATGAATTCCAAAGATTAGGACAATAGTTTTAGGAGACATGAATGGGTCATGCTAGTGAGACCAAAAATCTTAAAATTCTAATATTAAATATTCTTGATCGTAGGAATATTGAGTCAGGGATCAATATTCTGGATAGGCTGGCACATCCTATGTATGCTCAATGAAGAGGGTGGCAGATCTCACTAGCCACTTATGTGGGATACTAATACAAGGATGTGGGTGTTCATTTGAGAAATGAGTCTACTAAATTGACTCGATGAAAGAGAACATCTTATGGAAGCCTTATTTGCATGTCAAAAATGGTTCTCTAAATGAGAGTTATGCAAGTGATCCTTAAACCTGAGATCACCATGAAATCTTGTGCACATATATTCATATTTTGATTTATACTGAAGCATAGCTTTAAGATATGTACGGGGTGTTCTGGATATGATAGGAGTTTATATGAAGGTTGTGAGTAGGTCAACATGAAATCGATCGCTCCGAGTAAGAGGAGATCGCATCCTGTGTATTCTCATTCGTAGATGACTCAGAAAAAATCTTTTATCCAAAAGTAGGAAGGAGATTAGAAAGAGTTTCTAATGCTTCTTCATTGGAGTCATTATTGGTTAATTGAGAATCAATATGAATATGTATTTGAGTTTGACATGATTCCATACTCATGAACATATTCATGATGTTGGGACGATCAAAGGATTGTATTGCACGGTAACTTACCACTGAAGGGTATATTTGATATTTTTATTAAATTTTTATATCTTCTGGATAGTCATGATACATTGCTAGATATTAATTTTGACTTATAGATTTTTTATCGAATTAAAGAGTTTAATTCGAACACCAATTAGAAAGAGTTCTAATTACTGAAATTGGGTTAGCTCGATTGGACCTAAATCGGTTAGATTAAATTCTAATCAAATTAGGTCAACTTGTATCCAGACCTACTACTAGCTAGATGTAGAACCTAATGGGTCACACACATATAAAAATTAGCCAAGGACCCTTTTCTAAAAAGGTTGATTGGAATTTTGAATTCAATCAAGGTTTTGGTAAGCATGCTAGCACGTGTGGAATCCCTAACTCTTTTAGAGATCAATTTGGTCTCATGCCTTGCTCATTTGCTAGCTTAATTTGGAGGGCATTTGGATCAGGTCAAGCCATCTAGAAGTAGCTAAAAAGAGGCACCATATCTAGTGTACACACTAAATAACTAAGAGTTCAACTTAAGAAGAACTCTTGGCGCTAATATGCAGAATGCATGGGCACTTTATTTGTGGCATGGAGAAAGACTAAGAACCCTTCTATTTTGGGTATCTATTTTCTTATGACAAGTGGATCAAATGATGAGCCACCTAGCACATCTTTTAAAGTATGAAAAATCTATCAGATTGTGCATGAAAAAATTGCTTGAAACATTACTACATGTGCGATAGGTTTTTCTGAATGCGTGAAGGGATGTGAAGACTCCTTCTGTAGGGAGTCTTAAGCAACTTTTTATTTGATAATTTTTGTGATAAGGATTAATTTTAAGTGCTGATCATGTGATAAAAATCTAAAAAATTATCAGATTAAAAAAGGTTGCTTTTCACACCCTTTTATGAGCATGCATGCGCGCGACAGGGAGAAGGTGCTCACGCATCTCTTCGGTGAAGAGTCCTTCTCATATATGAACTCTTATCCAAATAATGTGTAATTTACTAATGGCCTTTCTATTTGAATAAAAGTTTATGTGGCAAAATTTCATACTAATCTGATATGTGAAGAGATGCAAAAAGTATCTCGTTCTGGGCATGCATGCTTGAGAAGGCAGGAATCGACGTATCACCCCCTGAAAAGTCCTTCTGTTTAAGGACTCTCAGATAAGTGATACGAAGACTTGATATATCTTTCTAGATGAGGCATGCCTTCTCTGTTAGTACTCCATCTAGTGCTAAAAATAGGAGACGGCAGATGGGGTGATCATTCAATTCTTACATCCCCTATCCACTCCCTCTCTCCCTCTCTTACAACTCTAGGTTTTAGGACAAGGCTTGTTCTTTTAAGACAAGCCTAATCTTAATAGATCTAAGGATTTAAGAGGTCTAGAAAAAGGTGGTCAAGTTCAATGGATGGTTCAGAAAGGTTCAGACTCAGGTCTAGAGGAAGATCTGTTCGATTGATGGCTGGTTGAGTTCTAAGGACTAGAACTCTTGAAGCAAGGTGAAGAAGGAGCGCTATCCTTGGTCCAATTTTCATGTGGATCACCGATGGAGGGCAGACACTTGAATGCCTCATGAAAATTAGATTAGCATTACAGGTATTCTTCTGATCTAAATTTATTTTATTGTACTTTGATTGATATAGTCAAGAGTTTCTGGGTATTAGGATTTTCGGTGCATCAGGTATTTTTAATAAAAATTTTAAACACCTAATCCTTTCGCTGTGCCACTGAAATCTAACAGTGGTATCAAAGCCTACTTTGATCTATATAATCAAAGGTTAAATTATTATCTTGATTGTGATCAAGCATGAATTTTTAGTTTTGTTCAAGTCGGCTCAAGGGTTGAACCCGATTGAACATCCAAATCCTAGTATGTCTTAGAGATATGTTTTAAATATAAAATGCATGATGTATGTGTAGAATTTTCTTAGTATCTGAGTAATTGAGGTTCATCACCAGGCCGTCCGATCATAAGAGCAAGTAGGGTTCAGAGATCCTCTCTTCCTATTCAATAGGGTACTCTTATGGCATGTAGGGGTGCCACTGTGATATCCCAAGAAGAAGAATTATGAAAAGAGTATTTTATATTCATGCATATTATTAGAATTTCATGCATATGTGATATGCTTAAAATGCTAGTTATAGTCATATTGTACAATTATATTTTTCATATCTTAGATATATGACTGGATGCTATGTTTAGTTGTTATGATTTTTAAGATACAACTATATTTGTGCATCATTGTGATTGATTGATTTAAGATGTGCTTGAGACCATTAAAGCCCTTATAAAAATCATATTAAGTCATAGAATTATGAACCAGTAGCTGATCTATTTTCTTGAATCGATTAATTAATTGGTGTCTAAGGAGTGTTTCAAGTATGGTGGTTATTTAATTGGTTCCATTACTAGCCTGATCAATTTTATTGGTGTCTAAGAAAAGCAATGGAAGGACCTCCACCAATCTTAACACTTTTCTGATCAATCAGATTAGTTCGAATCTTGAATAATAGTAGCTCAGTATTTTGAACACTATATATGCCTTCCTTCATGCCTAGTCAATAGCCTATCAAAAATCATAGTAGGTTTGTTGTGATATCCATAAGGCTTGCTATAAAGATTGATGTGGATTTGTCTTAATGCATATTAGATACTTTATGATATATTTTAGATATGTTGCTTTGTTGTGATATCCACAAGGATAGTATTTTTCAGATATGACTGTATGAAAATGAAGGATCTGACTTAACTACAAAATACTATAGTTTATTATGATATCCATAAGACTATGAGTATTTTTAGAGACAAGATTTATATTAAGAGTTGTATGAGATGCATTTGGATAGATTTTTCTATTTTTAAACTTATTGAGATTTGTTGTGATATCCACAAGGCTTTAATAAGAGATTAGGGTCTCAAACCCATTAAGAAATTAGATTAGGATTTCTCGTTTGCCATAGGAGAGGACTATGGTATCCGATAAAATAGTGGGAGATATAACTAGTTTTAAAAGTCCTCAACTAGTTATGCATGTCAAACTTGAGTGGTTTGCTTATACTATTATTCTTTATTTATGTAGATTTAAGTCTGTATTATGACTTCTTTATTTTTACTGCATAACACTATAGATAAAAATATATTGACCGATCCAACTATGTGGATGGGTTGAGGAACTTGCAAGTCAAATTCATATCGGAGAAAAACTCTAATATTCTGGATATTTCTAACCTTGGGATGGTCAGTAATAATGAGAAGGCAAAAGATGTCCATATGGATATTAGCTATTTATTTTATGGCAAGTTTGGACATTGAGAGTATAATTGCAAGAATAATCTTACAAGTTTGAAGTAGGGTGCAAGTATAGCACCACAAGGTGTGTATATGATACAAACTTATTTTTCATTGAGTGGCTCAGACTTTGATACTTGGATATTAGATATCATCTATAGATCATATTTTTGTAATTCATTACAGCGACTACAGAATATCAAAAGTCTGAAAAGAGATGACCTCGAGATTCATGGTGCAAGTGGAGAGTCCATTAGCGCAGAGGCTGTGAAAATCTGTATGCTTGATTTACCTTCAAATAAAATTTTAGAATTGAAAGACTGTTATTACATGCCAAAAGTTATTAGAAATTATTTTTATACCTTTGTTATTAAAACAAAGTTATGAAATAAGGCTAATGAAAAATGGATGCTCCATTTTCTTTTCTAATGACTTTTATGGCAGTGGTTATATTGATAACAATCTTTTAATTCTTGCACTCAATGAAAATATTTTTTATATTGAAAAAAATATGAAAAGAAAGAGAGAAGATATGAATGTTACATATCTCTAGCATTGTTGCCTTGGTCATATTAGTGAGTCAAGGATTAACAAGTTATACAAAGAAGAATTCTTTGACCTATATGATTATGAATCATTGGGAACTTATAAATCTTGTCTCATGGATAAGATGACCAAGACTCAATTTTCTGGATATGGAGAGAGGGTGAATGAGTTGTAAGCTCTAGTACATACAAATGTATATGGACCAATGATAACTCAAGCCAGAGAAGGATACTCCTATTTTATTACCTTTACAGATGATTTATCAAGGTTCAGGTATGTGTATCTTATGAAATATAAATCCGAAGCTTTTGATAAGTTCAAGGAGTATCAATGTATGGTTGAGAAATAAACTGGAAAAAGTATCAAGGTTCTTCAATCTGATCGAGGAGGAGAATACTTATCCAGTGAATTTCTTGATCATCTTAAAAGTAAAGGTATTCTCTCTAAATGGACCCCTCCTTACACACCCTAGTTAAATGGTGTAATAGAAAGGAGGATTCACACTTTGATAGATATGGTACAGTCCATAATGTGCTTCACTGATCTTCCAATATCTTTTTAGAGATAATGCCTTAAGAGACTGCCACATACATATTAAACAGGGTGCCTTCAAAGTCTGTTGCAAGCACACCATATGAGATATGAAAGAAAAGGAAGCCTAATCTTAAACATCTTAAGACTTGGAGCTGTCCTGCTTATGTCAGAAATATTTTTGGACATAAGCTTAGTGCTAGATCAGATAAGTATAGGTTTGTAGGGTATCCTAAGGAAACTAATGGATACTTCTTCTACCACCTACTAATAAAAGATGTTTGTTAGTAGGCATGCCACTTTTTTAAAAAATAAACTCATCCAAGAAGGAGGTAGTGGGAGGAATATTGAACTTACTGAAGTTCATAATCTACAAATCGATCCAGAAATATCAGTGGTTGGATCACAAGAAGATCCTCAATTAGAAGTACTTAAAGATGAGGTACATCCACAATACACACCTCTTCTCTGAAGGTCAGATAGAGTGCATCATGCACCTCTAAGATTTGATGACAATATGATCAATATCATTCAGGATGATGATCCACTGACCTATTCAGAAGCTGTCATAAGTAGAGACTCAGACAGATAGCTGAAAGCCATGAAATCTGAGATGGACTCGATGTATATCAACCAAGTGCGGACCTTCTTTGATGCACCTGATAGGATCAAAATACTGTCGTTAGGACACCGTGATTATCAATCAAATTCTGACTTCAATAAAAATTAAAAATATGTAGAAAGTAGTGAGTCAAGTCGAATCCACAGAGAAAGCAGGATTTTGATTTGAAATTTTTGATTTTACAAAAAAAAATAAAATTTTAGAGAAAGCAATTTAAGTCAAAAAATAAAAATTAAAAGTAAAAAAAATAAATCAAGTACTAAGATCTACTAACTAGATCCTAGCATCTACTTGTAATAAAAATAAATAATAAAAATTTAAAAAGTATAAAAATAAATTGGTACTAAGATCTACTAATTAGATCCTAGCATCCATGTGTAAAAAATAAAAGACAAAAATTTAAAGTGCAGAAAAATAAATTTTGCATTAATTGAAATTGAAATTCAAGTACAAAAAATTTAAAAAAAATAATAAAATAAAATAAAAATAAAACTATAATAAGGATCTAAAGTTGATCAGTCAAGCCTTATCAAAAAGATGGTTGATGACCTCTCCATCTTCCGTCGTACTCCATAGAGCGAACCGACTTCTCTCCTTCTTTTCCTTGGGTCCCTAAAGTTATTTATTTTTTTTTTTATTTTTTTTATATTTTCTATTCAATTTTTCTACTCATAAAGCTTATTCCCGAACCCCCTATTTATAGATAAATTTTTTATAATTTTTTTGATATGAAAAGGAGTCCTAAAATACTTAGAAATCATATTAATCCCCTTAAGAATATTCCTGGCCATCGGATCTGGATTGGACCGCTCAGATCTGCCCAAAAATCAGCCTTTTACTTCTTATCAGGGTCGGATTCGATTCTCACCATTCGATCATGCTTCAGATGAGATCTGAGCCATCGATCAGTACTTCTGATCTCCTATTCAAAGTCGGGAGCATCCTCAGCCATTGGATCTCTTAATGGATCGCTTCTGGACCGTCAGATCGCACAAAAGAGTCCTCTTATAAACCGACAATGAACAGCAACCGTTGGATCTAAGTCGGATTGAATCTCAATCATTGGATCGCATCCAGGATCTTTCTCTCACTGTGAACCATGCCTATGGACCGTGTGAAGTTTTCTGTGGACGCGTCCTGGCTCTGTGGACCGAGCGGTCGGTCCACCATACATCGAAGGCTATTTTCTTTATTTTTTAGGATAGTTTAGCTCCATTTTTGCTCTGATTTTTATCTAAAAAATTTAAAAAATATATGCATTAAATTTTTCAAAAATCTCTCTTAATTTTGATGTTTAAATTACTCAGTTAAATTAACATCTATTTTTTTATAAATATATCTAATTTTATATTTTTTTTAAAAATCACTTATTTTTTAAAAAAATTCAATAAATTCATGAAATTAAGATTTTTAAGAAGATGTTAGCACTATAAATTACTAAAAATATCTATAATAAATATAAAAATATATCACTTATCACACTCTCCAACTTGAACTTTGCTCGTCCTCGAGTAAAGAAAGAATTTAGAATTAAGTATCATTTAACTTAAAATTTTGAATTTCACTAAATAATTTTTAAAAAGACCACTGATGTTTTGTAGAGTGTGAATGAGATATGTCATTGGGGTATTAATACTAGTCAATATGAGAGTTAAACTAAGAACACTAAATCTTTTTTGAACTTTTTCAAATTATCGCTACCTTTATCTCTAAATTATTAACCTTCATATGGATAAGTATATTATTACTTTCATCCTTCATTTATTGATTGATTTTTTTTTTTTTAAACATTGTACTGCTATTGAGTATCTTAATCCCTTAAGCTTTCTGTTTGATCCATGTAGTGAGTTTTCAGTTAATGACTCTCAAACTAGATGACTTTAGGGCACTAGGTATAAAATACCTCTCGAATCTATTTGCTTGAATCAAACAAGCTACGAGTTAAAACTAGCTTTACAATAAAATTTATTTGCCCTTCATACCTTTTGATGCGAAACTCAATGCTTGCTTAGGCAAAAAGGCCTGGTTACTCAGCATGAAGTACTTGGAAACTTTTTTTTTAAATATATGAAGAAATGTATAGTTACTTTACACAAGCCCATAAGAAGTTAACTCTTCTTTGATACTGGTAGAAAAATTTAGAAATACTCAAAAAAAATTATTTCAGTTCTAAACTTAACTCTTTATTGAGTTTTCTTAATACTTGATCCCTCAATATCTCATAAACTCTCTGATCTGTACATCAATTTTCTTTTAAAAATGCTTGATTTAACTTGATTCTCAAGTATAATCATATGCTTAAATATTAAATACTAACTTACTTGAGGACTTAAAAAAAACAATTTTATTCTCTCCCCCAACTTAATCAACATTGTCCTCAATAGAGTAGAAAAAATGAACGGTGCATGTAAAGAGAAAGAAAAGGAGAGATATCACCTGATCCATAAGTTTTTTCAAAATTGATTCTCCTCCCAACTTAGCCAAGATTATCTTCAGATCCCTACAAAAGACATAAAGCAAGACTCGATTATCCTAAACAAAATGCAAAAGAAAGCAAAGACAAAAGCAAAAATTAAAAACTTGAAAACTGGGTTGCCTCCCAGGAAGCGCTAAGTTTACCGTCTTCAGTCAAACCATGCTGATTCTCTCACCTATCCCATGTCAAATATTAGATTGATAAATTTCAATAATTTTGGATTGCCAATCTCAGAAAAATAGTCTAAAATAAATTTTAATATTTTATTACCAATCTTTAGAAAGTAGTTCACATCTCCGTTCTTAATTTTAGAAAAATTATTCACAAACCCATTCACAGACCCTTGTTTATCGAGAATTTCTCCTATTTGTTCTTCTAAAATGCTCATGAATTGAGTTTTTAGGTTAGGAGTTGAGTTTGAAGTAATGGGTGCTGAAAGGATGTCAGTTGATTTTAAACATATGTACTCAGATGTCACCAAGAGCAATTTCAATTCTGGAGGAGGTGATTCTAAAATGGAAGAACCAACTTCTAGAACTGAAGGGAATAAAACTTTTGATGAATATATCTCGAATAACTCATCCGCTCTCTTCTCAGTATCAGTTTCAGGCTAAGGTTCTTCTATTGGGTTAGCCTCAGTACTCACCTCCTCTTCTAAATTCACACTTTGACTAGCATCAGTACTAGCCTCACTCACTTGGACTTGATATGGGTCGTTAAAAATCCTATCACTTTTAAGCTGAAAAATTGCATTGTCACTTTCAAATTGGGGATTCTTAGGTGGGACATTGGATTGATGACTAGGTCCAGATGATTGATGGATGGGTGGGTTATTTTCAAAATTTGATATTGATTCGTTTGGTAATTGACCTAGTTCTCTCCTCATGGTAGATTCAGTTAATTGATCTATTTGTGCTTCTAGCCTAGCGAGGGATTACTGTTGGATCATGATCATTTGTTGTAGTTAGTTTAATCTATCATCAGCTAGATTAGTCTGTGGAGGAGGTGGGTATGGTGGCTGATTTTGATATGGTGGCTGGATAGATTGACTGGACTAACCTCTAGTGTGGCATAATTCTGATATGGAGGCCTACTCTGAAAGTTTTGCAAAGGAAGAATTTGGGTCTGAGCCTGAGTCTGTTGGAGTCTTCAAGAAAAATTAGGATGGTTCCTCCAGTCTGAAATATATGTGTTAGAGAATGAATCATTGATAGGATTAGAGTAATCTTGAGCAGTTTGAACTTGTTCTTGGATGAAAGGTAAAAATTGTGTAGCCTTGGGACATTCGCTCATATGATGGGCTGGGCTAGCATAGATAGAATAAATCTTCTGATAATTAGGTGGTAGTGTATATTGTGCAGGAGATTGTTGACCAAATGCTAGAAACTGATCAAATTTTTGGGCAAAAAGGTCGACTTTATCTAATCTTTGGGCTATTAGGTTCAGATCGGTCTTAGGACTAGAGTTTGTTTACTTGATCTCAAAAATTCCTGCCTGCTTTTGGTGAGGGATTGATCTTTCATAGGAGGATAATGAAGCATGATTGATTGAATTTTCACTCAAAATTTCAAATAAAGTGTAGGTTTCATCTTCACTTTTACTCATAAATGCACCCCCACAAGATGCATCTACCATCTGTCTGTATTGGTCACCTAAACCCTCATAAAAAGCTTGAACAATTTGCCACTTAGATAGACCATGTTGTGGGTATTTTCTAAGAATTTCCTTAAGTCTCTCCCATGATTCATGAATTTGTTCTTCTAGAAGCTGAGCAAATCTAGTGATGGCTCACCTTATGGTGTTGGTTCGACCTATGGGATAGAATTTCTTAAGAAACTCATGCTGCATTTCAGTCCAAGTTTGGATTGGTCTCCCTATTATGCCAAGCCAGTACTTGGCTTTGTCTTTAAGTGAGAAGGGGAATAAGGTCAATCTAAGTACATCATCAGTAAAATTTTGAATTTTCATCGTGGAATAAATTTCTAAGAACTCATCCAGATGCTTGTAAGGATCTTCACTAGTATTCCCATAGAAAGATGAGAGCATCTGGATTGTGGTTGACTTGATCTCATAGTGGCTTGCAGGGATATCAGGTAAGTGGATACAAGTCGATGGATTATAGGTGGAAGGAATAAAATATTCCTTCATCTATCTAGGTGGTTCTCTAGGATCTCCAGCCATCTGATTTTCAGGTTTAATATTAATAACCGTTCAATCTCAGAATTAGGCTCAACTAGGTCAGGATAGAGAGATCTTCTACCTTGCATATACCAGTGCAAACCCTAATGTATGATTCAAGTTTTATTTTTGTTTCATTTTTTTTTTAAGAGAAAAAGGAAAGAAAAGAAAGAAAGAGCCCTAGAACTAGATACGTAAGGTGGGAAGAATTAGTTGTGGTTTAGTGTTAATTACAATCAAGTTAGCAAACAATTAAACCTAGACACCTATGGGTTTCTTAGACCTAACAGTTCGATGTAGAGTGGCTTAGCTTAAATGCAAATTGGGTTTGTTCTCACTTCCTTCAACTAGCCAGGTAAGAGGTGGGATCGTGGGGGTCCCCTTGTTGCTTACCTTAGATACCAATTGAATTGGCCAGGTAAGCTAACGGAACTAATTAAATAACCATAAATCACTTAGGCTGAGCCTTTATAACCTCTAGCCTTAGACACCAGTTTCAGGAGTGAGTCCGAACTTACTTTGTACTTGACTTGACCACAATACTCAAAATTGAACTCGATTAATACTAGGGGCCAATGTCTACTTGATTTTAGTTAGGCTAGGGTTAATGTGGGATGCTGGTTGGTTATTTTTGGGTCAAGGGAGGGTGATGAAATTCTCACCTTATCTTGTTATGGGTGTTGCCCTTAAATTGATTTGAGATGAATATGCACAACCAATTTCAAACAAGGAGTTCTATGCAACTAAATTAGATGCATGAAACTAATAAAACTTGAAAGCTTACCTTGTCTCCAGCGATCATCAAAAATAAATCTACAATGATGAATGATCCTAAAAATTAAGTTTCTACTCTTATCATGCAATTTTTATTAGGTTTATATGGATGAATTTTAGGTTAATTAAAAAAAAGTAATTAATACTAAAAAAATAGTTAAGGCTAGGGTTAGGATTGATCTCACCAACTTGGAAGCTTTCTATCTCTCTTTTTTTTTTGAATTTTTAAATTTTTTTTTGTAAAAAGATAAAAAAAAGTTAGTAAGTAATAGTCACAAGAAAATCAAAGAAATCAAATATTAAAATTGATGCCATCCCCGACAATGGTGCCAAAAATTTGATAGGGTCAAGATGCTGTCGTTAGGACACCGTGATTATCAATCAAATTCTGACTTCAATAAAAATTAAAAACATGTAGAAAGTAGTGAGTCGGATCAAATCTACAGAAAAGGTAGAATTTTGATTTGAAATCTTTGATTTTATAAAAAAAATAAAATTTTAGAGAAAGTAATTTAAGTCAAAAAATAAAAATTAAAAGTACAAAAAATAAATCGGGTACTAAGATCTACTAACTAGATCCTAGTATCTACTTTCAATAAAAATAAATAATAAAAATTTAAAAAGTATAAAAATAAATTGGTACTAAGATCTACTAATTAGATCCTAGTATCTACATGCAAAAAATAGAAGATAGGAATTTAAAGTGCAGGAAAATAAATTTTACATTAATTGAAATTAAAATTCAAGTATAAGAAATTTAAAAAAATAATAAAATAAAATAAAAATAAAATTATAATAAAGATCTGAAGTTGATCAGTCAAGCCTCATCGGAAAGATGGTTCATGACCTCTCCATTTTCCATCGTACTCTATAGAGCGAACCAGCTTCTCTCCTTCTTTTCTTTGGGTCTCTAAAGCTATTTATTTTTTTCTCTATTTTTTTCTACACTCTCTACTCAATTTTTCTGCTCACAAAGTTTATTCCCGGATCCCCTATTTATAGATGAATTTTTCATAATTTTTTGATAGGAAAAGGAGTCCTAAAATCCATAGAAATCATATTAATCTCCTTAGAAATATTCCTGGCCGTCGGATCTGGATTGGACTGCTCAGATCTGCCCAAAAATCAGCCTTTTACTCCTTATCATGATCGGATTCGATTCTGACTGTCCGATCGTACTTCAGATGAGATCTGGGCCATCGATCAGCACTTCTGATCTCCCATTCAAAGTCGGGAGCATCCTCAGCCATTGGATCTCTTGATGGATCGCTTCTGGACCGTCGGATCGTGCAAAAGAGTCTTCTTATAAACTGACAATGAACAGCAACCATTGGATCTAAGTCGGATTGAATCTCAGCCATTGGATCGCATCCAGAATCTTTGTCTCGCTATGAACCGCGCCTATGGACCACATGAAGTTTTCTGTGGACCGCGCCCTGGCTCTGTGGATCGAGCGGCCGGTCCACCATACATCGAAGGTTATTTTTTTATTTTTTAAGATATTTTAGCTCTATTTTTGCTCTGATTTTTATCTGAAAAATTAAAAAAAATATGCATTAAATTTCTCAAAAATTTCTCTTCATTTTGGCATTTAAATTGCTCAGTTAAATTAACATCTATTTTTTTATAAATATATCTAATTTTATATTTTTTTAAAATTACTTATTTTTTAAGAAAATTCAATAAATTCATAAAATTAGAGTTTTTAAGAAAATATTAGCACCATAAATTATCAAAAATATCTACAATAAATATAAAAATATACCACTTATCAGCACCTAAGGGTGTGATCCCAATAGGATGCAAGTGGATCTTCAAAAAGAAGATCAAATAGATGGTTAAGTAAAAACCTACAAAGCTAGGTTGGTGATGAAGAATTTCAGACAAAAGCAAAGAATTAACTATGATGAAATCTTCTCACCAGTGGCTATGCTTAAGTCCATTAGAATTTTACTTGCTATAGCGGCATACTATAACTATGAGATCTGACAGATAGATGTCAAGATCGTGTTCCTCAATGATAATCTAGAGTAAAAGGTCTATATGACTGAGCCAGAGGGATTTATCTCAAGTAGAAGGGCAATTCAGGTATGCAAGCTAATGAGATCCATCTATGGATTGAAGCAGACTTCGAGGAGTTGATACATTCGATTTGATATAATAGTCAAAGAGTTTGGCTTTATCAAAATTAGGATAAACCATGTATGTATAACAAGATAAGTGGGAGTACTGTTATCTTCTTGGTTCTGTATGTCGATGACATACTGCTCATTGGGAATGATATCCCAATGATACAATAGGTCAAGACTTGGCTATCAAATAAGTTTTCCATAAAAGACTTAGGTGAAGCATCCTATATACTGAGTATAAAGATCTATAGAGATAGATCTAAAAAGATGTTAAGCTTATCCCAGTCACGGTACATAGATCTCATATTAAAGAGGTTTAATATGAAGGCAAGTAAGAAAGGTTACTTGCCTGCAAGTCATGATATACGTCTCTCCAAGAAAATGTGTCCTAAGACATTAGAGGAGAGAAAGAGGATGAATGAAATTCCTTATGCTTTGGCTATGGGATCAATTATGTATGCCATGCTATATACCATGCCTGATGTAGCTTATGCTTTGGGCATAGCTATCAGATTTCAAGCTGATCCAAGAGAGGATCATTAGAAAGCAGATGATAGCAAGTCGATATTAGGGAATGTGTTTACCTTAATATGGGATAGTGAGTTGGAAGAGTTCCAAGCAACAAATAATATCTGACTCAGTTACTGAGGTAGAGTACATTGCTGCTAGTGAAGCTATCAAGGAAGCTGTCTGGATGAAAAAATTTATCATGGATTTAAGAGTCATTCTTAAGAATGAAGGATCAGTGTCACTCTATCGTGATAACATTGGGGCCATTATTCAAGCAAAGGAACCTAGGTCTCATTATAGATCTAAGTACATCCTCAAATGCTTCCATCTCGTTAGAGATAAAATATTATTCTTGAATGAGTAGACAGAAAGAACAATATAATAGACACATTCACTAAGGCCATACCAAAGCAGCTATATAATGCCATCTTGATTGTATGAGATATAAAGGTGATTGACTTTAGTGCAAGTGAGAGATTGAAAGAAGAGTGTCCTATAAGCCAATCGCAAGTGTGTTGCGATGGAACTTTTTTTTATAATTTTTCAACTCATGAAATGATATTTATTATTTGAGGCATTGATCCATCATAATAGCTGCATCTTATTATGTCTAAGATTATGTGAACCCCAAAGATTAGGACAATGGTTGTAAAAGACATGAATGGGTCATGCTAGTGAGACCTAAAATCTTAAAACTCTAATATTAAATATTTCTGATCGTAGGAATATTGAGTCGGAGATCAATGTTCTAGATAGACTGGTACATCCTATGTATGCTCGATGGAGAGGGTGGTAGATCTCACTAGCCACTTGTGTGGGATACTAATATAAGGATGTAAGTGCTCATTTGAGAAATGAGTCCACTGAATTAATTCGATGAAAGAGAACATCTTATGGAAGCCTTACTTGCATGTCAAAGATGGTTCTCTAAGTGGGAGTTATGCAAGTGATCCTTAGACTTGAGATCACCATGAAATCTTGTGCACATGAATTCATATTTTGGTTCATACTCAAGCATAGTTTTAAGACATGTACGGGGTGTTCTAGATATGGTAGGAGTGTGTACGAAGGTTGTGAGTAGGTCAACATGGAATCGATCGCTCCTAGTAAGAGGAGATCGCATCCTGTGTATTCTCATTCGTAGATGACTCAGAAAAAATCTTTTAGCCAAAAATAGGAAGGATATTAGAAAGAGTTTCTAATGCTTCTTCATTGGAGTCATCATTGGTTAATTAAGAATCAATATGAATATGTGTTTGAGTTTGACATGATTCCATACTCATGAACATATTCAGGGTGCTGGGATGATCGAAGGATTGTATTGTACAGTAACTTACCACTGAAGGATATATTTGATATTTCTATCAAATTTTTATATCTTCTAGATAGTCATGATATATTGCTAGACATCAATCTTGACTTGTAGATTTTTTATCGAATTAAAGAATTTAATTCGAATGCCAATTAGAAAAAGTTTAATTATTGAAATCGGATTAGCTCGATTGGACCTAAATCAATTAGATTAAATTCTAATCAAATTAAGTTAACTTACACCCAGACCTACTACTAGCTAGATGTGGAACCTAATGAGTCACACACATATAGAAATTGGCCAAGGACCCTTTTTTAAAAAGGTTGATTGGAATTTTGGATTCAATCGGGGTTTCGATAAGCATGCTAGCATGTGTGGAATCCCTAGCTCTTTTAGAGATCAATTTGGTCTCATGCCTTGCTCATTTGCTAGCTCAATTTGGAGGATATTTGGGTTAGGTCAAACACCTAGAAGTAGCTAAAAAGAGGCACCATATCTGGTGTACACGCCAAATAACTAAGAGTCCAACTTAAGAAGAACTCTTGGCGCTAATATGCAGAATGCATGCGCACTTTATTTATGGCATGGAGGACTAAGAATCCTTCTGTTTTGGGCCTCTATTTTTTTATTACAAGTAGATCAGATGATGAGCCACCTAGCACATCTTTTGAAGTATGAAAAATCTATCAGATTGTACATGAAAAAATTGCTCGAAACATTACTATGCGTGCAATAGGTTTTTCTGGATGCACGAAGGAATGCGAAGGTTCCTTCTGTTTAGAGAGTCTTAAGTGACTTTTTATCTGATAATTTTTATAATAAAGATTAGTGTTAAGTGCTGATCATGTGGTAAAAATTTGAAAAATTATTAGATTAAGAAAGGTTGCTTTTCACACCCTTTTCTGGGCGTGTGTGCGCACGATAGGGAGAAGGTGCTCGCATGTCTCTTCAGTGAAGAGTCCTTCTCACATATTAACTCTTATCCAAATAATGTGTCATTTGGTGATAGCCTTTCTATTTGAATAAAGGTTTATGTGGAAAAATTTTATGCTAATCTAATGTGTGAAGAGATGTAAAAAGTATCTCATTCTGGGCATGCACGCGTGAGAAGGCAAGAATCAATGTATCACCCCCTGAAGAGTCCTTCTATTTAAGAACTCTCAAATAAGTGATACGAGGACTTGATATACCTTTTCAGATGAGGCATGCCTTCTCTGTTAGCACCCCATCTAGTGCTATGAATAGGGGATGGCAGATGGGGTGATCATTCAATTCTTACATCCCCTATCCACTCCCTCTCTCCCTCTCTTACAACTCTAGGTTTTAGGACAAGGTTTGTTCTTTTAAGACAAGCCTAATCTTAATAGCTCTAAGGATTTAAGAGGTCTAAAAAAAGATGGTCAAGTCTAGTAGATGATTCAGAAAGGTTTAGACTCAGATCTGGAGGAAGATCTGATTGATTAGTGGCTGGTTGAGTTCTAGGGGCTAGAACTCTTGAAGCAAGGTGAAGAAGGGGCGCTGTCCTTGGTTCAATTTTCGTGTGGATCACCATTGGAGGGTGGATACTTGGACATCTCATAAAAATTAGATTAGTGTTACAGATATTCTTCTGATCCAAATTTATTTTATTGTACTTTGATTGATATAGTCAAGAGTTTCTGGGCATTAGGGTTTTCAGTGCATCGGGTGTTTTTAATGAAAATTTTAAACACCTAATCTTTTGCTGCACCATCGAAATCCAACAAGTATCTCTCTGACCTGAGACTACCATGGTAACTTGTAAGCAACTCACTATACTTTAGTATCAGACTATCTGAATTTTTAACTTAGTGATTGAAAGATATTGAGTACAGTCAAGTACTTATCAAGTCAGTGTGTGAGTCAAGATGGAATTGATCCCTCTAAATTTATAAGAGATGTGCATCAGTGTATTTTAATTTAGCAAAATCTTGGCCATGGTAATCTATGAGATGGATTTGAAAGGTTAAAATATAACGTGATCGACTTAATTAGGGTTGACAGTTAAACCCTAGATCACCTTGAGCATTTGGATCAAAAGGATAAATTATATGATAACCATACGCCAGTAGGTTCTAGAAAGTTGCTTTGCAACACTTCGACCTATCCGATTATTGAGCCATTATTGCTAGATGATTACATCGATTGATATAAAAAGTTGTTCTTATGCTACCGACTTTAGTTCGGACCTATGGAGTCACACACATTAGAAGATTTAGTCAGATCTGATGGCTGAAGAGTCCAATTATATTGTGACTCAGGTAAAGAGTCCTACTTAAACTAAAACTCTGTGAGAGAGTCCCACTGAGATAGAGACTCTACCATTTATAAAGAATTAATTAGTAATTAGATTACTAATTAACTCAATTTGATTGAGTAAAGAGCTTTGGAATAAGTCTAATTGAATTAGATTCAGTTTGACTCAGATTAGGATTGATATGATCAAATCCGATTATAAAAAAAATTTGATCCTGATTCGATCATGGTTTGGACTCTACTAATTTTTAATTAAATTAGAAATTTGATAAAATATTTAGATTTTTAATTGGATTAGATTCATTTCTATCAGTGGTTTCAATCCAAATTTGATTTAGATTAGAATTGAATTAGAAATGAAGAGTCCAAATCAAAATATCTTTATCTTTTGTGCCACATCTGGATCCATGCCAATTTTTTCATGTCTAAATGGATTTTGCTTATGATTTTTGATGTCATGAGAGAGGATCCAATAAGAGTGGTCGGCTATAGCTGATAAGTCATAATATTATCTCTTGCCTAATTCGAATGTGATCCGAATTAGATATAAGATGCAGACTAGGAAAAAATTTTTTTGTATATAGTATATTGTTGGTACCATATTATTTTTTTTATTTTTCTTAAAGAATCCTTTGGTGTGTGAGACTCCAGATTCTTTCTCCATATCTTAAGGATGTTTTTGGAATTTGTTTGGATACCAAAAGGAGGTTTTGGCATTGATTCATGGCACCTTTCTTGGAAAGTCTCAATTTTCAGTCTATAAAAAAGATCCCCTCTCTTGGACATCCCATGATCAATTTCCTTATGGATTTTTTATTTTCAGAGCCTCTTCTCCTCCTCCTCTCTCCCTTCTCTAGATCCTCTATCACTTTGGAGTGTCAAAGTGCTTGTAGAAGAAGAAAGAGAACAGCTGTCGAAGTTGTTTGCGGACTAGCATCTCCGAGCCCCTAATCTGCGTCAGTTTTTGCATGGATTTTTCTATAGAAGCCAGACGACTTCGTGTTGGGAATAGTGTCCCAAAGCTAATCATCAATCTATTGATAGTTGTACTCATTTTTGTATATGTACATAAATTATGAATTAATAAAAATTATTTTGATATTTTTCATCATAAAATGTTTCATCTTCTAATGAACTCCTATGTTGTGGTGAAGTCTTTAGGACTATTTAGACTTGATAAAGGAGGATTTATCGTTTAGTCCTTAAATCTGTTCGCGACCAAATGATATGTTGTTACCAAGGACGACAATGTTTATCAAGCATAGGTCGTTGTGTGCCATATAGGTTGGTTGTCCTCTTAACCAATGAGTGTGGAGACACTAGTATGGCATACAGGTGAGATGTAAGGGTACATCTGCACTGAACATGACCGACTCCAAAGCTATTTCTGCTGTCAAGATTTGCTCCGATGGAATATGGATATAAATATCCCTCCGACCAGAGATCGCCATGGTGACTTGCAAGCAACTCACAGCACTTAGGCACTGGACTACCTAAATTTCTAATTCAGTGACGGAAGGCTGCTGGGTGTAATCAAGTACTTGACTTGTCGGTGCATGTGTCAAGATAGGATTGACCACTCTAGTTTAGGAGCTGTGTACAGTTGTGTTTCAATTTAGTAAAACCTTGGCCAGGGTAGTCCTTGTGAGGAGTCACATGACTGTTTGAGTTGAGCACGATTCGGATGATCTGATCAGGGTTGACAATTTAACCCTGAGTCATCCTAAACACAGGGGTCAAAAGGATGAATTATACAGTAACCATATTCATGTAGGTTCTGAGTGTTGCGATTGTGACTATTCGACCTATCCGGATGTCGGATACCATTGCTAGATGGTCACTTCGATTAGTATAGGAATTGGTTCCTGTGCTACCGGCTTAGGTTTGAACCTGCGGGATCACACACATTAGAGGTTCCTATCTGATCTGATGGCTGATGTAGAATCTTACATATTTGAGACTCAGTGATCGAGAATCAGAATTCTCTGATCATGAGTTCCACACATTATGGGTACCGGGGTCAAGAGTCCCACTGGTTGGGACTTTTCGATCAGGGTTACATATCGATGAATTCTGATGCCCGATTGCCCATCGAATTTGGACTCAGTATTTATGAGATATTTAATTAGAGATTTGATCACTAATTAACGTAATTTGATTGAGTAATTATTTTTGGATCAAGTCCAATTGAATTGGATTCAGTTGGGTTTGACCCGATTAGGTTAAGAGTTGACCTAATCGTCGAGATGATTTGGTCCCTGATTTGATCAGGAGTTGGACTTAGTCAATTTTTGATTTGATTAAGATTTTATTGAGCCTAATTAAGCCTAATTAAGTTAGGTCTAAATTAGTCTAATTGGACCTAACTTATTTGGTTCAATTAGGTTGGTTTAAATAATTAAACCACCTTGACCCAATCTCCATGCGCCACCTCACTTCCATTGCACCCATTTGAATTCATGAGAAAGAACTTCTCATGAATTTTTTCCTCACGCCAAGCCCTTCTCCATGCCCCACTTTAATGTGCCAAATGAATGGATAAGGATGATTGGTTGGCCATTCAAATTCAAAATAAAGTTTGAATTTGAATGGGCAATCAATCTTTGCACCTTATCCCTTTTTTTACACCCTATTTATTACATGAGAAAAGGTTTCTCATGAAATCATTTCATGCACAATTTAAGCCATGCCTCACACCTTTAGTGGATAAGGGATGAGTTGGTGTCCATTTGAATTCAAATTTGATTTGAATTCAAATGTGCAATTACTCATCTTTATCCTTTCTTTTGGATAAGACATTTGATGTTGTTATAAAAGGAGGAGAAGAGTGGGGCGTGCAAGAAGAAGATTTTTGAAAAAAAAAATTTTGGGGTGTGAGAAGTCTTGTGCGTAAGAAGGAAGTCCATATCCTTCCAAGAGAAAAAGAAAAAAAAGAAAGAAAAGTGGGTGCAAGGTTTTCGATGAGTTCCCTAGAGTTTTAGCCTGGGGTTCGGGAAGTGAGAAAGTGAGCTACGAGTGTCGTGAGCCCACAAAATCTCAGAGAGATCTTCAACATCCTCTTAAGCATGTCTATTGATGATTCGGAGCATCCAAAAAATTGACAGACATCGATTGAAGGAGTTCGATCAGCATCGGCCGTCAAAAGGGCTCTATAACGAGCTAGCACTCGTGAGGAGTCGATCAGACCGGAAGCTTCATGTGAATGATCCACAGAGATCAGATAAGCTGTGTGGCTGCATCACGATGATCAGACTCTCCTGACGGTGATCAGATTGCGGTGATCTACTACTCGCATAAAGGTATTATGTTCTGAACACATTACAGTAAAGTGTTTACTGTTCGAATTTGAATTTCAAATTTAAATATATGCATGCTATATATCATATTTAGATTCTAGTGTAGAATAAATTTATATTAATTAATTAGATTAATTAATATTTTTTACTATAAAATCATAATTTTGAAAAAGTTTTAAAATTACCATTTTACCCCTGCACTGAATACTTCCCACAAATGGTATCAGAGCGGGTTCTTAGATATGATATATATATTTGCATGCGTAGATTAAGTTATAATCTAAAAGTTTAAATTTAAAATTTAAAATTTAAATTTTGAATTTTGAAAGTTGTTCGAAATTCAAAATTCAAAAATTTGAAATTCAAAATTTGAATTTTGAATTTTAAAATTTGAAATTCAAAATTCAAAATTTTGAAATTCAAAAATTTGAAATTCAAATTTTGAAATTTGAAATTTGGTTGAAATTTCAAATTTAAAATTCAAAATTTAAAATTCAAAATTTGAAATTCAAAAATTTGAAAATTTGAAATTTGAAATTTATTTGAAATTTGAAATTCAAAGTTTTAAATTTTAAATTTAAAATTTAAATTTTAAAAATGGTATATTTAGATATACTTGATCCAAGTAGCAAGTAATCGAATTGGGTTGGTTACCATGGCCGTCCGATCATAGGAGAAAAGTAAGGTTTAAAGATCCTCTCCTCCCATTCGATGGGATCTCCTATGGCGGTAGGGGTGCCGCTGCAATTATATCTCATGCAGATGAAGCAGCGAAAGGAATTAATTGTAAAGGTTTAATTATGAAATTTATCATGAATGTGTTAGATTAGATCTAAAGGAATATTCATGATTTATTTTGATTGAGTTATTTTCTGTTATGTAATTAGCAATAAGATTGCTATTTATGAAATGTGCTGATCTATTTGTGAAATGAGTCAACATATTTGGTGAACAGAAAATAAAATCTTTCAAATTTGAAAATTATTTTTGAAATGCCAAACCCTGACCCATCAGCCCAAATACTTAATTAAAAGAATTAAGTGTTGTCTAGTAGGTCTAGAATTATGAATTAAGACCTAAGACAATTGCATAAACTTGTGGGTCAATGGGTTAAATGGATTAGGTCCATAATTGGGTTAGACCTAAGGTTAGCTTAAAGAAATGGACTAAATTAGAGTAACTGGTCAAATCTAATCAAAAGTTGAATTAGATTAGATCAAGGATACTCTAGACTCAACTCCAATAGTTGTAGTTGAATGGGTCCATGTCTTTAACTAGATCAAGATGGACTTAATTCATGGCTATGCGGTGGAACCCTATTTACTAAGTTGATCAAATTAAAACTAATAAACCGTTGGTGTCTAAGGTAAGTTTGGCAGTTTGACCAGTGGTTTTTAAGTGGGAGCTACTCGCAGTGATTTGATCTCTGATGAGTTAATGGCTTATCCCCACCACTGATCTCACTTACCTAGCCAACCTGGTGAATTAGGTTTTAATTAGATCACTTGGTGATTAGGGCTCACCCATGTCATTAGGTAAACCAGTTTGACTAATTTAGGTGCTCCTAATGCCAGCTTTAAGTAAATCTTTTTTAATCTGACTTGGTGAAGTCAGCGGGAGGATTGAAATTGGCTGAATATTTTCTTCTCATCTATCCTTTAATAAAATCCTCAAAAATTATTAGATCCCTAAAAATGATTAAGTTATATTGATAACTAAGTCATAGCCTCCCATTAAGTGAGTGATAATGAGTCCATTAGTTTAATAATCATTGGAGGCCCAAAGGCCTGGTGCTTATTGACTAATGGAATTATCATTCATAATATGATAATTTGGTTTGAGTCTTTCTGATGGTGATCAGGTTGGCCAGCCAAAGTCGGGCCTAATCATTTATTGGTCCGATTCACCAAATCAAATCATGTTAATGGTTAGACCTAACCAGATTTTTTCAGTGGAGGCCAAAGCCTACTGATTAGGTTCTGGAGCAAAATCAATTACTAGAAGTTATTTAGAGAAACAACTGGTTATGAACCTACCCATAGATGCACATGGATTGACCAACCAAAGTTGGGCTCGTGTGTAGTTTGTGTGTATTCTAGTACCTACTAAGGAATTAAAGTAATTTCTCGAATTGGAGGTTGAGGCTATCAGTTCGTAAAAATACTGGGATAAACTTTAGACTAAAGTCCAAGTCTTTAGTATTTATAATTTATGTACTAATAGAGATCTGATTTTTCTTTATGCAGCTATGGCCACTACCCTGTTCCTCCGATCATTATTAGATAATGACAAGCTCATGGGATCTAATTTCGATAGCTGGTATCGAAAATTAAAAATCATCCTTGAGCATGAGCGGATCCTTTATGTAGTAACGGATCCGGCACCTGAGGAGCCAGCCCCAAACGTTAGAGGGACGGTCCGAGACACTTATCAGAAGTGGCTCAACGACCGTACCACCATTCGATGCATAATGCTGGCGGCAATGAATGATGAGTTCAGCCGCAGGTTCGAGAATGCCCAACCCCAGGAGATGCTTCAATTATTGAATGACTCTTTTGGCATGCCTGACGATGTTGAAATACACAAAACTAGTTGTGCCATTTTCAATGTTCGGATGAGGGATGGAGCCTCAGTCACTGATCATGTACTGTACATGATCGAAATGATTGAGTGCCTAAGTAAATTGGGCTTTCCCTTGCACGAGCAGCTCGGTAAGGATGCGATCCTTAATTCATTGCCCAAGTCCTTCCTCCCCTTCCTTACTCATTTTCGGATAACAAAGCCTGCAGTGAACTACCACGGCTTGTAGGGGTTGCTGCAGAACTTTGAGAAGGATCACCAGCTCCATAAGGAGTCGGTGAATGTTGTGGGAGGGTCTTCTTTTGGTCGTCGATCCTTTAAGAAAGGGAAGAAAAAGAACAAGAATAAGAAGAATAAGAAGGTGCAGCTGCATACTGGGACGTCTGCACAGGGTCAGACCAAGAAGTGCAAGCCCGACTAGAGCCAGACGGAGTGCTTCTTTTGTAACAAGCAGGGGCACTAGAAGAGGAACTGTCCTCTATACATTGCCTCCCTAGACTCGAACAGGCCGAAGAAGAAGCAAGGTACTTATATGATAACACCTTGCAACTTTTTCATTTATGATACTACTGCCTGGGTATTAGATACCGGAAGCCCTTATCATATTTGTAATTCGATGCAGGGTCTGCAGGTCAGTAGGAGATTTGATGAAGGCGAGAGGTTCCTGAACGTTAGAGATGGAAGCAAAGTTCCAGTTCTAGCATTAGGAATCATGAACTTTGTAATCAATTCTCGAAACGTAATTCTAAGAGAATGTCACTATTGTCCAAGCTTTTTATTAAATATTATTTCTGTAGGCCTTTTGGCCATAAACGGTTATTAATTTTTAATAAAAAGAAATATTTGCAATATCATTTTGAATGGTGTTACAATGTTTGTTGGACAACTTAATAATGGAATTTACTTTCTATCACAACCTGTTAATGTGGTTCAAACCTCCGGTAAACGTCCTAGAATAGAGAATGTGTCAGAAGTCTACCTTTGGCACTGTAGGCTAGGTCATATCAATAAGAACAGGATAAACAGGTTGGCTCAAGAAGAAATTCTTGAAGTAGGTGATTGTGAATCACTTCCAACCTGTGAGTCCTATCTTCTTGGTAAAATGACCAAATCACCTTTTACTGAAAAAGGTGAGCGAGCCAGTGAACTCTTGGGTTTGGTACATTCTGATGTATGTGGACCCATGAGCTCAAGTACAAGAGGTGGATATTTCTACTTCATAACCTTCACAGACGACCTATCGAGGTATGAGTATGTCTATTTAATGAAGCATAAATCGGAGTCATTTGAAATGTTCAAACTATTCTGAAATGAGGTAGAAAAATAAACTGAAAAGAGTATTAAAACTCTTCGATCTGATCGAGGAGGTGAATACCTTTCCAATGATTTTCTGACATATCTTGAGGAGAATGGGATTCTCTCTCAGTGGACTCCTCCTGGAACACCACAACATAATGGTGTATCTGAAAGGAGGAATCAGACCTTGTTGGACATGGTTCGATCCATGATGGGGTTTGCTGGTCTGCCGATCTCTCTCTGGGGATATGCGCTCGAATCGGCTTGTTACCTTCTAAATAGAGTTCCGAGTAAGTCTGTAACCAAAACGCCATATGAGATATGGATAGGACGTAAGTCAGTACTCTCGTACCTTAGGATTTAGAGGTGTCCGACTTATGTTAAACGTTTAATTACGGACAAGCTTGGACCTAGGTCTGACAAGTGTAATTTTATAGGATATCCAAAAGAGACCAAAGGGTATTACTTCAACCTAGCTGATGAGCAAAAAGTGTTTGTCAGCCTTAAGACAATCTTTTTGAAAAAGGAGTTCTTTGGTGAAGGGACTGTTGCCTCTAAGGTCAAACTTGACAAAGTTCGACAGATGGAAAAACCGACACAATTTACTGAACCTGAATCGAATTTGATTAGATCAGATCCGGAGCCCAGTGTTCAAGCACCTCTTAAGGCGATCTGGTAGAGTACCACGTCAACCGGACAGATACTATGGTTTCTTGGTCTGGGATGATGATCCTATCGAACTTGATAAAAATGATGAGGATCCGATCACCTACATGGATGCAATGCAGAGATCCGACTCTGAGAAATGGCTAGAGGCCATGAAATCCGAAATGGAGTCCATGAAGGTCAACGATGTGTGGACATTGGTTGACCACTTGAAGGAGTAAAACCCATAGGATGTAAGTGGGTCTTCAAGAGGAAGAGGGGCGCAGACAGAAAGGTGAAAACCTATAAAGCCCGTCTGGTTGCCAAGGGATATCGTCAACGTTATGGTATAGACTATGACGAGACATTTTCTCCTGTGGCAATGCTCAAATCCATTCAGATTATGCTTGCGATAGTTGCCCATCTGGACTATGAAATCTGGCAGATGGATGTGAAGACAGCTTTCCTAAACAGAGAGCTGAACGAAGAGGTGTATATGATACAACCTGAAGGATTCACATCCACAGATGAGTCTAAGGTGTGCAAGCTACAGAGATCCATTTATGGACTTAAGCAGGCATCACGGAGTTGGAACGTACTTTTGATAAGACGATCAAGACGTATGGCTTCGTTAAGAACGGAGAAAAGCCATGTATTTATAAGTGGGCTAATGATCTAGTAGTAGTATTTCTTGTATTGTATGTGGATGACATTCTCTTAATCGAGAATGATTCCCTACATTACAGGGAATAAAGATTTGGCTGTCGTCACAGTTCTCCATGAAGGATCTGGGAGAAGCTTCCTACATCCTAGAGATGAGGATCTATAGGGATAGATCTAAAAGGTTGCTTGGTTTATCTCAGTCCACGTACATTGATACTATGCTGAAGAGATTCAGCATAGAGAATTCCAAGAAAGGCTATCTTCCGATAGACCATGAAATTTTTCTCTCGAAGAGAGATTGTCCGACAACACCTCAAGAGAGAGAGCGTATGGATAGGATTCCATATGCTTCGACAGTGGGATCTATCATGTACGCCATGATATGTACACGATCAGATGTGGCATACTTACTAGGGGTAGTGAGTAGATACCAATTGATCCAGGAGAGAATCACTGGAAGGTTGTTAAAACCATCCTGAAGTATTTAAGAAATACTAAGGACCAGTGGCTTGTTTATGGTGAATCAGACTTGAGACTTATAGGGTTTACAGACTCTAGTTTCCAGTCTGATCACGATGACAGCAAAAGTATGTCGAATTTATTTTTATCCTTTGTTGGGTATAAATCCCCCTCCCCCCACCGAAGTTCGTGTCAGGAGTGACCCTTCAGGGATTCTACCGACGTCCGACCTTCGGCGATATCTCTCCTACGGCCAAGCCCCCTCGACATTCTCAAGTTCTGTCGACGGATAAACTCCCACCAACGTCGATCGGATTCTTCACGACGGACGGACTTACGGACGGACTCCACCCAAGTTTCCACGATGATCGACCACCTTCTAGACTTCATCCGGACTCCTACGGGAGCCGGACTTCATCCCCGACTCCGACTGCAGGAAGACCTCATCCAGACTCCTACGGGAGCCGAACTTCATCCCCGACTCCGATTGCAAGAAGACCTCATCCGAACTCCTACGGGAGCTGACTTCATCCCCGACTCCAACTGCAGGAAGACCTCATCCAGACTCCTACGGGAGCCGAACTTCGTCCCCGACTCCAACTGCAGGAAGACTTCATCCAGACTCCTACGGGAGTCGGACTTCGTCCCCGACTCCAACTGCAGGAAGACCTCATCCGGACTCCTACGGGAGCCGGACTTCGTCCCCGACTCCAACTGCAGGAAGACTTCATCCGGACTCCTACGGGAGCCGGACTTCATCCCAAACTCCAACTGCAGGAAGACTTCATCCAGACTCCTAGGGGAGCCGGACTTCATCCCCGACTCCAACTGCAGGAAGACTTCATCCGGACTCCTACGGGAGCCGGACTTCGTCCCCGACTCCAACTGCAGGAAGACTTCATCCAGACTCCTATGGGAGCCGGACTTCGTTCCCGACTCCAACTGCAGGAAGACTTCATCCGGACTCCTACGAGAGCCGGGCTTCGAACTTCTACCGCAAGTGGTCTACTTCAAATTTCTACTACGAGTGGCCCACGTCGGATTTTCACTGTAAGCCTTCACCCGAGCTCCTATTGCCGACGCATTCCTTCCGGATCTCCATTGCAGGCAAACCTCGACTGAGTTTCCTCGACAAATGATCCCCATCCGGGCTTCTATGGAGATCGGATTTCGATCGAACTCCTGTAGTGGATAGACTCCGAACGAACTCCTACGGCACACGGATTCCAGCAGTTGGACCCCTCCAGTGGATGAACCTCTCCAGTGCTATCCGACATCCGCTGTCGGTCGACCCTTTGCGAATTTTGCGTGAAACCGAACTTCATCTACGGAAAGCCTCTGACTGAGCTTCTACAGCGGATGGCCCTCGCCTATAGTATTAACGCCCAACAGCATCCAACAATAGAAGGCTCGCCAGCAACATCCGAGCTCCTCTCAGATGGATAGTTACCTCTCTCCGCCAGATGCTTCAATCGAGCTTCGACTGACAGGCCTGGACTCCCTGACAGGCCACAGTAATGGCCACGACTCTGCTTCACTTCCTGCGACGGATTCTACACAGCTCCATCACTCCCTGACAGGCCACAGTAATGGCCACGACTCTGCTCCACTTCCTGCGATGGATTCCGTGTGGCTCCATCACTCCCTGGCAGGCCACAGTAATGGCCACGACTCTGCTCCACTTCCTGCGATGGATACCGCATGGCTCCTCCACTCTCTGATCAGTCACGACAATGGATGCCCTCCACTCCCCGCAACAGACTCCACGTGGCAGGTCACGGTGATGGCCATGATTTACTCCACTACTCTTCATAACAAACTCCTCCTGGCCCTGAACGGCCCACTGCCAGACGGTTACAAACATCACTATCGGTCTATTGCACCCTCCACCTATAAAAAGGGGGACCCCAGATACGTTATTCTCTAAGCTCTAATTTCTATCTCAAAACTCTGCTAAAATTTTCATTCGAGCACTCCATTCTTGTTGAGGCAGAGAACTGACTTGAGCATCGGAGGGTCTTGTCGGAGCACCCCCAACTCCGATTTAGACTTCCTTTGCAGGTTCCGACAGCGACCGCGACTCCAGCTTCTCCGACGCAGGCGGATTTTTGCACCAACAGGATTGGTGCTAGAGGAAGGGCCTGAACCTTCGCAGTACCCTTTTCTTGAAGGAGCGCTCAATGGGACCGCCTCCGATCATCTTCCCCGATATCCTCTCCTCCAGTTTCCTGCCTGGCCTCCACCTGATGCCTCTCCGAAGGGCATCCTCCAGGCGGTCAACGACCTCCGCGGCCAGATCTCGACGAGCTCCACAAGCCCTGGCCCCGTCTTCGGTCTCCCAGGCTCCTCCTCCTCCGGCAACAGTAGTCGGCATGAAGCGGTCAGATGATCGGCCTCCGACAGATTTTGCCAACACCATCTCGGGAGAATCCCGACAGGGAGCAACCGATGTATTGGCCGGACCTCCCAAGCGACAAAGGATTGAGGAATCCATAATCTTTACTGAAGAAGATGCTCGGAGAGTTCAATTTCCTCATAACGATGCAGTTGTAGTTTCTTTAAATATAGCTAATTATGATATCTGCCGCATTCTTGTCGATAATGAAAGTTTGGCCAATATTTTGTTCTATGACGTCTTCTCAAAAATGTCCATCCTTGACGGCCATTTGGGGCCGATTAGCTCCCCTCTGGTAGGGTTTACCAACGATGCTGTCCCGATGGAGGGGGTAATAACTTTGACTGTAGCTGCGGGTCGATATCCAAGACAATCCAGGGCTTTGGTGAATTTTCTGGTGGTGAAGGCACCGTCAGCCTACAATGCAATCCTCGACCGACCTGGCCTCAACGTTCTCCGAGCTGTGGTGTCAACCTGTCATCTGAAATTGAAATTCCCTACTAACCAGGGGGTCGGAGAAGTCAAGGGAGACCAGACCCTAGCCAGACACTGCTACAACATAGCTTTGCAAAGAAGTGACCAATCTGACCTCTGTCCGGTTGATGGATTGGACGCCCGCGACGATCTCGCTGAGGAAAGGGGCGACCCAATCGAAGATCTGGTTTCGATCCCTTTGAATGATGGGAATACGGAATATGTGGTGAAGATCGGCTCCAACCTGGGGGAAGAGGTGCGGACGCAACTCACTGATTTCCTATGAAAGAATGTGGATGTTTTCGCTTGGGTCCCAGCAGACATGCTCGGGATTGACGCAGAAGTCATGGAACACCGTCTGGCAGTCGATCCAAAGCATCGACCGACGAAAGAAAAAATCCGAGGTCATGCACCGGAGAGGTAGAAAGCGATAGCCGAGGAAGTGGACAAACTCCTGAAAGTTGGATTCATTAAAGAAGTCAATTATCCTGATTGGATTTCCAACGTTGTCCTAGTCAAAAAGGCAAACGGCAAGTGGAGGATGTGTATAGACTTCAAAAAGCTAAATAAAGCCTGCCCAAAGGACAGCTACCCTCTGCCCAGAATTGATCAACTGGTGGATGCAACCTCGGGCCATGAGCTTCTCACCTTTATGGACGTATTCTCCGACTATAATCAAATCAAGATAACCAGAAGACGAAGAAAAGACTGCTTTCATTACTAACCGTGGCCTTTACTGTTACAGGGTCATGCCTTTCGGCCTCAAAAATGCAGGTGCGACCTATCAGCGGCTGGTGAACAAAATCTTCAAGGAGCAGATCGGCCGCAATATGGAGGTCTACGTGGACGATATGCTCGTGAAGAGCAAATCTTCCATGAACCACGTCGCCGACCTCGAGGAGACCTTCGACGCCCTCCAAAAATATAAGATGAAGCTAAACCTGACTAAATGTGCTTTCGGAGTGACCTCGGGGAAGTTCCTGGGTTTCATGGTATCGGGGCCGGGATTGAAGCCAATCCAGAGAAAATTCATGCCATCCAGGAGATGACCGCCTCGAAGTTGATAAAAGAGGTTCAGCACCTTACAGGGAGGGTGGCAGCCCTAAATCGCTTCGTTGCGAGGTCGGCCGAATGGTGCTTACCCTTCTTCCAAATCCTCAAGCGGCCAAAGAACTTCTGTTGGACCACTGAGTGCCAACAGGCATTCGAAGAGCTAAGGAGCTACCTCGACTCGCCTCCATTATTGCGAAGCCCGAGCCTGGAGAGGAGCTGTTTTTGTACCTGGCGGTCTCCCCTATGGCTCTCGCAGCAGTTCTTGTCAAGGAAGAAGCAAAAATTCAACGGCCGATCTACTACATCAGTCACGCGTTGAGAGACGCCGAAACCAGGTATACTAAATTAGAGAAACTAACTTACGCCTTGTTGATTGCAGCCCGGAGGCTCCGACCCTACTTTCAAGGGCACACCGTAATGTTGCTCACTGACCAGCCGATCAAGGCGATTCTGCACCGGGCAGATGCTTCGGGAGGATAGCGAAATGGGCGATCGAGCTCACAGAATTTGACATCAACTATCGACCTAGACCGACAGTGAAAGCCCAGATATTGACAGATTTTATGGTAGAGTGCACTATCTCGAAGGAGGCCGAACCTGAACAGGGCGAAATTGACGACCTGGAGCCCCGACCGAACTCCTCCGAAGAAGAAGCAGACCCCCCTGGTTGCTTTTGGGCCCTCTACGTGGATGGATCTTCCAACATGTCGGGCGCAGGCGTGGGCCTCATCTTGATCAGTCTGGAGGGAATCGTCACGAAGTACGCTCTGCGCTTCGAATTTCCGCAACAAATAATGGAGCGGAATACGAAGCTCTGATCGCAGGATTGAGGATCACCAAAGAGTTGGGAGTAGATCGGCTCCAAGTTCACAGTGACTCCCAATTGGTAGTGGGACAAGTCAGCAAAAATTATGAAACGCGGGAGGACAGCATGGCTAAGTATCTTGAAAAGGTAAAGGAGCTCGTCCCCGCCTTTAGTAGCTTCAACATCAGGCAGATTCCAAGGATGGAAAATATCAGGGCCGATCTTCTCTCTAAGCTGGCTATGCTGGCTCCGGTTGAATTGCCCAAGGGTGTTCTCTTTGAAGTTCTGAAGTACCCAAGTACGGAAGAATCGCGGCCCGTGATGGAAATTGACCATGAGCCCAGTTGGATCGACCCACTGGTGGCATATCTCAGAGACGGGGTTCTCCCTCATGATGCAAAAGAAGCTCAGAAGCTCAGAAATCAAGCCTCCCGGTACATCCTTTATAAGGACAAGTTGTACAATAGATCATACTCTTTGCCCCTTTTAAAATATCTCCGGCCTTCGGAAGCTGACTACATCTTGTGGGAGGTGCACGAAGGAATATGCGAAAGCCATCTGGGGGCTAGATCCTTATCCCACAAGTTGCTCCGCCAAGGGTACTACTGGCCGATAATGTATCGTGACTCAATTGAATACGTCAGAAAGTGTGACCGATGTCAGAGATATGCCAACATTCGGAGACAGCCCGCCGCCGAGCTTACACCCTTGAGTGTCCCATGGCCGTTTGCGCAATGGAGGATGGATATCTTTGGACCCTTTCTCGTGGCATCGGGCAGAGAAAGTTCCCCTGGTAGCAATTGACTATTTTACCAAGTGGGTCGAAGCCGAACCGCTGGCGAAAATCACAGAAGCTAAAGTGCAAGACTTCGTCTGGAAGTCAATCGTTTGCAGGTTCGGCCTATCGAGAACCTTAATTACTGATAATGGGCGGTAATTTGCGGGAGCGAGATTCACCAGATTTTGTGAAGACCTAAACATCTCCCACAACTTCACATCGGTAGCCCATCCTCAGGCGAACGGCAAAGCTGAAGTGACCAACAGAACTCTGCTGCAAGGAATAAAAACAAGGCTCGAAAAAGCGAAGGAAACTTGGGCTGATGAGCTTTATCATGTGTTGTGGCATACCGAACTACCCAAAGGTTGCCCACGGGGGAGACCCCCTTCGTCCTAGCCTTCGGAATGGAGGCTGTTATCCCAATTGAGCTCAAACTCCCGTCGGCATGAGTCGTGGTGTTCGACGAACATCACAATTCGCAAGATCTTAAAGCCAACCTCGACTTGTTAGAAGAAAGGCGGGAGGTAGCTCAAGTTCGGATGGCAGCCTACAGACAGAAAGTCGCCCGCTATTACAACTCCCGAATCAAAAACAAAGTCTTTAGAGTGGGAGATCTAGTGCTCCGATGAGCCGCTGTCTCGCAACCTCAGGATAGAGGAAAGCTTGCCCCAAATTGGGAAGGCCCATACGAAGTCAAGAAAGTAGTCCGGTCCAAAACTTATTACCTCAAGGAGCTCGGAGGAGCAGACCTCCCGCGACTATGGAGCTCGAAAAACTTACGAATGTATTATCGATAACTTTATTTTAAATAAAAGTTTTATATCTACATGTCTTCTCTCTCGGCACGAGCCTATATCGACAGGATAGTCAAAACAAACCGTGTCGGGAGCAGGAGGAAAACTTCATCTTGACACAATCGAAGGTCCGATTCTCCTTAGACCGGATGGGGGGAGAGGCCCCACAATGCCCATATGTGCCCCCACAGCCCTGTTAGGGACAGGAGGAGAACCTCGCCCTAACTTGAGCAAAGTCGAAGGTCCGGTTACCCCTAGACCGGATGGGGGGAGAGGCCCTGCAACGCCCATATGTGCCCCCACAGCCCTGTTAGGGACAGGAGGAGAACCTCACCCTAACTTGAGCAAAGTCGAAGGCCTGATTATCCTTAGATCGGATGGGGGAGAGGCCCTGCAACGCCCATATGTACCTCCACAGTCCTGTTAGGGACAGGAGGAGAACCTCGCCCTAATGTGAGCAAAGTCGAAGGCTCGGTTACCCTTAGATCGGATGGGGGGAGAGGCCCTGCAACGCCCATATGTGCCCCCACGGCCCTGTTAGGGACAAGAGGAGAACCTCGCCCTAACTTGAGCAAAGTCGAAGGCCCAGTTACCCTTAGATCGGATGGGGGGAGAGGCCCTGCAACGCCCATATGTGCCCCCACGACCCTGTTAGGAATATGAGGAGAACCTCGCCCTAACATGAGCAAGGTCAAAGGCCTGGTTACACTTAGACCGGATGGGGAGAGAGACCCTGCAATGCCCATATGTGCCCCCATAGCCCTGTTAGAGACAAGAGGAGGACCTCGTCCTAACCTGAGCTGAAATCGATTACGTCAGAAATAGGGGAAGAACCTCGTCCTGACACTAATTAAGGTCAGGTCATTCAAGACCGGATAAGGAAAAGGAAACCTTCCCAACGACCCCTCTGCGCTCCTGCGACCCCACTAAGAGCAGGGGGAAAACCCTCACTCGAGAAAAGAAAAAAAGGGAAGGAGTTAAAAAGGAAAGCGACGAACTACATCAGCGATAAATGGAAAATAAATTACATTAAAAATATAGGAGACCTCGTCTCAGCGAGGATGGGGGTTCTCATCAAAATCTCCGATCTCCAAAAGAGCTCTCAATGCAGGCCAAGGATAAACGGCTTCCTCAGGACGACGAGAAGCTTAGATCTCTAGCTCGAACTCTGAAAGGAAGCGTCAAACTCGAGTGGTCCTGGACAAATCAGCAGCCATAAACAGAAGGATGGGTCAATACGACGGTGATCGGGTACCTCCGAATGGCATCGATATCGAACAAGGCATAAGCCGAAGGAAGCTCGGCAAACGACAATTCAACAAGTGAGTAAAAGAGGTAGCAGAAAATTCTCTTCTCATGTTATTTACTAAATATGCATTACAGAGCCCTTAAGTCTGAAGAAGAAAGATGATCGAAAAAGTGAGTCGACGCGGCAACGACCAGTAACCTCCAGACGACGTCGACAAAAAAAAAAAAAAAGAAAGAGGAGGAAGAAAAGAGAAAGAAGACGAAAAGAAAAAGAGGAGGGGAATACAACAATAACAATAGTGAATGAAAGAAGTTCGACAGGCGACAATTTGACGCAAAGTGCGGACAAGGTAACAAAATCTCCTTCTCATTCTCGATTAACAAGATATACGTTACAAGACCCTGAGGGCCGAGAAAAAAAGAACATTACTACAAGACTCGATAGGAACACATTAGGGACCACTTCAAGCTCTCGACTTCTCCTTCCGATTTCGTCCTTCATAGCAGTATTTTTCAGTACGTGAGATAAATCTCTCAGCTCTCGCCCCCCGCCTCATTCTGCTCCATTGCCGAAACCCCAACCCTAGGGAAAAAAGGGGGGATAGAATTCAAGGGGCAGCGACGGCGACGGCAGCGACGACGATGACCTGCATCGGAAAGAACCGAAAGTACCCCGGAGGCCGCGATGACGTCGGAGGCATGCACCACCACTGTGTGCTCCACGACGACCACCATCCTAGGTACTTCGGTAAGGTCGGCATGCGCTACTTCCACCATCTCCGCAACAAGTTCTACTGCCCTACCGTCAGTGCCAACCACCTCTGGTCCCTCGACCCCTACGCCGTCAAGAAACCCACCACAGTTTATGACGACAACTCTACCCCCTTGACCGGTGTCGCCTCATTCAACTACTCCAAAATTCTCGGGCAGAATGCACTCACCGGTTGGTTTCGTTATTAAATCTCTATTGTTGAAGGAATTCTCCCTCGAGCCCCCTTCGAGGCAGTGGGAACCCTTAGTGACGGTTCGGCAGTCGCAGAACTCGCAGGCCACTGTCTTCCCCCTCCTACTCCTCTCGATCCGTAACATCCTCTCGAGATTGGCCTCCGGGGCAGAAGCCCCGGTGGGAGAACTCCTCGAAAGGGCTCGAAAGATTGAAGGCGGCGGGGAGCCGGCGGAGATGGCGAAGATTGGTGTGAAGAATGCTCAGAGTCGAAAAGGGGACCGATGGGGTGGCTAAACTCTCGGGCAGAAAAAGGGCATCAACTCTCGGGCGAAATGAAGTCCCTGGAGGGAACGAGGGGGCTTAAATGAGCAACGGGGCCTGGCACAGTTACGGTGGCGGATATCCTCAGGTCAACCAGTGCCCGCCACGTGTCCCACACACCATGACGTAGAGCTGACTGCTGGTGGGACCATTATGGTGCGATGCTTAGGACTACGCTCTGGAGGGAATTTCGAAAGGACTCTTCGGATCGTCTTAATTGGAAAAAGACTCCAGCACACGCGCATTGAATACCAGGATTTTCGAGGATGGACGTGCGCAGGATTCGAGTGGGCAACTTCGACTGTGAAAATTTTTCTGTACTTCCTTCATTCAAAACTCGAACTCGAAAGTAGGGGGACTGGTGTTGAATATAAAATTCTCCCCCACCAAAGTTCGTGTCAGGAGTGACCCTTCAGGGATTCTACCGACGTCCGACCTTCGGCGACATCTCTCCGACGGTCGAGCCCCCTCGACATTCCCAAGTTCTGTCGATAGATAAACTCCCACCAACGTCGATCGGATTCTTCACGACGGACGGACTTATGGATGGACTCCACCCAAGTTTCCACAATGATCGACCACCTTCTAGACTTCATCCGGACTCCTACGGGAGCCGGACTTCGTCTCTGACTCCGACTGCAGGAAGGCCTCATCCGAACTCCTACGGGAGCCGGACTTCATCCCCGACTCTGATTGCAGGAAGACCTCATCCTGACTCCTATGGGAGCCGGACTTCGTCTCCGACTCCAACTGCAGGAAGACCTCATCCAGACTCCTATGGGAGCCGGACTTCATCCCTGACTCCAACTGCAGGAAGACTTCATCCGGACTCCTATGGGAGCCGAACTTCATCCCCGACTCCAACTGTAGGAAGACCTCATCCGGACTCCTACGGGAGTCGGACTTCGTCCCCGACTCTAACTGTAGGAAGACTTCATCCAGACTCCTACGGGAGTCAGACTTCATCCCCGACTCCAACTACAGGAAGACTTCATCCAGACTCCTACGGAAGCCGGACTTCGTCCCCGACTCCAACTACAGGAAGACTTCATCCGGACTCCTACGGCAACCGGACTTCGTCCCCGACTCCAACTGCAGGAAGACTTCATCCAGACTCCTACGGGAGCTGGACTTCGTCCCCGACTCCAACTGCAGGAAGACTTCATCCGGACTCCTACAGGAGTCGGACTTCGTTCCCGACTCCAACTGCAGGAAGATTTCATCCGGACTCCTACGGGAGCCAGGCTTTGAACTTCTACCGCAAGCGGTCTACTTCAAATTTCTACTACGAGTGGCCCGCGCCAGATTTTCACTGTAAGCCTTCACCCGAGCTCTCATTACGAATGCATTCCTTCCGGATCTCCATTGCAGGCAGGCCTCGATCGAGTTCCCTCGACAAATGATCCTCATCCGAACTTCTACGGAGATCAGACTCCGACCGAACTCCTGTAGTGGATAGACTCCGGACGAACTCCTACGGCACACGGATTCCAGCAGCTGGACCCCTCCAGTGGATGAACCTCTCCAGCGCTATCCGACATCCGCTGCCGGTCGACCCTTTGTCGAATTTTGCATGAAATCGAACTTCATCTACGGAAAGCCTCTGACTGAGCTTCTACAGCGGATGGCCCTCGCCTATAGTATTAATGCCCAACAGCACCCAATGATAGAAGGCTCGCCAGCAACATCCAAGCTCCTCTCAGATGGATAGTTACCTCTCTCCACAAGATGCTTCAATCGAGCTTCGGCCGACAGGCCTGGACTCCCTGACAGGCCACAGTAATGGCCACGACTCTGCTCCACTTCCTGTGATGGATTCCGCACGACTCCATCACTCCCTGACAGGCCACAGTAATGGCCATGACTCTACTCCACTTCCTACGATGGATTCTGCACGGCTCCATCACTCCCTGGCAGGCCACAGTAATGGCCACGACTCTGCTCTACTTCCTGTGATGGATACCGCACGGCTCCTCCACTTTCTGGCCAGTCACGACAACGGACGCCGCTCCACTCCTCGCAACAGACTCCACATGGCAGGTCACGGTGATGGCCATGATTCCACTCCACTACTCTTCATAACAAACTCCTCCTGGCCCCGAACGGCCCACTGCCAGACGGTTACAAACATCACTATCAGTCTATTGCACCCTCCGTCTATAAAAAGGGGAACCCCAGATACGTTATTCTCTAAGCTCTAATTTCTATCTCAAAACTCTGCTAAAATTTCTGTTCGAGCACTCCATTCTTGTTGAGGCAGAGAACTGACTTGAGCGTCGGAGGGTCTTATCGGAGCACCCCCAACTCCGGTTTAGACTTCCTTTGCAGGTCCCGACGGCGACCGCGACTTCAGCTTCTCCGACGTAGGCAGATTTTTGCACCAACACCCTTAATGGTGGGGCTATCTGCTGGAAAAGTTTCAAGCAGCACACAGTGGCTGATTCAGTTTGTGAGGCGGAGTATGTCGCTGCATCAGATGCTGCCAAAGAAGCGATGTGGCTGAGAAAATTCATCATCGAACTTGAAGTAGCACCCTCCCTTGTTGGTCCAGTTCTGCTCTACTGTGACAGCTCTGGAGCCATTGCTCAGGCGAAGAAACCAAAGGCACACCAGTGGACAAAGCATATTCTGCACCGCTACCATCTCATCCAAAAAATTATGGATCGAGGTGACGTCGATCTTCAGAAGATCGATGGGAAGGAGAACCTGACCAACCCATTCACTAAAGTCATTATGGTGAAGGAGTTCGACAACTACAAGTCGAAGATGGATATTAGATACTGCACCGATTGGCTTTAGGCCAAGTGGGAGATTGTTGGGAATAGTATCCCAAAGCCAATCGTCAGCCTGTTGACGGTTGTACTCATTTTTGTATATGTACATGAATTATGAATTAATAAAAATTATTTTGATATTTTTCATCACAAAATGTTTCATCTTCTAATGAACTCCTATGTCGTGGTGAAGTCCTTAGGACTATTTAGACTCGACAAAGGAGATTTATCGTTTAGTCCTTAAATCTGTTCACGACCAAATGATACGTTGTTACCAAGGATGACAATATTTATCAAACATAGGTCGTTGTGTGCCATATAGGTTGGTTGTCCTCTTAACCAATGAGTGTGGAGACACTAGTATGGCATACAGGTGAGATGTAAGAGTACATTTGTACTGAACGTGTCCGACTCTAGAGATATTTCTGCTGTCAAGATTTGCTCCGATGGAATATGGGTATAAATGTCCCTCTAACCTGAGACCGCCATGGTGACTTGCAAACAACTCACTGCACTTAGGCACTGGACTACCTGAATTTCTAATTCAGTGACGGAAGGCTGCTGGGTGTAGTCAAGTACTTGACTTGTCGGTGCATGTGTTAAGATGGGATTGACCACTCCAGTTAAGGAGCTGTGTACAGTCATGTTTCAATTTAGCAAAACCTTGGCTAGGGTAGTCCTTATGAGGAGTCACAGGACTGTTTGAGTTGAGCACGATTCGGATGATCTGATCAGGGTTGACAGTTTAATCCTGAGTCGTCCTAAACACAGGGGTCAAAAGGATGAATTATACATTAACCATATTCATGTAGGTTCTGAGTGTTGCGATTGCAACTATTCGACCTATCCGGACGTCGGGTACCATTGCTAGATGGTCACTTCGATTAGTACAGGAATTGATTCCTGTGCTACCGGCTTAGGTTCAAACCTGCGGGGTCACACACATTAGAGATTCCTATCTGATCTGATGGCTGATGTAGAATCCTACATGTTTGGGACTCAGTGATCAAGAATCAGGATTCTCTGATCATGAGTTCCACACATTATGGGTACCGAGGTCAAGAGTCCCACTGGTTGGGACTTTTCGATCAGGGTTACATATCGATGAATTCTGATGCCCGATTGCCCATCGAATTTGGACTCAGTATTTATGAGAGGTTTATTTAGTGATTTGATTGCTAATTAACTCAATTTGATTGAGTAATTATTTTTGGATCAAGTCCAATTGAATTAGATTCAGTTGGGTTTGATCCGATTAGGTTAAGAGTTGACCTAATCGTCGAGATGGTTTGGTCCCTGATTTGATCAGGGGTTAGGCTTAGTCAATTCCTGATTTGATTAGGATTTTATTGAGCCTAATTAAGCCTAATTAAGTTGGGTTTAAATTAGTCTAATTGGACCTAACTTATTTGGTTCAATTAGGTTGGTTTAAATAATTAAACCACCTTGACCCAATCTCCATGCGCCACCTCACTTCCATTGCACCCATTTGAATTCATGAGAAGGAACTTCTCATGAATTTTTTTCTCACGCCAAGCCTTCTCCATGCCCCACTTTAATGTGCCAAATGAATGGATAAGGATGATTGGTTGGTCATTCAAATTCAAAATAAAATTTGAATTTGAATGGGTAATCAATCTTTGCACCTTATCCCTTTTTATGCCCTATTTATTACATGAGAAAAGGTTTCTCATGAAATCACTCTATGCATAATTTAAGCCATGCCTCACACCTTTAGTGGATAAGGGATGAGTTGGTATCTATTTGAATTCAAATTTGATTTGAATTCAAATGTGCAATTACTCATCTTTATCCTTTTTTTTGGATAAGACATTTGATGTTGTTATAAAAGGAGGAGAAGAGTGGGGCGTGCAAGAAGAAGATTTTTGGAAAAAAATTTTGGAGCGTGAGAAGTCTTGTGCATGAGAAGAAAGTCCATATCCTTCCAAGAGAAAAAGAAAGAAAAGAAAAAAAAGTGGGTGCAAGGTTTCTGGTGAGTTCCCTAGAGTTTTAGCCTGGGGTTCGGGAAGTGAGAAAGTGAGCTACGAGTATCGTGAGCCCACAAAATCTCAGGGAGATCTTCAACATCCTCTCAAGTATATCTGTTGATGAACCAGAGTGTCCGAAGAATCGACAGACATCGATCGAAGGAGTTCGATCAGCATCAACCGTCAAAAGGGCTCTACAACGAGCTAGCACTCGTGAGGAGTCGATCAGACCGAGAGCTTCGTGTGGACGATCCGCAGAGGTCAGACACACTGTGTGACTATGTCGCGATGATCAGACTCTCCTGACGGTGATCAGATTACGGTGATCTACTACCCACACAAAGGTATTGTGTTCTGAACACATTACAGTAAAGTGTTTACTGTTCGAATTTGAATTTCAAATTTAAATGCATTCATGCTATATATCATATTTAGATCCTAGTGTAGGATAAATTTATGTTAATTAATTAGATTAATTAATATTTTTTCACTATAAAATCATAATTTTAAAAAAGTTTTAAATTACCATTTTACCCCTGCACTGAATACTTCCCACACTTCGTATGGTTGCGAGCGATCTGAAGAACACCCTCTCTAACTATTAGATTAGAGAAGATCAAGATCAAAATTTGTTTGGTAATGATCTCTAATTTGTTTTGATTTCTATGATAGATCTAATAGTTAGATCTAGAATTTCAGCATCGATGAGATCGATGTGATTTTTATTTTCAGATCTAAAACAGATATTTTCATATCAACGATCCTGATGTAGTAGTCTAAGATTAGATCTTATACATATAATTAAGATTAAATTATTTAATCTATTATTTTTGCTGCATAAATTTTAAAATTACATGTACTGTACTACCGCATATTTTTTTTATTATTGTTATTAGTTTTTAATGATTTTGATATTTTTGATATAATAAATTAACACAATGATCAATCTAATAAATTGGTATAATAATTAACTTAATAAACATCTTACCTGATATGTTTTACATCAATTGTAGGCCATTGAGCTAGGTCACACCTAACTGGAATTAACCATATTTTAAAGGTCAAATTAAGTGAAATTGGTTGAGTCTAATTTAGCAGGGTTAATCATCCGGAGTTATTAGGGTCTTGCATCAAAATTAGAGTTCATCTTAAAGCAGAATAACCAAATTAAGGCATCAATGTGCCCCACACCTCATCTTGTTGGTGCCATCAGCTAGAAAAGAAATCAAAGATGCAGAAAATAAATCAAGCAGTTAATCTCTCTCATCTAGTCAGGACTCCAAATTAAGCAAGACTATATCCTACGAAATTTCAAGAGAAGCAAAAAAGGAACATAATTTATAAAATTGAATTTGGATTCCAGATAAGGTGGCTACATCAGGTTAAATTTGATGACAATTTGGACATAACAAGAAACACTTGATATACCCAGATTCTTCCTAGTTTTTGTGCAGAGACCTGATATGATAACCAATTTTGGGTGGCAATGAGCTATCTTGAAAATGATTAAATAGCAAAAAATCAGAGTCCAAACTAATTATGCATAAGGAGCAAACTTGGAAAGAATTGGGACCAATTCTTAGAAGACCTGATTTGGGCGGCTGAAACCTTACTTTATTTTACAGATTTTGTAGATCCAAGAAGGCTGAAGAAGGAAGGAATCCTTCTTTTTTGATTAACCATGTCTCCTTTCTTCCTTTTACCATAGAAATCAGAATAAAATCAAAAAATTTGGAGTGGCATAAGGTGTAGATGGCTAGTGGTTGCTTAAAGCCAATCTAAAGGAGGGAAGATTCTATACCAAATAAGAAGAATTATACATGGAATAAAATTATGAGAAAAATACTACCTTAACCCTAGCCCTAGCCCTGTTTAAGGGCTCCAAAACACTAATAGGTGTGGGGGGGGGATCATCTTGGAAAGCTGGAAATCAAGCAAGGAGTTTTGAGAATCAGGGAGATTTGAAGAGATGATTCATTCGGCTCTGTAATTCCTTCAGAGTTTTTTTTTTTTTTTGAATTTATTTTTTAGAATTCATTGTTAGCATGATTTTAGATTTTTATTCAAGTAAACTTGAGTTTGATTTTGATATTATGAGGAGCTAAATTTCTAGCTAGGGTACTTGATGTAGCTTAGATTTAATTTCAATTCTAAAATTTTATATTAATTTTTTTTATTAATGTAATTACTTGTTATTTATACTTAATGCCTTTGAGTATTATTATCTTTGGTACTTGATTGATTTCGATTTATAATTGGTTCTGGAAAGAAAAATTATAAATTGGAGTTAATAACAACCATCATAGGCATAATAATTGGAGCGGGAGCAGAAGATTTGATCTGTGGGATCTTAGGAATAATCACTGTGCTTAATAAATTAATTGAAATCTATTTTACTATTGGAAGATAAATTATAGATTTTAATTAATATTTTTAAAAATCTCGAGAGAGATTATTAAATAATTTAGGATTATTGATCTTTGTATTAATAATTAAATTTGGATTATTAATCGAAATAGCTAGAATTGATAATTAGTCCAAGTGAAATCAGATATACCCTTGTGGTTTATCAATCGAATTTTGATTCAGCTTTCATTGAATTCTTCAGAGTTAATTTTAGTTTTAATTAAATTTATTTTTCATTATCATTCAGTCTCGATTATTCAAATATTAATAGAATTAGTGTTCATTTTGAATAACTAAATTCAGTCCTCATGGAAACGATCTCTTATTCATCATTATATTATTTGAGCGATTTTGTGCACTTACGAAATAGACTATCAACAGTCAATTAAATCACATAATTATCTTTAATTTTTAAATAATCTAATTCAAATTTTCTCCCTTAGAATTGCTATCTCTGGGCAACAATGTGCATCAATTTATTATCATTCCACCATTAAAAGAAAAGAGGTAGTTGTGGCTCTGTAAAGCCAATGTACCATGATGTCCTTCGCTTTAGGAGGCATTTGGCTCAGCCTTTCACCTATGCCCTTTGCTTGAAATGGATGAGCTAGACATACCACATCCACACCCGACCCACCAAGCAAAACCCATCATTCCACCATCCGCATGCTCCTGCCTGGTTTACAAGTCGGTGCTATCTAGCTCAGCCAATTTCTCCTATTGTCCATTGCCAATAAAATAAGACACACCTAAAAGGCTAGTTAGTAGATGAAAATATTAAGGCCTAGTTGACATCATTTTTATTACTTACATTTATGTTTAAAATTAAAATTATCTAACTTATGACAAAATCATGTTTGTTTTATTAATTTTTTATTTTAAAATACTATTTTTATTATTATAAAAATTAAAATTAAGAAATTATTATTTCACTATTTTTAAAATAAAAAATTCATCTATTGTTGTAGCCATTATCATCAATGCTACTATCTCACCTCCACTACTATAGTTATCACTATCCTCATCATCATTGTCATCTGCACCAATATTATTATTGTTATCATCTCTGCAACCATTATTGTTGACATCATCTCTACCACCACCATTATTATTATAACTACCTACATCATTGTTGTAACTACTATCACTACCATCCTTATCATCTCTACACCCACAATCCCTACTACACTGCCCCCACCATTATTATAGCCTTCATCAAAATGTTGGTGCTTCTCGTCATCATTATTGCTGCTACCACCACCAATAGCTCTCAATATCATGTTTATATTTTTAAAAATAATTGACTATACAAAATATATTTGTATTTTAAAATTTAAAAATAAAATAAAATATTTTTTGGTGAAAATTGAAATATTTTTTTATTATTTTATGTATAAAATAAAAAAAATGAAGATGATGCTAAATAATACCTAAAAATATGGTTTGTAAGTATTTGGCACATCCAGCCCATGGTTGAGGATAACACTTACGTGCAAATTATCTTTGACTTTTGCAAAGGCCTCTCACATTTTATTTATCAATCAATTTGAAGCTCAGATATTATTCTACTTATTATTTTTTAATACAGTATGGACAAGAAGATAATAATGTTACATAGGCTCTATTTCTTTAATTAAAAAAAAAGAAAAAATATAAATTATTGAAAATTCAGATTTAATGAGCTAGATTTGGCTCAGAACAAGTCTAAACCATCTTGATGGCCCCAACAGAACCACTTTTTGAGCTTTTTTATCAAAAAAATCTAGACGAGATAGAAATTTTTTATGCACGATGGGTGGTGTAGAAAATCAAATATAGAGCGCATCGTCTTATTTAATTGATCTATATATCATCATTTTTTAACACGCATTTAATACCTGCAGTTTTATTTTTTTGTTTGAATTTTTGAATGATTAAAATATTTCTGTTATTTGAAAAAAATTATAACATTGTATGTTCATATTATGACATCTTGTATGCAGAAAGTTATAATTTGATACATATATCATAATATATCATATAATATTATAATTTTTTCAAATATATGGATATTTTCATCATTTAAAATTTTCAAACAAAAAAGTGGAACTGTAGGTATTAAATGCTTGTTGGAAAATGATTGGACAAAAATGTCTCTCCTATATTATTATATTTTATATGCAAAAAATTATAATTTGACGTAGAATGTAATGATATATAGGATATCATAATTTTTTGAACCATATTATAACATCTTGTACGTAGAAAATTATAATTTGATGCAGAATATCAAATATATCATAAAATATTATAATTTTTTTAAAAAACTATATTTATTATTTAAAATTTTAATTTTTAATTAAAATTTTAAATAATAAATATATATTGAAAAATGATAGGTATATACACCAACCGGAGTGCACGCTACCTCAGATTTTCTTGCCCGCGAGCACCGACTTTCCTTGCGGCGATGATGCCGGTACCCCCCGAGCCGAACCTGACCCCAGAAAGACGGCATCTAACGAACGTCTCAGATCTTAAGTATTTACATCCTACGGTCGATGTTCGTTACTCGTCCTCTATATATTAGGCTCTCGCTAGGGTTTCCACTCTCATCTCGCTGCTGCTCCTTCCCTTCCTCTCAAGCGTCGGCTGTTTCTAGGGTTCGAGGCGCTCCTAGGTTTTCGACAAGATGGTCAGCCTTCTCTTTCTCTCTCCTCGCCTTTGTATTTTCAATTGTTTTTTCATCTAATGCTTATAGATTTTATGCGCTGAATCTTCTGTGGATCGGTTTCTGTTCAGTCTAATTCTTCTGCTTGTCTTCACGATCTGTCACCTTAGACCGAATCGTATTCTAGGGCTTTAAAATCTGAGTTTTGATCGTGTTTTAATTGGATATTTTTGAATTATTTATTTCTTGTCGCTATGGGTTTTATGATCAAACCCTTTACTTCTAATGTCCACGGATTCAACTTTTTTGTTAAATTTTAATTGGTGCTTAGGTTCTTCCGAACGATATTGATCTGCTGAACCCACCAGCTGAACTTGAGAAGAGAAGGCACAAGCTAAAGCGGCTCGTGCAGTCTCCGAACTCATTCTTCATGGTAATCTCACTTCCTAGCAATCAAATTTGTGTTTTGTATTAATTATTGTTTTTCTAACCATCTCTTCTTTGGTGTCTGTTCTCATCCAAGGATGTGAAGTGCCAAGGTTGCTTCAACATGTAAGCCTCATTTTGCCCCTTTAAAGTTAGATTCTGTATCTATAAAAAGATGTGATCTTTCAAAGGAATCAGTTTTTGAGTTATTAGATCTTTTTAGCTTGTGTGTGGTACCCTAATTTGAATATGTTTTGTTTGTTGCTGCAGAACTACTGTTTTCAGCCACTCGCAGACTGTTGTTGTGTGTGGTAACTGCCAAACAGTGCTCTGCCAGCCGACTGGTGGGCGTGCGAGGCTTACCGAGGGATGCTCCTTCAGGCGGAAGGGGATTGAGGGGGTCTGTTCTAGCTTACCGACTCTTTCGTTATGATACCCCAAGGGAATCAGATCTTGTGATTAGAGTGTCGAATTATTTCTCTCTCGAGCAGAAGGTTAAGATCGGTGATTTTGTTAGTCCAGGAATGCTTTATATTTGTCAGCAATCTTTTCACATATGAGACAACATTGATGGTGTTTAGTTCAAGTCTGTTTTTGGATTGGAATTTCATCTCTTGATGCTCTGTCAGGAAGTGGTATGATGTTTTCCATGAGATAAATGCGTCACTTAACTTGTTTAAACGGATTTTTATGCAATCACAGTTAGTTATTTGTTGCTAGTTTTCTTTTTCCAAATTGAATATAGTAAGGGCAACTACTGAAGATCATTATTAGGGACGAAATTCAATCTCTTATTTATTTAACTTGTCATCTGAATTTTCTAACTGAGGACTTTATTATGGAAACAGGTGATAGGTGTAATTGTTGTTTTACTATTATTATTATTATTATTATTCTTTGATATATGTTTTTGTGAAGTTTGATCATGCTACCTTGCCAGAGGCATGACTTGATGGATGAGTGTTGTTTTTGGATAAATCTGTTGTTCTCATGATCTTTGTCATTTCATTGAAAACCAGCTCAAATCATGGGCACACAGTTGAAGTTTTTTCATTATATTTGTTGGGTATAAATAATCCCAGCCGAAGTTCGTAAGAGGCCAATCCTCTCAGGATTCTTCCGGCTTTCGATCTTGTGCGGCGTCTTTCTGAACTCCCCCGATCGTTCGAGCTTCCACAGTACCGTCCGGACTCCTTTAGCAGTCGATCTTCCACAGTGTCCTCCAGATTCCTCCAACGGACGAACTCCTATTGTGCCATCCGGACTTCTCCAATAATGAGCTTCTTTATTCATCAATTGGACTGCTTCAAATGCTCTCTAGGCTTCACTATCAGCTGATTTTCTACAGTGATCGATTACTCTCTGAATCTCTTTTAGATTTCTTTCAATCACGATTGACTATACTTCGAGCTTCTTTCGGACTTCGTCAATGTCCGAGCTTCTTCAGCAGTCGGATTTTTACTCCGAACTCCTATTGCAAGCAGACTTCATCCGAGCTTCTACGATAAGCAATCTCCATCCGGACTTCTACGGAAATCGATTTCCATCCGAGCTTCTACAGTAAGCGGTCTTCTTCCGGACTTCTACAAGAATCGAATTCCATCCGAACTTCTACAGCGGTTGGATTCCGGACGAACTTCTACAACGGACGGGCTCTAACAGTCGGATTTCTACTCCGAACTTCTATTACAAGCAAACTTCATTCGAGCTTCTACGATAAGCGGTCTCCATTCGGACTTCTACGGCAATCGGTTTCCATCCGAGCTTCTATAGTAAGCGGCTTTTCAGATTCCTACAAGAATCGAATTCCGTCCGAACTTCTACAGCGGTTGGATTTCGGACAAACTTCTATAACGAACGGACTCCAACAGTTGAATTTTTACAGTGACCGATTATTTCTGGTGTCTTCCATACCTCTCCAGCCATCAACTTTCAACAGCGCCAGTAGACCTTCCACAGTGTCCTCCAGACTCCTCTAGCGGATGATTTTCGTCTGCAGCATCGACGCCTAAGGCATCCAACAACAGTTAACCCGTCAGCAATTTTGAAAATATCCGAGCTTCTCTTAGATTGCTGAGACAGAAAGCTATTCTGCTCCACCAGACGTCCCAATCGAGCTTCAGCCGTCCGGTCTGAATTCTTCGGCAAGTCGCGACAACGGACACCACTCCACTCTCGATAACAAACTCCACGTGATCCTGAACGGTCCATAATCAGGCAGTTACAGACGTCGCTGTCAATCGGTTGCGCTCTTCCGTCTATAAAAGAGATCCCTCAGATACGTTCTTCTCTAAGCTCTAAACTCTATCTCGAAATTCTGCTAAAATTTCATTTGAGTGCTCCATTTCTGTTGACACAGAGTACTGACTTGAGCATCGGAGGGTCTTGTCGGAGTATCTCCAACTCCGGTTTAGACTTTCCTTGTAGGTCCCGGCGGCGGCCGCGATCTCCTCGACTCCAGCTTCTCTGGCATCGATGGAATTCTGCACCAACAGAATTGACGTTAGAAGAAGGGCTGTCTTCGCAGGATCTTTGTTCTTAAAGAAGTACTCAACGGGACTGTCTTCGGTCATCTTCTTCAACATCTTCTTCTCCTCCTGCCAGATCCTCACTTGATGCCTCCCTGAAAGGCATCCATCAAGCGATCTACGACCTCCGTGGCTAGATCTCAGTCAGATCTGCAAGCTTTGGTCTCGTCTTCAGTTTTTCAGACTCCTCCGACAACGGCAGTCGGCATGGAGCAGTTCGACTTACTGGTTCAGCAGGTCAGGGGCCTCATCGAAGCGATGTAGGTCATGCAGCAGCAGCAGTCGTAGGCATCTGTGTGGCTGGAAAGAGCATCGTCGGAGTTTTAAATCCGACGATCGGGTGGCCCACTTGGGCCAGTCATTTTGTATTCTCCGGAAAGGGGAAGCAGAAGGCGGAGAGCCCTCTGTCTGATCACGATTCCACCTCCGGAGGGTCCCTATTCTGTTCTGTCAGAAGATCCTCGAGACTCGCGATCGAGAGGATCTCTTAGATCAAAGGTTCCAAAAGATGAACCGGCGAATCGAAGAGCTCCGTCATGCTCCACCTGCTTACGGTGAGGATATCTGTACTGATCCTCTTTTTTCTCAAATAATTATGCAGGAATCGATCTCGTCGAATTTCAAGCTTCCCCAATTTGAGAGCTATGACGGATCTCGGATCCGGTTGACCACCTAAAGGTCTTCCGGATAATGATGCTGCTCCATGGTGCGCTAGACGCCATCCTGTGTCGAGCTTTCCCATCTATCTTAAAGGGAGCAGCAAGAAATTGGTACTCGGCACTGAAGCCGGGTACTATCTTCTCTTTTGATCAAATGAGTCACCAGTTTGTGGCTCATTTCTTCAGCAGCCAACGTCTCCGGTGTTGGGAATAGTGTCCCAAAATCAATCGTCAGTCTGTTGACGGTTGTGCTCTTTCTTGTATTAGTATATGAATTATAAATAAATAAAAATTATTTTGATATTTTTCATCACAAATTGTTTCATCTTCTAATGAACTCCTGTGTTGTAGTGAAGTCCTTAGGACTATTTAGACTCGACAAAGGAGGATTGTCGTTTAGTCCTTAAATCAGTTCGCGATCAAATGATACGTTGTTACCAAGGACAACAACGTTTATCAAATATAGGTCGTTGTGTGTCATATGGGTTGGTTGTTCTCTTAATCAAGGAGTGTGGAGACACTGGTATACAGATGAGATGTAAGGATACATCTGCACTGAACGTGACCGACTCTGGAGCTTTTTCTGCTGTCAAGATTTACTCCGATGGGATATGGGTATAACTGTCCCTCCGATCTGAGACCACCACGGTGATTTGCAAGCAACTCACTGCACTTAGGCATTGGACTATCTGAATTTTTAATTCAGTGACGGAAGGTTACTGGGTGTAGTCAAGTACTTGACTTGTTAGTGCGTGTGTGAAGATGGATTGATCACTCCATTTCAGGAGCTGTGTACAATCGTATTTCAATTTAGCAAAATCTTGACCAGGGTAGTCCTAGTGAGGAGTCACAGGACTGTTTGAGTTGAGCACGATTCGGATGATCTAATCAGGGTTGACAGTTTAATCCTGAGTCATCCTACACACAGGGGTCAAAAGGGATGAATTATACAGTAACCATATTTGCGTAGGTTCTGAATGTTGCGATTGTGATTATTCGACCTATTCGGATGTCGGATACCATTGCTAGATGATCACTTCGATTAGTATAGGAATTGGTTCCAGTGCTACCGGCTTAGGTTCGAACCTGTGGGGTCACATACATTAGAGGTTCCTATCTGATCTGATGGCTGGTGAAGAGTCCCACTGGACTGGGACTCTTCAACCAAGAGTCCTTATGCTCGGGGACTCTGTGATTGAGAATCAGGATTCTCTGATCACGAGTTCCACACATTTTAGGTACCGGGATCAAGAGTCCCATTGGTTTGGGACTCTTCGATCAAGGTTTCATATCGATGGATTTTGATGTCCGATTGTCCATTGGATTTGGACTCAGTATTTATGAGAGGTTTAATTAGTGATTTGATCGCTAATTAACTCAATTTGATTGAGTAATTATTTTTGAATCAAGTTCAATTGAATTGAATTCAGTTGGGTTTGACTCGATTAGGTTAAGAGTTGACCTAATCGTCGAGATGGTTTGGTCCCTGATTTGATCAGGGGTTGGGCTTAGTCAATTTTTAATTTGATTAGGATTTTATTGAGCCTAATTAAGCTTAATTGTGTTGGGTTTAACTTAGTCTAATTGTGCCTAACCTATTTTAATAAGGTTGGTTCAATTAGGTTTGAAACCACCTTTGATTTATCTTCCTGCACCACCTCACTCATCTGCGTCTATTTGAATTCACGAGAAAGAAGTTCTCGTGAATTTTCTTCCACGCAGAAGCCTTCCCACGCCCCTCCTTTGTGCGCCATTTTGAATGGATAATGATAAGGATAAATTGGTTGGCCATTCAAATTCAAAGGATGTTTGAATTTGAATGGTTAACAAATCCCTGCGCCATCTTTTTCTTTTGTGCGCCACTTCTTTCATACGAGAAAAGGTTTCTTGTGTAAATTCTCCACGCACAAAGAAGCCCATGCCCTTCCCTTCTCACGCCAAGAGTGGATAAAATTGGTTGGTTGGCATTTGAATTCAAATTCGATTTAAATTCAAGTAAGCAACCACTTATCTTTATCCTCTCACGTGGTGAAAATGCTGAAAAGATGCGGTCTTGCATCGTTTTAAAAAGAAGAGAATATAGGGTGTGCGCACATCTGATTCTAGAGAAAAAATGTGGCGTGAGAAAGTTTCTGTGCGTGAGAAAAGAAAAGAAAAGAAGAGAAGAAAAGCAGAGAGACTAGGTGCAAGTTTTTTTCTTCTGTGTGTACCCTAGGGTTACTGCTTAGGGTTCGAAAAGTGAGAAAGTGAGCTACGAGTGTCGTGAGCCCACCAGATCTCAGGGAGAGCTTCATCAACCTCTCAAGTACATCTGCTGACGATTCGAAGCGTCCGAGGAATCGGCAGATGAAGATCGAAGGAGTTCGATCAGCATCAGCCGTCGAAAGGGTTCTGCAACGAACTAGCATTCGTGAGGAGCTGATCAGATCGAGATCGGGAGCTTCGTGTGGACGATCTGCAGAGGTCAGACATACTGTGTGGCTACATTGCGATGATCAGATCCTCCCGACGGTGATCAGATTGCGGCGATCGACTATCCGCACGAAGGTAATGTGTTTTGAACACATAACAGTAAAATATTTACCGTAGAAGTTTAAATTTCAAATTTAAATGCATGCTATATATATCATATTTAGATCTTTGTGTAAGGTTAATACATATTAATTAATTAAATTAATTAATAATTTTTGCTGTAAAATTATAATCTTGAAAAAATTTTAAAATTATCGTTTTACCCCTGCACTGAATTTCACTTCACCCGGAGAGGTTCGGAATCCCTCATCAACATCAAGCAAAAGGAGAGAGAATCCATCCGAACTAATGTCAATCATTTTAACGCCACCGCATTGGAGGTCCGGAACTTGGACCAATCAGTTGCAATAGCCGCCCTGAAGAGCGGTCTCCAAAAGAATGATCTTTTGTTTTTCCTAAAAAAAATATCCTAGGGACTTCGCTGATTTGTTGGTTCGGGCCGAAGGATATGCCCGAGCAGAGGAAGCCTTCAAGCTAAAGGACGAGGAGGCCGTGAAGGAGCGGCAGGTGGGTGACTCCAACAAGCTCGCAGCTGAAAAAGGATCGAGTGAAGCTCAGCCACATTCTTGAACTTCTCCCGGACACAAGCGTGTCCGAACTCCTCCCCGAGCTCGTAGGCAAAGAAGCCCGGACTGCAGAGTTCGGCGGAGCTCTCCACTAGGAAGATTCCACAGCTACGTCCCTCTCAATGCTCCAAAAATTCAAATGCTGATGGAGGTCAGGGAGCAGCTGCCAAGGGCGGAAAGGATGCGCACACATCCCGGGAAGTGCAACCCTTACAAGTTCTGCCTCTATCATCGTGACCACGGCCACGACACGGAGGAGTGTATTCAGCTCCGAGACGAGATCGAGGAGCTCATCAGATGAAGATCGTCTCAACAGATTCATCCGACGCCAGCCTGAAGGTAGGGATGATCGGTCGAGGGCCGTACCACAACCAGAGCTGCCAAGGAGGGAAGAATAGTCCGAAGATTGGCCTCCAATCGGGATCATCAACACCATCTCTGGAGGACTCCGGCGGGGAGCAGCCAGTGGATCGGTCGGACTGTCCAAGCGGCAAAGGACTGAAGAATCTATAACCTTTACTGAAGAAGATGCCCGGGAGATCCAATTCTCCCATAATGATGCGGTTGTAGTTTCTTTAAATATTGCTGACTATGATATACGCCGCATTCTTGTTGATAGAGCTCGGTCGATATTTTGTTTTACGATGCATTCTCAAAAATGTCCATTCCGGATGGTCGATTAGGACCGATAAGCTCCCCGTTGGTAGGGTTCACTGGTGATGCTGTGCCAGTGGAAGGAGTAATAACTTTGATCGTAGTTGCAAGTCGGTATCCGAAACAATCTAGAGCCCGACGCAGAAAGCTTCCTAATATAAGCAAAAGCGGCCAGGAGGAGGGGCGCTAGCCCGATCAGTTGGCCCGGAAAGCTCAAGCTCGTACTCCGGAGGAACCTCATATTGAATCCTAATCAGCGAGAGTTCGTCCGAACTCAGAGAGTTGGGAATAGTGTCTGGTACAAAGACCGGACGAGGTCCATCTACAGAACTAGGATTTTGAGGGGATGGAACGGACGAACTTCTAGAACTGCTAGAGAAGGAAGTGTTGGAAGATATTTTGAATCAAATGAAAACCCCAAAAAATCCTAGAAAAATTGAGAAAAATAATAAACAAGGCGCTCGCGGAGAAACCGAATGGACGGAACGCGAAGGAGAAAAAACGAAAAAACAGCAAGAAAAAGAAAGATTTCGGAACTAATTTAGGCTGATCCGAGAGATGCAGAAGGGCAGCGAAGGTGATGGAGGACGACCTAAAGGGCACCTAAGGTCGAGAGGGATGCTGGAGGAGGATGAAGCTCTCGAGGAAAAAGAGGGGGACCAAAGAAAAATCTCAGGCAAAGTGAAACTCCCGAAGGAGGGGGACGGGTTTAAATAGACAGTAGGGTCCGGCGCAATAATGATTGCAAATCTTTTTTGGCTGATCTACAACCGCCGTATGTCTCACTCGTCGTGGTAGATGGCTGACGACTGACAGAATCATTATTGCACCGTACCTGAAGTAATGCTCCAGCGGAAATTTCGAAAATTTTTTTTCGGATATTCTTGATTTGAAAAGACTCCAGCACCAGCGCTCCAAACGCCAAAATGTCTGAAAACAATCGAGTACGAAAATCGATGGGGTAATTTCGGCTGTGAAAATTTCTCTATACTTCATTCGAAATCCGAACTCGGAAGTAGGAGGACTGGTGTTGGGTATAAAATAACCTCAGTCGAAGTTCGTAAGAGGCCAACCCTCTCAGGACTCTTCCGGCTTCTGACTTTGTATGGCGTCTTTCTGAACTTCCCCGGCCGTCCGAGCTTCCACAATACCGTCCGGACTTCTCCAGCAGTCGACCTTCCACAGTGTCCTCCAGATTCCTCCAACGAACGAACTCTTATCGTGCCATTCGGACTTCTCCAATAATGAGCTCCTTCATTCATCTATCGGACCATTTCAAATGCTCTCTGGGCTTCACTATCAGCCGATTTTCTACAGTGATCGACTACTCTCCGAATCTCTTTCAGACTTCCTCCTGTCACGATCGACTATACTTCGAGCTTCTTTCGGACTTCGTCAATATCCGAACTTCTCCAGCAGTCGGATTTCTACTCCGAACTCCTATTGCAAGCAGACTTCATTCGAGCTTCTACGATAAGCGGTCTCCATCCGGACTTCTACGGCAACCAGTCTCCATCCAAGCTTCTACAATAAACGGCCTTCTTTCGGACTCCTACAAAAATCGGACTCCGTCCGAACTTCTACAGCGGTTGGATTCTAGACGAACTTCTACAACGGACGGGCTCCAGCAGTCAGATTTTTACTCCGAACTCTTATTGCAAGTAGACTTCATCCGAGCTTCTACGATAAGCGGTCTCCATCCAGACTTCTACGGTAATCGGTCTCCATCCGAGCTTCTACAGTAAGCGGCCTTCTTCCGGACTCCTATAAGAATCGGATTCCGTTCGAACTTCTACAGCGATTGGATTTCGGACGAACTTCTACAACGAACGGGCTCCAGCAGTCGGATTTCTACAGTGACCGACTGTCTCCGGTGTCTTCCGTATCTCTCCAGCCATCAACTTTCAACAGCGCCAACTGGCCTTCCACAGTATCCTCCAGACTCCTCCAGCGGATAACTTCCATCTGCAGCATCGACGCCTAAGGCATCCAACAACAGTTAACCCGTCAGCAATCTCGGAAACATCCGAGCTTCTCTTAGATTGTTGAGACAGAAAGCTATTCCGCTCCATCAGACGTCCCAACCGAGCTTCAACCGTCCGATCCGAACTCCCCAGTAAGTTGCGACAACGGACACCACTCCACTCTCGATAACAAACTCCATATGGCCCTGAACAGCCCACTACCAGGCAGTTACGGACATCGCTGTCAATCGGTTGCGCTCTCCCATCTATAAAAGAGACCCCCCAGATACGTTCTCCTCTAAGCTCTAAATTCTATTTCAAAACTTTGCTAAAATCCCATTCGAGTGCTCCATTTCTGTTGAGGTAGAGTACTAACTTGAGCATCGGAGGATCTTGCCGGAGCACTCCCAACTCCCTTGTAGGTCCCGACGGCGGCCGCGATTTCCTCGACTCCAGCTTCTCCGGCATCGGCAGAATTCTGCACCAACAACATTGTTGAGATCTAAGGATGGTTTTCTGATGAAAACATTTTGTTAAATTCGATTTGGTCAAGCGTAGCATTTTGGGATTATTGTGATTTAGAAGTTGATGCAATATGATCAACAAATTGTAAATTTGTTTGCTGGAAAAAGGTGTATCTCCACCATTTTTGGAGGTGATCTCACCAACTTTGTATTTCTTCCTTCATATGGCCGAGGATGCCTATCCATACCATCTTATTTCTCTTGAAATCTCCAAGCTAGTCCTGGCTATTTATGAGTAAAGAGTAGGAAGCACACTGAATCTTTGACATGATGAAATTTGGTAGCACTATCTTCATCCATCTGACCTCAATTTACTCTTGGTTCTTCTTTGGTTGAAATTCTACAAGAGCCCTTACATAATGGTGAATTCTTCAATTGACCACACACTTTGGAAAATGTTGTGGGATCTCTGTAGTGACCTGTGGTAAACATGGTCTTGATGTGGACATTATAGGGGAAATGAGCAAATCTTTTGGGAAGAGCTTGACCTTTTTAAGATCAACCTTATGACCTTTCTTTTTATTTGTAAATTTATTATTCAATCTCTTGTTTATTTAACTTGCCATCCGAATTTTCTAACCGAGGACTCTATTGTGGAAGCAGGTGATAGGTGTAATTGTTGTTTTATTATTATTATTTGATATATGTTTTCCTGAAGTTTGATCATGCCACTTTGCCAGAGGCATGACTAGATGGAGGATTGTTGTTTTTAGATAAATCTGATGTTCTCATGATCTTTGTCATTTCATTGAAAATCAGTTCAAATCATGTTACTAAGTTTTGGAGATTTTTTATTACATTGTTGAAATCTAAGGATGGTTTTCTGATTAAAACATTTTGTTAAATTCAATCTGATCAAGGTTAGCATTTTAGGATTCATGTGATTTAGAAGCTGATGCAATATGGTCAACAAATTGTAAATTTGTTTGCTGGAAAAGGGTTTTGTCCATTTTGGTGGTTTATCTCACCAACTTCATATCTCTTCCACCGTATGGCCGAGGATGCCTATCCATACCTTCTTGTTTCTCTTGAAATATCCAAGCTACACTAAGCTATTTATGAGTAAAGAGTAAATCCAAAAAGATCCATGGAACACTTGTTGTCTTTCCTTGGTAACACCATTGTCATCTATCCGACCTCGATTGACTCTTGGTTCTACTTTGTTTGAAATGTTACATGAGCCCTTTCATAATGGTGAATTTTTCAGTTGGCCATACGTTTCTTAGGAAAATGTAGGGGGATCTCTCAACTCTAGTAGTCTATGGTAAACATGGTCTTGATATGAATCAAGTTTTGTCATTTCGGTATTAGATTTTGTATCGATAAAATTTTACTGTAATATCGGTATGTCATATGGTATGGTACAGTAGTATCGGTATATTTCGAAATGGTATATCGATATGAGATTAGTATGGTATGGACGGTATGGGATGGTAACGTGGACATTCTAGGGAAAATGAGCAATTCTTTGCGGAAGAGTTTGTCTTGTTTAAGTCTGCGCTCATGACCTTTCTTTTTATTTGTAAATTTATAAGTCTTTTCTATAATGTTGGGTAACAAAACACTTCTACTGTAATATGTAATATTTAAGTCCAGTGAATATGTGATGGCCATTGGGTTTTTTTACCTTTTGAGTTTGGATTTTTTATAGAAACCAAATTTCTTTTTAAAGTTTTGTGATTTTTTTTTAAATTTTTGTGGAGTTTATGCTCATGGAGTACCCAGCAATTAGTTGTGAATCGCTTGATTCAAGTATTTCTCTGTAGATAAGAAGGTCCATGTGATTTTGATGACCTATCACACTTGATTTACGCTTCTTGTATCTAACGAAATAATTGGTTCTTTTAGTATATTTTTAAAACAAGTTATGTTGTAGCCATCAATGTTTCCTATCATTGCTGGGGCATGTAGTGTGGGAACGAAGAAACGTTGCAGCAATGCATGTTTTATTCTTGCCAACGAAGTCTGATGAATGATCAAAAGGTTAAGGCCTTGGCGTTTGTTACCAAGTTTGGTTGCTGGTTGAAGCTTTGGCTTCATTGGTGTTTTTGACTGGAGGTGAATTGCTATCATCAGTTTTAGCCTGTCTTCTAAGTTATGAAACGAATCAGAAGGGTTTGATGCTGAGGGTACATATTGCGCCGAAGGAATAGTTAGTCTTTTCTCGATGCCAGGAAAAGGTTGAAGTGTGAAACTCATAATTTTTAAGTGCATGATTAATGACATTCTTTTTGGCAAACTTTAATGGGAGGAAAAGTATAGAGAATGAACCCATGCTAATGTTTAAGCGCTTAGGAAAGAATAGACAAGTGTTGATGCAGATACAGTTTGTGGAAATTTAGGATTTGAAGTTGGTGATTTTTGGACGCCAACGTGGCATACTTCTATAAACAAAATCTTAGACAATGCTTGAAACTGAATAGTAAAAACAGAAAGGAAAACGAATGGCTTGTTTTGCATTGTTTTACCTTTTACTTTTTAAAAAAATACTATTTTTTGTTTTTATTTTCAAAAGCCATTTCCATCATTTTTGAAAAAAATGGTAGTAAGAAATTCTTACTTTAACCATTTCTAAAAATAAGAATCTCTTATTTTTTTAACACCGCTGTTATCACGGCATGCTATGCTGTTAATGCCTCCACAACCATTGCGACATCACTATATTGCTTTGGTTCTATTATCAACATAATCTTCATTATTTTTACTATTACTATCATTATTTTGATCACTGTCATCATATTTGTAATTTTAAATATAATTAATTTTAATAGATGTATTTATATTTTGAAATTTTAAAAATAACAGATAAAATTTTTGTTTTCTATTTTTGAAAACAAAAAAAATAACATTGATACTAAGTGGTACTTAAAATTAATAAAAACATGAATTCAGAAGAAAAACAATGAATACATCACTTGGGACTGCTTTATCCATCCCCTTCTTTTTATCATGATTAGAGCTTTGAAACTCCCACACATCAACCACTCATCTCGCTCATTTAGTTGCTCATCTCAATTGCTCAGTCGCTCGTCCTACTCTTTGATGCTGAGCGATGTTGGTCGCTGTGCAAGCCCCTCTCTTTCCTCTCTCACTCCCTTGCTCTCTTCCACCCTCTCCTTCCTCTCTCTAATTCAGTATATCCTGGCTTGATATTGTACATACCATTATTCTGCAAAATCGATGACAGCTGGTTCAAGCTCCAATGCCACTTCTATGGATGTTATATACTATAATAGTATTTCAAAACCTATGACTCCTACCTGCATGTGTTTGAAGTTACATGGAGAGTGGAACTACTAGGTTTGGCGTTACAAATTCAATGTTTGGTTTGCAAGGACTGCAGTTGCAGCAACTAGCTTTCAATTGTTTAACTACCTAGAACTTTTACAGTTCACTTGTCTAGTTGGTTATGTACTCATGTACATCCCCTCGCCCTTGAAATGAAATGTGAGTTTACGCCCCAACTTGCCACTTAAATAAAAACTACCCACGTTCTATAACAATTGAATCGGACAAGAAATTTTGTATTCGCACGAAAACTCTAGTCGAACAAAATTACACGTAAAACAGAATGCTCTTTAGGGCCAGTCCACCAGGTTCTACATGAGTTCCAAAGGCCTACTAACAAATCATCGAGGGACCTCAAGAAGAAGTTGAGATCTGTGTCCCCATGTCACAGAAAGATGCATATGTATATAAATTTGAAAAGGAATATTTTGCATATAGCTAACTTTTTTTCCAGCAGCAAGAAGTTGGAAGATATCTTAGATATCATGTTGCTTTGAATACAAAGTTGGCAGCTGAAACCAAACAATTCCGTATTGTCAAAACCACAGTGAAGTACAAGAAACGAAGAAGAAAGGAATAATAGAGGCATCATAAGAGCCCAACATGACAATCAGATCCCTATCTAAGACAATCAAATTTATCTATCTGCAGAAAGAAGATTCTCAAGATCATGTGATAGAGGAGCCTCATCTTCATATTCAAATGGGTAAATCCTCCGCTGTTGGTAATGACCTCTATGAAACAAGTGTCACTAAGCAACCTGAAGAAGTTGAACATGCTTTGAACATTGTCTGAATATTGAGCAACAACAAGCATTGTCTCAATATTGAATTTTCATTGTCAAAACTTTGAACTTACATTGTCATAGCTTTCAAATTACATTGTCAGAGTATTAAAAATTTGCACATTTAAGCTCTGTGCTTATAAACATTGAACTTATAAAACATTGCAAATTGAAAATTGACAGCACATTGAACTTATAAAATATTGAATTAACATTGGATGAGCATTGAAATAGCATTGTCTGAACATTGAGTTGATGTTATTTAAACATTGAACTCAATTCATAAATAGAATAGACTGAACATCAAACAAATGATGCATTGTTGCAGCTAACAAAAAACATTGTTCCAACTAACATTAACTAACATCAAGTGACATCCACAATAGATCCAGACTGCGTCCCAATAACAACTAACAATCCATATTAAACATCCACACCGATCATCCACAGCCAACATCCACATTGATCATCCACAGCTAATATCCACAGCAACTATTCTAGCTAACATCCACAGCAACCATTCTAAACATCCCCAATGCTGCTTCCTTAAGTGCCTGGTTGAGATGATAGTGATTGGTAGATCCACCAGTGTGGTTTCTCCTTTTGGATTGGTATGAGTTCTTAGTAAATGCTACTGTTCTAAATATCCCTAACACTACTTCCCTGAGTGCCTGGCTGAGATGATTGAGTAGATCCAGTAGTGTGCTTTCTCCTTCTGACATTTGTATGAGTTCTTAATAAATCCATGGTGATATGGCTTGCACCTTCTCTACTCAAATGTCTCACCGTACCTGATCTCTATGAGTTTAATCAATATTGATATGAGCTGAGTTTTGTTAGACCAATCAATAATGATATAAATCTGACCATAAAAATTTCTCCCCAGTACCTGGTGAGAGATATAGCCTATAACCCCTGGGTAGCCTTTTCTGCTTGGCTTCTTCTTGATTTTAGTGGAGCCTTTATCATACTACTACTAAGTAGTTCTAGCAGTTGCCAATTTTGCCTATTTTTCTCCTTACAAGCAACTTTTTTCACTTTCTTGTAATGACTCTACTAGATATAACCTAGCATAAGAAAAGGTAACATTATCAAACTTGCACTAAGCAAAAAGGCAGGTCAGAGATGCACAAAAATTGCTGCATAACCTGGTTTTACTTAGTCTACTTCTAGGTCTCTTTAATGGTGGATAATCAACTGTCGATAAATCACTTTTACTGGGGCATCCCTACTTGTTATAGCCTTTTTGGAAGCATATCTAACGGTTATTTTTCTTGCATATCTGGAAAGTTTGTGAAGGTTCTTGAACTTCTCTTGTGAGTCCTTCCTTCTATTCTTCTTAGATCTGCTTGGCATTTCTTCATAGGTGGAGGTAGCACTACCTCTACCCCAATCCTAGGACATAACTTCTTCCCTTTGGTAGGTTAAATGACAAACTCATAATATCTTTGCCATGCATCATTAATATAGTACTTTGCTATATAATCGTCCACAATATATTCTTATGTCATATTGTAGTTATAGCATGATTGTGTGGAATACCTGTTAGGTTTCACTCATTGTATCCACGGCTCCTGTCAACTAAGCTCACTTTATAAGACTACTCTTTGCATATGACTTCATACTTTCTGTCAAATTTCCTTATACCATCTACTCTCTGATTTGTTCTTCTCAATCTTCTCTTGAATTTGGAGGCAAATTCTTCCATACTATTTCCTAATATCCTTTACTTTCTTTGCCATCCGAAATATTAATGCCTCATGCATGTTTTCAAGTATCTCAATTATTAGCTTCTCCCTTGCTTGTATTATTTAACCATTGAATATTTTGTATATGTTGCTTTTGATAACATCACAATATAGAAATAGACTAAAAAAGGCCTTGACATATTTTTTTAGATTTGCATATGTGAAGTCTTTCCATGCTTCTTCTAACAATCCTTTCAGCTCATCCATTAATTACATCGATCAAAAAAGTCATGCTCTATTGCACACTTGGTCATGTTGGAGAAAGTGGACTTCAAAACTTCACCCTTTGCATATTCTTTCAATTTCCATAAATATGCATTGCACGATGCTTATACTCAACACGTGGCAGCAGATTGCTAATTGCTTGAATCAATCCTTATGAAGAACATGCAACAAAAGTTAAGTACAATAAACATGTAGTAGCTCACTTATTTACTAAAGAATATGCAACAAAAGTTGAGTACCATGAACATAAGTAGCTCATTTATTTACCAAGTAATAAAACTTAATTTATCAACTACCAAACACTTGAAAGAACTTACAGTGGATCACTGAATTTTTCTTCTATTAGTCATTGATGATAGTCCAATTTAGTCCATCTCCAAGTCCTAGATCTTATGCCAAAAGATTAATGAATGAAGTCAAAAAATCCTTGCATTCGACCTCAATCACAGCTATGCCATTGCGAACATATGATTATTTACATCTTTACCAATTGCAACTAAGAAATCACCCTTACAAACCCATTTGAAACAATATCTATCAAGCCCAAATATGGGTCTACAAGCTACCAAAACGTCTCTTCTAAGAGCTTCAAAATCCATATACCACCTCTAAAACTGCACTCCATCAACAGACTTCTCAACCTTCAAGATTATTGTTGTACCCTTATTGCACCTTTTGATCTCTTGATAATAATCAGGTAGCCTAGCATAATGCTTATGATTACATTATCTAATAGTCTTCAAAACTTTTTGCCTTGCCCTTCAATATTCAGACACACTCACATCCTCTTTATATTTTATCTAATATCATGCTTCATCTCTCTAGTCTTGTAAGTAGGACAAACCCCAAGTTTCTCTAAAAACTCCCACACAATCCATTTAGATGTCAGTTACCTATTCTTATACATCTATGCTCTCCAGCATAAATTTTATTTTTGAATGTATCTATAGTGTTCTTATATGAACACTATAGTCTAAATACATAGCCACTGAATGCCTATTTAACCTCTGCTCTACTGGCCTAACTCTTGCTAAACCTCATATCACACCTCTATTCTATATTATACTTGACCATAGCATTTTTGAACTTCTCTATGATATTGAATGTTATGCCTTTACAAAATTTGATATCTTATATTTTAATTTTAAGGTTGAAATATGCTCACCTCTTTTGCTCTATAAGCTCACCAATCTCAAGCTCAAGATTTGACTTAGGCATATCAAATTCAAAAATATCATGATACTCATTATGGTAGATAATCTGCTCTTCAACTTCATCTAAAGTAGTAGTAGAGCTCGGTCTTATACTCTTCCTCATAGATAGTGGATGCACCCTCTAACCCTCATCAGTCCTATTCTCATTCATATTCCTTGCTTCAGCAACTCTTCAAGCCTTAGGTATCTTAGATACTCTTTCTTTTTCTTTGCTTTATTTCTTTGCTTTTCACCATTTGCTGACTTTGCTTAGCAACTCCTTCATTGACTTTGTTCAATAAGTCTTCCTCAATAACTTTCTTTGTATTATCACTACTTCCGGTACCTCCTAATTGCTTCTCAACACTTTCATTATTTGTCACTTCCTTGCTTTGCTTCTCACTGCTCTTTTTTTGTGAGACTTCATATCCTAGGTCCCTCTATGACTGCTTCTCCTATTTCTTTGTACTCTATATAAATATAAGGATACTCTCTTATATCTAATGCAAGTTTTATGATTTTTTTTAAGCTGATTGTCTTTATACAATATCCTAATTTCTTGATTTTCATTTAGAACATATTCTATGGAATAACCTTACTACTTTATCCTCATACAATTTCTCTACCATATCCCATAACTTCTGATAAGATAATTTTTCTATGCCACAAATGTCATAATAGGCTACACCCCATCCAACATATTCAATGCATCCATTCTTGGTGACAAAATTACCACTATGATGTATAGCAATGGTTACAGAAACCATTCTACATGACATATGAGAAAAATTAGCTATTAACAAATAATCAATGAAGCAAAGTCTATGAAGCAGCGGGTCTTGCATAACAAAGCATATGAAGCAGCTATAGAAAAACTTTTTCAGATAAAATTAGCTGTTAACAAAGAGGCTATTAACAGCAAAGTTTAGTTGCTGTTACAAAGTCTATCATAGACGGTCTATGAAGCAAAGTCTATGAAGAGGTCTATGAAAAGTCTATTCTGATTGCCGTTAACAACAAGGGACCTAATCTTGCTTCAGTAAACAAAGTCTAGCTGCTTTCATTGGCAAAGAGACAAGCTACTTGATCATGCTAAAAATGGGTTCCGTTAACTAGTTGACTGCAGCAAAAGAGTGGCAGAGACACACAACAAATGGTTCCATTAAACAAACTGTAACATATATAATTATTTAATCCCACTTGGAACAAGTTTGACTAAGAAAAGACAAACACTTTGGCACTATATTCTGTTAAATAATAAAAGCTTTAACAAAGCTTTAGGATCATATAGAGGCATGAAAATAACAAACTCTTTGGATCAGTTCCTACTCAATTGTTAACAATGATTGAAGTTAAGACAAATTTTTCTAATTTTTGCAATAGATTAAGGGATGCAAGATGAAAGGATTACATGTTACAAGAAAAACTAGAACTAGATTAAAGTATAATATAACAAACCTAATGCGAGATGAAGACATCACCATTGTCACCGAATAGAGAGCCAATCACACTATTCATCACTGAAGGGAAATACCACCAATCTCATGGCCATTGCTGATCTCTAATTGTTGACAAAAAGAGACATGATTGATCTAGAATAGAAATTCAAATCCTAACCACAAAGTGGCGAAAATAGGGAATAAATGCTTGCCTGCATCTTCTACCCCATCAACAAGACACATGATATCACATAACAACTCCATCGTAGTAGCCAAACAGAAAAAATTCACAATCAGAATCTGAATTAAACAAATTTAAGAGTTTGGTAGCTTAATTATAATAACTTAAAATTTAGAAAATTGAAAACATCCAAATATTTAAGGATTTTTGGCATAATTTATCCTGTTTATTCACCAAGGCTTAACATAATCTACATAAGAAAGAATACATTTTCCACTATAATGTTGAGATACAATGATGAAAATTAATGCAGAGAATATATTTTGGGCTTGAAACATCATATTCTCACCAAATCTCATATGAGTGTTATTTGTGTGTAGCTTAAATTTGCCTTGTAATTTAATAAGCTGGCTCAAATTTGATTCAATTATAGATTAATCAAACTTGAGCTAGGCTGGATTTACTCCTACTTGACTATGCCGTCGATTGAAATGCTTGACCACACATATTAAGTATTTCTTAACACACTCCAAATGCACTAGTCTTTTTAGGGGACATTTGGTATAGGATGATCTATCCAAGATTAAGAATGATGTAGATGAAAGTAATTAGATCATCATATTCCGTTGCACTGTGATAATCCTACATGGCAATGATCTAAACTCACTCTACTTCTGAAATCACTATCCAAATACCTATCCTTGAGATTGAAAATTCAAAATCATCTCTAAACAGTGATCTAAGACTAAATTTTAAAGATAAAAATACTTTTAATCGAACGAAAAAAATTAATATATCATTAATATATTATATCAATATAATATATCTAATATATATTATTAATCATATTATTGTCATATTATAATTTAATGATAATTTTAAATTATAATAAAAATATTATACTTTACACCAATATAATACAAGTATTTAAAATATTACTTTAATTTGCTATTTTTATAATCAAAATAAATATTAATATATATTGTGAATATAAATAAAAATATTAATTTTATAATAATAATTAATATATTTTCATAAGATTAATAATTTATAGGTTTAATAAATATATTTTTATAAAACATATTAATTATTAGTATGTTAATAAATATATTAATATTTTATTATAATATATTTTATATTATTAATAAATATATTTTTATGGAATATACCATGAACAGTTTTTGTATTATATAAATGGTGATCTTTGATTTATATGGAATACCAAATAAAATATTCATAGATACCTGATAATTTTTAATCATTGGGACTACATCCCACCAAACGTAATAACTATAGATCACTGAGATCAAATCAAGATCACATGATCTTAAATCACTGCAGTGATTTCGCTTGGATCACTAAACCCTACCTTAAAGTCAACTAAAATCTTCCGGTCAGGCTGGAAGTGAGCGAGGAGAGGACATTCCGAAAATATGTCACCGAGGCACCATGATGGATGGGCGAAGTCTCCTTACCAGCTGTTGGATAGACCAGATGATAATGATAGTCGCTCATATGGTCATTCCGAATGGGAAACTGGGAAAGAAAAAAAGAACATGCTGCATCCACTCCTGAAGCCCCTGAAGCTGCTGTTATAAGCATGCTTTTTCAAGCAAGTGCCAAGGTGAAGTTTGCATTTTAGCCTCAATTTAGGCCTCAAAACCTCCTGCATAAGCTTCAACATAACAACATCCCAGCTTTCAGTAACATCTGAACCTATGAGATTCTAGAGCAAATAATCCCATCAACATCAACCATATGATCGAGGAAGCAATGAAAAGATTTATTAAATTACATTGGTTAAAACTGCACTTCTCTGACATACCTTTAGAACTATAACATACGGCAAATGGGGGCTCAGGGGCAGTGTATCTGCTTATTACTGCTCACATAATTCCCCATTCACTAAACTCATGTACAAATCTATCATAAGATTAGAAGCAGCAGGAAGTAGCAGGTGAGAATAGGTTAGATACAAAGCGACACCCTCCAAACAATTAGGAATCAGGCTGTTCACGTTTCACGGGTAATTCCAAAATGGAAAAAGCAGGGGCAGGGGCAGGGGCAGGGGCAGAACTGCCATTCTGAGCTCCAAGACTCCCAGCCACAACTGAGTCACTGACCACATCGAAGTTTAGTCTGCCGCTGACCTTTCTCCCACTGCAGTAACATTTAGGGCAGCAGGCATATGAACGTTATCTTTGGGGGAACATACGCGAGATAGATACGCGCATTGGAGTTTTTAGGAAACATACCTATTCAAGCGGTTGTTGATGGCAGTCAAATCTTTGGAAGGGCTCTGATAAGCATGAGTGCTCTCGCCAACACAAGCATAATAGCTCTTGGAGCTTGGTGAAAGCAATGCATCCATCTATCAATGCAAAAAAGAGAACAATTTTTACATACATAGGCAATTCTGAAAATTTTCCTGTAATATATGTATATATGTGTGAGTGCGCACATGCATATTGTCTGTATGTATGTAGCTGCAAATATATATACAAATATATAGCTATGCGTGTTTACTTAGTTTTCTGGGCATAAAAAAATGACATACCACTCCAATGAACCGTATTCTCTCCTGAATCAATAGATTTCATTATTAAAGCAGCTTAAAAAAACAATAAAAAGTATGAACCAGAACGAAGGAAAAGAACGGCATTGATGCTCCAATGTGCAACAAGACAACATGCACCAAAACAAATTAGCTTCATCATTGATCATTACTGAAAGCATTCCAGCACTGACATCACAGGATATATATATATCTGTGTGTGTGTGTGTGTGTGTGTGTGTGTGTATGTATGTACATATATGTAGATATATCTATATATACGTACATATATGTACGTATGTATAGATATACGTACATATATGTGTATATGTATCTAGATATATGTACATATATGTGTATATATATGTATATATATATATATATATATATATATATATATATATATATATATGTGTGTGTATATCTATGTATATGTATATATGTGTGTATGTATGTGTGTGTGTGTGTGTATATATATATATACATATATATCTCTATGTATGTGTGTGTGTGTGTGTGTGTGTGGATATATGTACATATATATATGTATATATATGTACAAATATATATGTATATATATGTACATATATATATGTACATATATCCACACATGCATGTACATACACACACACACACACACACACATATACATAGAGATATATATGTATATATATATATATATATAATGAGTGAAGCACATGCACACATGCACACAGAACATTGTATATGTTACTGAACATGATTCAACTTAATTATTGATGAATTATAACAATAAACATGGCGATTTTGAACCTTCAAAAATGGATCATTCAGAATTCTCTATGTATCTCTGCAATTAATTCAGGACTAAAACTCTAATTCCATGTCACTAATTGTTTTATGATTCCACATAAATAATAGCTTTGTTTGGTTCCTTATATTTCAATTATATGATTCAGCTGAATTTTATAGGTCCACTCAATTGTTCCCCAAAATAGGAGCAGATATTTACCCACTGTCAAAAGGGTTATCTGCATGGGTATTAATTTGAAAATAATGGGGTCGTGCTTGCAGGAAATTTCACTTTCATACAAGCAATGAAGTACAAATTGGTCATTTTCTTGTGGCCAACATAGATAAAACCAAGGAATGCAGAACCATCTCAAAGCATCTGATTTAGGATGTACCAAGCCGTGCCAGCGGCAAATCAGGATGGTTCTAGCATTTTGAACAAGAAACCAGTGAAGGAGAGAGGGAGAAAGGAGGAAAAGAGAGAGAGAGGGAGGCTCCAGAGGACTAGGGAATCGCACAGCGGGCTGGTCTTTTAATTTGAAGATATTACGTGAAGTCAGCAAGAGCGTTGCCAACTTCATTTAAATTTCTAAAATTGAAAGAAAAAAAAAAAAAAGGAGGCCCAATAGACCTCCGTTTAGAACAAAACAGCGGTCTAGATGGTAAAGCCCCTCCTATGCCCCTCCACACCCAGCCCTCCAGCAGCCTCCACCTCTCCCTCTCCCTCTTTTTTCCTCTATCACGTTCTTCCTCTCCCCCACCCTCTCTGCCATGTCAGGCTGCATTCTTCTGGCTTCCACCAATCTTCAACATCTCTCCCCTCCCTTCCTCCCTATCCCTCCCTTCCCCACTCTCTCTCTTTTCCTCTCCCATTCTCTCTCCCCCACCCTTTCTGCTATGCCGATACAGGCCCAGAATGGAATAGCACGGGGGCATACGGAACTGTGCCCCCAGCTAACCGGTCCAAGCTCCAATACTGGTACTGTGATCCTTGGATGAAACTATTAATTCACTCTGCCACAGACTATTTTGAATTACTTTATCATCCTACAAAGAGTTTAGCCATCATTTTATCTTAACATTCTGCAGGAAGTGGAGAGTAGGTTGCCACTAAACCTTCTTCACTTACAAAGCAGTTTGATGGTTCAGAAATGAACTAGCAGATCATGATAACCATTTTTGCCTGTCATCAGAAGAATCTCCACAAGAAGTTTTGTCACTAATTCCCGATAGCAGAAGGCATAAAGAGTCCTTTGGCTGAGGCTAGCTTTGCCTCAGCTAGAAGAAACTGTACTTACAATTCTTAAGAATGAGCATTTAAATCATCCAAAATGGAACTTTAGATCTTCTCCCACTACTATTGGTTTAAGTCTTTCCTTCATTTGCTCACTCAGAAGGCAATGGAGATGCACCTTAAACCTCTGGTGTACAAAAGTATATGAATTGCACAAAATCCACATACCTTATAAACATCACAGCCATAGTTTTGTACCAAATAAAATGAGTGTTTGTATGGCCATCTTAATCTATTGCTTTTGTATTGATTATACAATGCTGGCACCAGTTCAAGTGTAGCTTGATTTGTAATCCTAATTAAAATATCGGAAAGATCGCGAACACCAGGTAACCGCCATATGAAAAAGAGACATTTTAAGCTTTTCCGAAACCTTTATCATAATTGTTGCCCATTAGTTTAATAACTCTGTTCCATTATTTCCAGAATAATAAACAAGTGAAAATGGAAATGCAGTGAATAACTTTCCTACAATAGGATTGGAAAAGCTTAGTAAATCTATGATAAAGCAATCGAGTAAGGCATACCTTCGATGATCGCAAAGGAGAAACATATACATTATGAGCAGCAGAAACTTTCTTTGGTGACATATCTGGAAGATTTGGGAAAGGAGACAACCGAGGTGATCCTGGAATTTGACCTGCATGATACAAATAATTCAGGAAAAGAAAAGCAATAGTTTCCAGGCAAAGCTGCACTTTGACAAAAAATTCATAGTTGGAAATAAAAATAGCATACTGTCAGCATTATTGTTATCCTCCGGAGACTTTTTAATTTTTTGAGCAACTCCAGCAGGTCCTAACTCCACCAACAAAGGCTTGACTGAAGGAATAAATACCTCATTGTAAAAGGTGATAATATCAACATGCTCCTGTCCTGTTTTCTGTTTAAATACAGAATTAGCTTAGAAATATGATAAAAAAGAACTGGAACTGAAAGGAAGCTGAGGTAAAGCTTATTACTCCGTTGTGGCTTGTTGATGGCCAATGAACAAAGACACTGCGGAAAACCTGAGGTTTACATTGTGGTTGCTTTCTGTAATTGTAAATGATCTCCTTAAAGGTTAGAGCCATTTGAGAAATCTGCCAGCAAAAACATATGCTTAGAAAATATGGCAGTACAAAGGTTAGAGCCATTTGAGAAATCTGCCAGCAAAAACATATGCTTAGAAAATATGGCAGTCCAAATAACAGTTGACATCTGGAACCATTGCCCGAGTATACCTTAGCGACCCCATAAAAGCTGCATAAGATAATTTGATCAATATGTCGATTAAAAAATAGTGCAGTCCGTTGACTAAGGATTTGTTGGATTAGAGAATAGACCCGCTCCAAAATTTGCTGAGGCAGTTGCAGTCTTTCACATAAGCTTCTGATTCTAATAGCAGCCAACTTTACAATCTACAAACAAGAAAAATAAATTTCCAGATTTAAAAGAGTATAAAATTTAGAAAGTTTTTTTTTTTTAATAAGTTCTAAAACACCAATTTAACCTTATTAAAAAAGATATTGATCCCTGTCTCAGCACAGGTTTCCCCTCCTCCTGCAGGGTTTGGCCTTGTTGGACTGCAGACAGGACAATCAGATTAGAAGTTCATCATTTTTTCATTTCACCATTCTTTAAATTCCAAATAATGAACCAAACAAGCAATAAAATGGAGATCTCAACCTTGCAAAAGCAGATTGAAGTGGTGGTAACTTTGATTTAAGATTCAACGTCAATGTACGTTCCTTCACCGGTGATGTAAAGGAATTACGCTCTACCAGCGCACTCCTATATTCACTGCATGCTCTCTTCGGAGACACGGCATCTCCATTTTGATCTGCAACAAAATCAATTAGTTAAGGAACAGAATCAGTTGTGTAATAAAGGCAGGAATGGAAGATTTGGAGATGAATTTACCTGAACAAAACAATGACAAGATGGTAAAATAGTGATCATGAAGCCAATATGCAGCACAAGTAATGAATGGGTTTCAATATTGGTAAGTTATTTTGAAACAATATAAACTTAAAAGACATGAACAGTTACTTTGAGAAGCCTTTTGGAGTAATTACAAAGTTACAATTGAACAGTAATAGCTATAATTTATTAAATCAATTAAATGTATAAGATAAAGTTTCTTGTTCACCACTGTTCTGCTATGGTATATGATTTAAGATCTATAACAGCGGTTCTTACCTAAATAAAACATGAATCACGAACCCAAGTTACAAGTAGCGAATTCTAGAAATTGACAATCTCGACACAGAATTTCCACTACGGCCCCCAATTGAATCATATGGTAGATTCATGCATACATAACATACACAGGCAATCCACCAAAAGGTCAATTGAAATATAATAAGGCTTCAAACACGAGTAATCAAATTCCTTTGCTTCCAATCCAGCAATTATAAAGCAGAATCCACTGCTATTGAATGAAGGATAATGTTTTACTGAGTTTCTGTCATCAGATGAACAATTTACAGATCTGGTCTTGTATTCTGTTTTAGAAACACATAATTCAACTTATGAGGCAAAGGGTCTTGAATCAGCTCTGGTAAATATTTGAATACATGCAGTAATACAAAAGAGAATGTTTAAGAAATAGTCAACACAACCTTTGGGATAAACTATGTAAAATAATTTCTGATGTACAAAATTTTTTACTTAGCAATGACATGCGACTTCTGTTAATGGGTTAAGAGAAACCTGATGACTGTTCATGCTTCTGAAAAGGAAGAGGTGGCAAGCCTCCAGTCGAAATATTATGATGCACCGCGATGGCATCAAGAGATGGCATTGGCTCTGCTAAAAGTCCCAAACGGTTTATTTCGGCAGCAAGAGTTGGCCTTGCTACGATCAAGGAATTGTACATCGATGACCCCTTTTCCCATGCCATGCTTTCTAGTAGACGCTCTTCCAAGGAATTTAAATGCCGTTTCAACTCTCTCGGAAGTGTTTCTTCATGTCTCACAAAACTCTCTATCACCTTGCTCAAATCAAAAGCTGTTATCCCAGTTTTTTCTAAAACAGCAGGAAACATCATAGTGACTGTCTTGTGTGTAGCCAAAACTAGTTCAGCTGAACAAGCAAGCATGCAACGATGAAACCGATCATTTGATAACAGTGAAGTGAGATTATTGCCATTCAATATATGTGATTCTGCTCTACACATTGTCTCCAAAACCCTATAATATAACTTCATGGCTTCCACTTTTCTCTGCTCTGCCCATATACTGTCCATCCGGTTTACACTCTGCAGGTTTCCAGAAATACACCGTTCGCCAAATGAAGTAGTTGGAAATATTGCCCCCAATATTATGCTTGCTCTACGTGTAACATCAGTTGTTACATCCCTGTCACATGATGAAAAGAAGCGCAGAAGCTCTGTTGAAGGTCTCGAAGGAAGAGGAGAGATAATGTTCCGAAGCCACTTTGCGGTCGTCATAGCAGTGCTCACTGGTGTGATGGGAACCATCTTAAAATTATTGACAGGATTTCCATTTTCAGGTGATGCCGGAGAAAGTGGTGGAGACATCGGACTTGTTATTGATTTTGCTGGCGAGGCCATTGCATCATATTTCCGCTGCATTAATATGACATGAACCATGAATAAAGAAATCCACAGTCAACTGCAAGGATCATAGGTTTACATGGGAGAAGTGAAATACCTTCTTTCCACATATGTTAATGGAACCTCCAGATAAGCTTCCAGTACCAAGTAAACTGTCCTCCTCATTAACAAACATGCGTTCATCCAGCTCACCTTTACTATTGATTGCATCATCATAATTGTCCTCCAAGATAAGTATACTTGATTGCAATGAATTTTCCTCCAGAAGATCCTCAAAATAGATCAAACCATCTGTAGACAAAATGATACTGGATTTGGCATAAAGCAAGAAAAGGAAGTGCTAAAATTTAGACATAAATCTCATGGGCAAATATGATTTCTCTTAAAAAACGCAAGCTAATTCTTCCACCTGTGTTGATGCAAGATAGATTTTCCCTTTTGCATCCTGAAGCTGCACATGGTTTCTTCTTTAAGATATCCACTATCAAGTTATTAGCCTTCTTCATGACTCTCCTCAACTCATCTTCTGAGGTGTGATATTTGTCACACAGAGAAGCTACAAGGTCAACACCCTTGTCCGTTCTTTTAGCTGAGCCAAATCAGCATACCAAATCCACCAGTTTGCAATGTATTAGCAACAACATATAACATCCGAGAAACAAAATTAGAAGATAGATATACAAATTGCAAACCCATGAACAGTTAATTACCAAAAAGCAATGAATCCTGGATATGAAAATTCCTGAAGCGCACAGGAATGTGAAGGATGAGTATGGCCTGCCAGAAGATCCAGAAATATGAGAAGCACACAGGTTAATGAAACTTGACCCAAATTTTGCCAATGACTGACAACAGAGAACAGATAAAAATAACACTTGTATTAAAATAAGCTGTACATTCCAGGGTAAGTAAAAGAACCGACCAATATAGAGACTAATCCATTTGTACAAGTCACTAGATCCTTAAAGCGGCTGAATGCATGGATACGAAGAGCTAAAAATAGTAACCATCCAAAGCGATGGTAGTCAGAAACATATCCCACGCTGTTAGAAACTACAGAGTGCTGACCACTGCTTGCATCATTTGGCAAGAATAACTCCTGATATGCACGTTTGTAGTACCTGGTGGGAAAGATATTCATTAGACAGTTTTATCACAATTATATGAATCAACAGTTATCTTAAGCAAAGTAAGTTATTAAATAATACAAAGCACTCAAAGAGGAGTTCTCAAGCATAGTTCAAATTGTAGTGACACATAGATGATTCCAGACTGCACATCAAATAATCAAACTGGCCCCTAGCAACTAAACTAGACATCAGCATGCTATGAAATTTCATAGATACAATGCTGTGTAAGAAGTAAGTTTGAATGCAAGTTAGCAACAAAAGTTTACAGCCATCTACTTGAAAAGGGCAGTTCAGTGCATTAGGCTCAGGCCATTGCAAGGTCTAAGGAGGGTCAAATGTATGCAGCCTCACCCCCATGAGGCTAGTTTTATGTGTTTCAAACCCATGAACTCCAGGTCATAGTGGAGCAACCATCCCATTGCATCAAGGCTCACCCAATCAGGCCACTGGCTTATAAACTCTAAAATTACAAGCAGGAGCAACTACTAGGTAGACATTGGTATCGCCAAAAGGATCTATTTTCATCAAAAAAAAAATCAAAAAAATGTCATTCGCAGAACAACATAACTATCATCAAAATTTTGGCAGTTCCACTCACATACGTGAATTGCAGTTCATCCTTCAGCTTCCTGTTGCAACTTCTTAACACCAAGAACAATTAATTGGAAAAATGCACCAACTCAAGCAACAAAATACTTAAAATATTCTATATATATATATATAACAGCCATTGGTAGGTATATTGATTAGCAAATATGACAGTAAGGAGACAAAATGTATATGCTGATCACTTTCTGAATTGCTAACCCTCTGCAGCAGCTTATTGAATTTAAAAAAGTTAATGCTGAACACTTTCTGAATTAGGAGGGGGGGGAGGGAGAGAGAGAGAGAGAGAGAGTTTATGTCATAGTATAGACCTTTCAGAGAGGCCAAGTTCACAGCATATCAAAATTATCATAGCACTTATTTATTGTGGACAAGTATAAAGGTAAAGAGTGATGAATTTAACTATCATATTTAAGTTTTATGGTCAGTTACTTAATAGAAGGATCTTCTTAAAGATTTAGGACTTAAATATTATACGCTTTTGGATACTTGAGTCGCATAATCATAATTCTATTAGAATTTGAGACCATTTAAGACTTACATGCTTCCTATCCTCTGTTTTTGGAACAAAAGTTGGTTAGAATTTGTTTTGTCAAAATAATGATTGAACCTTCATGTAAGCTATTTAAGCTCCAACTCATTACCATTTCCAAGGAAATCAAAAGAACAGCAAAATTTTGAATTTATTTTGAATTCCTCATTTTTTTCTTATGTATGGTCGTCTTTGTTCTCAAATATAGGCTCTTGTTGGCTTAAGGAGCTACCCCTACAATTGTCAGTTTAAACAGCTCTGTACTTTCCTTTTTAGCTCATCAAGATCTACATCACAAACCAAATATGAAGATATATTTCACTATAAAATATATAAATGTTTTGTACACCTTTTAGGATGGCATCTTTTGAATTACTGGTTGATTTTAATACATGGAATTATAGAAAGCCCCAAAAAATAATATCACAACATGAGAACTGCAAAGGCAGTTATCTAGAAAGAGTAATGCTAGGAACAGCAGCAATATGGAAAACTTCTATTCCTAGTGCAGCCACTGTGAGAAAAACAACTAGACACTTGAAACAACTACAGTAGATCCTTTACATGAAAGATATTTAAAATCAAAGTGAAGCGAATATAAAGTAAGAATGAAAATCAGTAAAAAGTAGTCCATTATGACCCTACTTATGAATCAAGGACTCCAGTCATCCATAATTAATGCAATCTTTGGTTCAGTTTTTAAGCGAAGCAGCAGACTATTGTTCTTTGAATTCTTAAAAAAATTTAGAATCATTCTACTGATAATTTTTTTTAAACCTATGTTTCAGTTATTTGAATTTTTGCTGTACTTTTGGCAACTCTCTACCTTTTCTGGTTTCTGATATTTTCCTCTGACCATACTTAATGCCAACACCAAACATGGGACAACGATTTACGGTACTGAAAATAGGCCAGTCGCAAAACTACTGGCACATTAGTTACAGAATATATGCAATCCTAAAATTGAATTGCAAGAAAAAAAAGGACGAGCAAATAGCTCCAATAGCAGGGAAAACCATCCCAGTAATTTTTCACCTGCTTAGCAGACTCAAGTGGACGATGTTTGCCTGTAGTTCCTTCAGCTAATCAAAATAAGGAAGACGGGCATGAGTCAGTGACAAATCATAATTTAAGAGAAGAGGATCATGGATAAAAATGATTCTAGTTTCAATACCTCAAGCCTCTTCTCCCAATCTGATCCATATAGGCCTGTTAAAATATAACCCGCCTTGAGACAAAACTGCGGTATCTCCTTGAAGAAATCCACAACACTACAGATTTAAAGAAAAAAGAAACTGCTGAATCCAAACAAACCCTGAGGCAAAAAGAATCAAAAGGAGAAATGAAAGAAACGGGCTTACTTCATCTTAAGAACCCTCAATATCCTACAAAGAGTGATACCATTTTCTTCCTTCTCGTGCTTGGTTCTCCCTTTGCTCAATCTTGTTACGCAATACAGAACAAACGCAGACCAAAACCTTTCAATCTCCTCAGGCTTGAAGAATGAAAGAAAAAAAAGAAGAAGAAGCAATTTTGACATCAGATCATGATCTAAATAAGCTAAAAAATTACCACAAAACAAAAAAAACTTACAGATCCACTTCCGATTGCTGACATGTTTGCCAAGAGGATGTGCTTGCTTTCTCTAAACAAAACCATCGCCTGCCTTATCATGCTTTCGTCAAGGGCCAGCTTGCTCTGCTCAACAGATCAGCAGTGTCAGATATCACAAGGAAAAGAGCACAACAGGACAGAGATAGAAGGTCGATAGAAAGAAAGAAAGGAGAAAGCGCTACAGATCAAACAAAAGAACCCAAAGACTATATGAAAACCTTGCAGACATCCGTAAATCGGGCTTCCATAGCTCCGCCATCATCCGAAGGCAAAGAAATCGACGGCTTCACGTCCTCCATTTCAACAGAAGCTTGGCTCATGGGTTCAAAACGCCGTCGCCTCAAACCCTAACCGATCTATGATTGGACAGCCGGAGAGCGCCGGAAGAACCCGATCTGCGTCGGATTAGGCGGCGGATCGGATCCAAACGAGGGGGTTTAGGGAAGATCGCTAAAGTGTTCGCAAAACCCTCTCTTTTCCCCTCTCAATTCCCTCCCTTTTTTTCCTGCCCGCTTTTATCTTCCCTCTTTCGGCAGGGAAATCCTTCCGTTTTAGCGCGGGAAAACAGAGGCATGCCATGGCGTCATGCATGCCATGACCGACCATGCATACATAGTTCCGCCAATCAAAACTCGACGCGTGGACTGGGAGGACTTTTACCGCCAAATTCCTTGAGATGGGAAGCGGTGGGCCCACCGTTTGGGCGCTGGGGCGGCATCGAGGAGGGGGCCGGGGTGGACCGCCCGCTCGGCTGGCTTATCGGGACACGTGTCTGTTTATCGTGGTTTGGGTGACTGGTTATATTCCTCCCCGGGGATACGTACACAGCCAGTCACGGTTATCCGATCTCGCGTATTTGTGTGTGGGTCCCACGAGAGTCGACGCCTGTTGCTGTGCTTCAGGGTGCGGAGGCTTTTGTTTGCGATCCAGGCCGTCCAGTCCATACGGTAAAGTTTGGGTGTGTGATTTGTGTGCTAAGAAAGTATTATATTTTTTCCCTCTCTTTTTCTGCGTGGTTAAGAAACTGTTCCCCTGACCCGAGAGAGAGAGAGATTTTTCAACACTTGTTCCTGATGGGCTAGCATGCTACATGTGCCTGTAAGAGTATGTAAAGTTGCACATTAGTATCATTAAATAATGTATCCTTTGATTTATTGGATAGCTTGGACGCTCTCATTTGCATATGTCCACTGATCGCCTGTCGTCACCCATCTGGGCTTGCAGCAACTGGAGTTTGAAAGGACTGAAAACTATGCAAGATAAGAACATCTGCTGATTGCAACGTGTGTTGTTTTCATCGTGAAACTGTGAAATTTGTAATACAAAGGATGATTATATATGAACCAACTTACATGCATATCATCCTTATAGACTACATGGAATGATTGCCCGACCATAGCTAAGGCACCATGCCACAACTACTACCTTTTTCTTTGGTCATACATAAGCAAATCGTATCATTTAACAAAAACAGACAAAAAAAAATTGCAAACCGTATAGTGTGATGTATTGCAATCCAACATCTATAAAGCCATGTTAATTTGCTTGCTGAGAAATTTAAATAATTTAAGTGAGGACTCAAATGAAGTAGTAAATGTTGGAATTTATCCGATAAAGTTCATCCTTATGTGGCCCACAATAACATACATCAGAATTTATTTTAGTTAATTTAGTTTGATCTGAACTCTGATTAAAGATAAGCCTCTAATAAAATAATAAAGATATACTTGATGATTATTGTGATAAAGTTAAACTATGATGGATATAATATTCAATTTTTATGACTAATTCAGATGCTATTTCTAAAGGATAAAATACATTATAAAAAAAATATCCCCTAAGGACCGGGTCCTCAACCTACCAAAGAGTTTGTGAGGTCCTCCAGCGAGAATATATCCGGTTTGATTTCTTGCAGTTGTGGATGGCTAATTCTAGAGATCATGGATAGCATTGATAACTTCTTCTTCAAGCAAGTTATATTAACCCATAAAATCTAATATTATGGTATGAGAGCCATTTAGATTATTTGGCTTGAAGATTTAAATCTATTTTTAGTCCATATCAAGATTTTATGGACATAGATAGAACTGTCAAGATGGGCCGGCCTGCCCTGACCCACTTCAACCCGCCTCTAAACGGGTCGATGCGGAGTGGTCCGTTTAACTGGCAGGTTGGGAAAACTCCAACCCAACCTGACCTTCATGGGCTGCAGGTTAAATGGGCCAACCCACCAAAATTTTTTTTAAAAAAATTATAAATATTAATATAAATAAAACTTATATTCAATTTAAGCTCAAATTAATTTATCAAAGCCTCACATCTTAATTCTTAGAGTCATAAAATGAAATTGTTAAGCTTAAATACTTAATACAACCCAAACTTAAAAAACTTAAAGTTTCAATTTTCAAACTAATTTAGAGACAAATCAAAATCCCAAAAAATTATTTTTTATATCATCATTATGGTCCTCATCATTCAATTCTTCACCCTCTTCCTCTTCTTCATCAATTATCTCTTCAATAACATTAGAACCCTCTTTTGAAAGAGATATTTTTACTTTCATAGCTGAATCATCATCTTCATCTACAAGTACCATAAGGTAAAAATAAGAAATCAGTCATCAAAAAAAAAATAGTAGGGAGCAAAAATCAAGTAACATCTATAGCACAAGACAAGCTTACCATTACGAACAAAACCATACAGTCAATTACGAGTACAAAAAATAATCTGCACTTTCTTTGGAAGTATGCTACTTCTATATTTGTTGAGCACTCGAGCACCAATGGAAAAAGCTGATTCCAATGCAACAGTAATAATGGGAATAGCCAAAACATCATATGCTATTATTGAAAGAATTAAAAATTGATGTTTGTGACTCTTCCAATAGTGCAATACATCCAATTCTTCATAGAATCCAAACTCAAATTTTGGCTTCTCCAAATAGAGATCTAATTGGATTTTCCAGTATTTTAATAGTTTGACTCTCAAACATTTTAATTTTCTATATCAATTACAAACATAAGTTAGATATATAACTAATAAAACGAATATGAATATGAAAAAAAACACAAAAAAGAGTACAAGATGAGACACTTACATTAAGTATTTTTTTGCTTTTGTTTCCAATTAATCCTCCACTTGACATTAGCATATATGCATGTGATATGGATGTAGATTGGGAAGAACTATCTGGTACATTTGTGGAGTTAGCATATTGCTCAAAAAACTTGTTTAACTTTGTTCTCACCTCCCTCCATATTTTTTGCTTTATTTGCATCAATCTTTGAGTAAAAGTACTCCAATATTATAAGCTTGATGCGTGGATCAAGAACAGCCTCAAATGTAAGTGCAATGCTATATTGACTCTAATATTTATCAAATTACCGTTCATCCTCTTGTACATTCACTTATCACCACATTTTTATTTCTCTCATTTTTCAACAACAAGCACTCAATCTTCCAAACTTGTATGAAATAAAAATTGGAGGTAGGATAAGAAGAATTGAAAATCAAGTTGGTAGACTCATATAATGGCTTTAGGAACTCACATATTTTCTCTTTTTTGTCCACTCAAAGGATATAGGGTAAAATTTATAGTTCCTATCAACTAATTGGAGAGAAGCAAAAGCTTTTTTATATTTGATTGTACTCTCCACATCAAATATATAGAATTCTAACGGGTAGACACATTCAAATGTAAGCCAATAAAGGTGTCAATACCACCAACCCGCTTAATATATTCATCAAATTTTTGCATCTTACTCTCTGAACCCTTCACATACTTGATTGATTCCCTAATCTAATCAAAGCATCATTAGCTACTTTCAATCCTTCTTGAACAATGAGGTTAAGAATGTGAGCACAACACCGTACATGAAAAAACTCACCACCACATAATAAACTATCATTCAAACAAAGCTGCCTTTTCAAATAATCTTACATATTATTATTACTAGAAGCATTATCTAAAGTCAAATAAAAAATATTGCTCTCAATTTTTTAATCCTTCAAAAATTCATACAACTTTGTAGCTAATTCAATCTCGAGTGTGGAGTTTGTTGAAAAATATGTCTCAAAGTCAATCATCAGTCTGTTGACAATTGTGCTCATATTTATAATTATATATAAATTTTTATTAATAAAAATTATTTATTTTTTCATCATATTTTATACCATCTTATTTGAGCTCCTGTGATTGTGATAAAGTCTTAGGACTATATTTAATCAACAAAGAGAATTTATCTTTTAGTCCTTAAAACGTATTCGTAACCAAATGATATGATGTTAATAGGACAATAGCAATATCAAGTATAGGTCATTATGTGCCATATGAATTAATTATCCTCTTAACCAAGGAGTGTAGAGACACTAGTATAGGATACAGGTGGAATGTAGGTGTATATTCGCACCGAACATGATTATTTGTCGAGTACTCTGCTGTCAAAAGTAGCTTGTGAAGGATATAGGTATAAGTGTCCCTCAGACCTGAGATCACCATGATGGATTGTAAGTAACTTGCTATACTTTAGTACGGACTATTGAGTTTCTAATTCAGTGATGGAAGGTTACTGGGTGCAGTCAAGTACTTATCAAATCGATGCGTGAGTCAAAATGGAATTGATCCTCTGAATTAGTAGGAGATATGCATCAGTATATTTCAATTTAGTAAAACTTGGTCAGGATAATCTATGTGATAGATTTAAAAAATTGAAATATAATGTGGTGGTTTATATTAGGGTTGACAGTCAAACCCTAGGTTATCTTGAGCATTAGGGTTAAAGGGATAAATTATACGGTAACCATACGCCATTAGGTTCTAGAATGTTGCTTGCAATCTTTCGACCTATCGAATATCGAATCCTATTGCTAGATGGTTACATCGATTGGTATAGAAAATTATTCTTATACTACCTACTTAGATTCGAATCTATGGGGTCACACATATTAGAAGATTCGATCAGATCTGATGGTGAAGAGTCCAATTGGATTGTGATTCTGGTGAGCATCCCATTGAGACTGGAATTCTACTATTAATGAAGAATTAATTAGTAATTAGATTGCTAATTGACTCAATTTGATTGAATAAAGAGATTTAGATCAAATCTAATTGAATTAGATTCAGTTTGACTTAGTTTGGATTTGATTTGATCAAGCTTGATTACAAAAAGAAATTTGATCCTGATTTGATCAGAACTTGGACTCAGCTAATTCTTAATTGGGTTAGAAATTTATTGAGATAATTGAGTTTCTAATTAGATTAGGTTCATTTCTAAAATTAGATTCAAACCAGATTTGATTTGATTTAGAATTAATTTAGAAATGAAGAGTCCAAGCTAACAGGGACTCTATCTCTTTATCTTAGCCACCCTAGTCCTATCCACTTATTCTCAATGCCAAATTGGATTTGACTTGAGATTTTTGGCGTGATGGGATAAGACCCATAAGGATGGACGGTAAAGCATGATGAGTCTGTTGGAAAACGTAGATGATTTTATGCATATATTTCAAAAATTTTTGAAATAAAATATAGTGGAAGTCAACTAGATTAATCAAATTAATCTAACAAGTATATGATCTAATTATCAAATCAACTTGTTCTAAGATCTATGACATGATATGTTATTGGAATTTGGGGTTTGGTGCATACATATGTGTTTCAAAAATTTTATTTTTTGAACACCACAGTGGAGAACAAGATTAAAATGCTTTTAATCTAAATTATGCATGCATAAAAATATAAAACTATGTGGATCTATCTCATATGTTGAAATTGATATATGCTAAAATTCATATTGTGATTAAATCACATACCGTTTCGCAATCTTTTTTTTTCAAATCTGGATGTAGAAGAGAAGAGATTCTCTCTTAACCGTACAAGTATCTGGCCTCTACGAGTATCTACTCGGGATCAACTAGAACAGTCCTCTTCAATCTAAATTTTTTTCTCTAAAAATTAGTCTGCTGAATCTGAACAAAGTCTGGATCGCGATCAATACTTATCTTTATCTTCTTCTTCTCCTCTTCTCTAGCCTTTCTCCTTACTTTGTGCTGCTACAAAATACTAGCAACCAGCAAATAGGGGACACCCAATAGCTTGGGCGTGGAGGAGAACTTGGGACATCCCAAGTATGGGGCGTGTGGGATGCCCATGGGAGAAGGAGAGGGAGAGGAAGAGAGGGCGTGGGGGCTTCTTCTAGGTGTGAGGGGCTACTGGTTTGGATGCTCTAGGATCTTAGGGGAGGTTTTTTAAATAGGCATAAGGATTGAATCCTATTCAATCATATAATATAAGTCTTACTTGCATTGGATTTCCTATTAATTTAAGTTATCCAACTTACTTTAGGAGATCCTTTAGGCACCAACAATTGGAGCCCTTGCATCCATAATTAGATACCCCAAAACACACCCAAGAGATACCCCATAGGAGAACTAAAGGTCCTCTAATCAATGGACACGTCCAATTTGATCAATCAAGATGGCGCCCCAGAATAACTATCAAAAAAATTAATTAGGAACTTGTATTTTTAATTTATATGATCCATAATCTTAGACATCCAACAATTGGAGTCCAATAAATCTTATTCATTTAGGTTATTAGCAGGTAATTAAATTAAAATTATTTTATTAAATAAAAATCTCAACGGAAAGAGAAATTGGGTCCAACTATGTGCTAGCAAGGTTACCATGAACCCAATGGGTTTCTCTAAACCCAATTGACACTTCATAAGCTCAATTATTTATTCCAGACCTAATCTTTTTATTGTGTGATCCCATAGGTTCAATTCTATCTGATAGTGAGATATACAATGATCTCTACCAAAATATCATTGAAACTCTTTTCAATGGGTCGGAACAATTCCACTCTAACTTAGCAAGGATTGTTGATCCAGAACAATCCTAGTAAACTCTCACAATCCATCAGTGACACCTAACAGTAGGTAGTGCAACTCAATAGAACTAAAATAAACTTCTACATGTAGTTAACGTGTGATTCAGGCCCTCTATCGTGAGTCCCGACTAGATAGCAGGTCATAGATAAATCATCAAACTTCATCATCAGTCATATGATAGATTCAATTAGCTCAAGCCCAGTTGTAACTCCTATGAAAATTCTTTTCCATCAATCACACTGCTGTGGCCACAGACTCTTAGACTTAGCTTCTCAAATCTCATAAGACTACTCTCTCTATTAAGATCGATAGATCCTATCTTGATGCGCATCCTACTCCTACAGTGGACCAACTGTCACCAACATCCACTATAAGGGTTCATTGAGATCTATGTTTGTATGTCAATCAAACTCCAGCAGCCTCACTGTGAGTAGCAGTACCATCTCAAGTTAAAAGACTAGTCACACAACTACAACATCGAGATAATCACTGACGATCGAATAGAAATCCAAGTGATCTCTTGTATGATCACGCTCAATACTAGTTGTTCTCTAACAACTACCTGCACTCATCGTCCTGTGTCTCTACACAGTAGACTAGAGACTCATCTATCCCAAAGAAAGTGATTTGTGCATCAGTCTATTCAGATCTATCACCATCCTCATGATGATCCTATGATCGGGAGTATTTAAAAATTAAATATATGTCTCTAATTCTCAATACCTTGAGAATATATATCGAAACTAATTCATGGATAATTCAAGGACACATCACACTTGAATGAAAAAGAACTTGTCCTTTTATTGATCATATCAATATATTAAGTATAAAATTATATTCTAAATTTATTACAATGTATCAGCCATATTGACTTCTAGAATATACATCAACAATCTCCCACTTGGACTAGAGCCAATTGGCCATAAATTTAAGTCTCATCTTTTCAAGGTGGACTTTCATTTTCGGTTGGCTTAACTATTTAGTCAGCGGGTCTGCTACATTATTCATAGATTCTACTCTTTGTATCTCGACATATTTTTTTTCGAGATAGTCACGTATATATAAAACCATACTCGATGTGCTTAAATTTTTGATGAGACCTTAGCTCCTTAGCAAGTGCTATAGCTCCATTATTGTCACAGTACAACAGTATGGTATTCGATGTCATAACTCCGAGTTTCACGACAAACTTTTTGAACCAAAAGTCTTTCTTTACAGCATCCGAAGCAGCGACATACTCAACCTCCGTGATCGAATCCACTATGATGGGTTGCTTGAAACTCTTCCAACTAACTGCGCTCCATTACAAACAAACACGTATCCTGATGTAAACTTTCTATCATTAGGATCAAACATGAAGCCTGAATCAGTATACCCCTCGACTCGCAGCTTAGAATCACCTCCAAAGATCAAGAACAAATCTTTAGTCCTTCTTAAGTACTTAACGATGTTCTTCACAGCTATCCAGTACTCCTCACCTGGATTCGACTGATACCTGCTTGTGACACTCACAGCAAGGGCAATATCAAGTTGAGTACATAGCATGACACACATGAGGCTCTCTATCATCGAGACATAAGGAATCCCAGTCATACACTAAATCTCTTCAGATGTGGTCGGACACATCGTCTTGGAAAGACTTATACCATGTCTAAAAGGTAAGAGATCTCTCTTAGAGTTTTTCACACTGAACCTCTTCAGCACCTTCTCTATGTACAGTTTTTGTAATAGATCAAGCATCCATTTAGGTCTATCCCTATAGACCTTTATTTCAAAAATATAGGATATTTTTTCTAGATCTTTCATGGAGAATTCTTTGGACAATCATCTTTTGATCATGGTCAGTATGGGAATATCATTCCCAATGAGGAGAATATCATCAACATACAATACGAGGAAGGTGATCGCACTCCTACTGACCCTCTTGTATACACAAGATTCTTCTTCATTTTTGATAAAATCAAATAATTTTTACCTCATCACAATGATAGTTCTAACTCGAGAAGCTTGTTTTGATTCATATATGGATCTTTGCAGCTTGCAGATTCTATAATCATCATTATCGATGTGAAACCCATAGGCTGCTCTATATAAATATCTTCCTCAAGATATCCATTAGGAAGGCAGTTTTCACATCCATCTATCAGATTTCATAATCATAGTAAGCTGCAACAGCAAGCAGAGTACGGATGAATTTCAGCATGGCTACGGATGAAAAGTTTTCTGATAGTCAATGCCCTCACACTGACTATAACCTTTAGTCACAAGCCTAGCTTTATAGGTCTCTGCCTTACCATCAGCACCTATCTTTCTTTTGTAGATCCATTTACACCCAATGGGTACAATACCCTCAGATGAATCCATTAAGGTCTAGACTTGGTTCGAGTGCATCGAGTCAATTTCTGACTTCATAGTATCTAACTATTTCTCGAAATCGATGTCAGACATCATCTCATCAAAGGTATTAGGATCATCAGTATGACTCTATCTTTCATAAAAATATTTCCTTTACTTCTCCATAAGCATACCTATGTATCTCTCAAAGGTCAGGAGTGTTAGGAAATATGTTCCAAAAGCCAATCGTCAGCCTGTTGACGGTTGAGCAACCTTGTATTATAATTGATTTATTAATAAATAAAATATATTTTTGATATTTTATCATAAGTTTTCATCTTCTAATGAACTCTGTTGTTGTGATGAAGTCTTAAGACTATTTAGATTCGATAAAGAGAGGATTTATCGATTAGTCCTTAAAACTATTCATATCAAATGATAGGCTGTTAATAAGGATGACAGCTTCTATCGAGCATAGGTCGCTGTAGGCCATATGGGTTGGTTGTCCTCTTAACGAAGAAGTATGAAGACACTGGTATGGCATACAGGTGAGATATAAGGGTATATCATCATTGAACATGACCAACTCCAGAGCATTCTACTATCGAGAATGTCTCTAATGGGATATAGGTATAAGTGTCCCTAAGACCTGAGATCACCTTAGTAACTTGCAAGCAACTCACTGTGCTTTAGTACTGAACTAACTAAATTTTAATTCAGTGATGGAAGGCTTCTGGGCACAGTCAAGTACTTGCGAAGTCAGAGTGTGATCGAGATGGGATTGACCACTCCAAGAGTTGGAGAAGAATGACTCATTGTATTTCAATTTAGCAAAATCTTGGCCAGGATAATCCATCAGATGGATTTGATATTTTAAAATACAATGTGAACAATCTGATCCGAGTTGATAGTTGAACTCTGAGGTGTCCTATGAGCATTTTGGTCAAGGAGATGAATTATATGGAAACTATATCCGCATGGATTCTAAGATATTGTTTTACACATTCGACCTATCCGACCGTCGGGTACCATTGCTAGATGGTCACTTCGATTGGTATAAAAATTTATTTCTGTGCTACCGACTTAGGTTCGGACCTATGAGGTCACACACATTAGAGTTCGCGATCCGATCGGATGGTTGATCAATGATTAAAATCTTCTAGGGTTAAACGATCAATACGATTGATATTTAACCTAATACAAATATTGCAAGAGGATCGATTAGCAATTCGATTACTAATTGGCTTAATTTGATTAAGCCAATGGACTGAGATTAAGTCTAATTGAATATGATTTAATTAGATTTGGTTTGAACTTGATTGGATCAAGTCCAATTGATTTATTGGATAAACAAGTGTAAGAAAAAACTAGTCCTAGTTCAATTAGGACTTCGATCAACCTAATTTTAATTTGATTAAAAATTAAATTAGATTTAAATCTAATTTAATTTGATTAAATTAGGTTCTTAATTGGATTAAACCTATTTTAATTGGGTTTATTTGATTTTGATTTGATTTGGTTTGAGAAATCAAATTTGAAACAAATCATAGATTGAATCCTAATAAGACTAGGATTCCACCTTGCGCCACCTTAGCCCCCACGCCCACTCTCTCTTATCCCACGCCCACTCTCTCTTATTTTGTGCAACAAATATTCTCTCCCAGGTCTTCACGCACACCCAAAGTTTCTTCTCTTTCTCTCTTATATGGAAAGTGGTTGTGGATCAAGTCAAAGTAGGAATTAGTTTGGATTTCAAATTCTATGAGATAAAGTTTTAAGAAACCAAAACTCTTTCTTATGGCACTGATTTTATCCAATTTTTTTTTGAGATTTTTATGATTTTTATGGCACATAATATGTACCCTTTGCTGGTGGTCCACGTGTTGGGAATAGTGTCCCAAAGCCAATCGTCAACCTGTTGACAATTGTGCTCTTTCTTGTATTAGTATATGAATTATAAATTAATAAAAATATTTTAGCATTTTTCATCATAAATTGTTTCATCTTCTAATGAACTCCTGTGTTGTGGTGAAGTTCTTAGGACTATTTAGACTCGACAAAGAAGGATTTGTTGTTTAGTCCTTAAACCTGTTCGCGACCAAATGATACGTTGTTATCAAGGACAACAATATTTATCAAGCATAGGTCGTTGTATGCTATATGGGTTGGTTATCCTCTTAATCAAGGAGTATGAGACACTGATATGACATATAAGTGAGATGTAAGGGTACATCTGCACTGAACGTGACCGATCCTGGAGCTTTTTCTGCTGTCAAGATTTACTCTGATGGGATATGGGTATAACTGTCCCTCCGACTGAGACTGCCATAGTGACTTGCAAGCAACTCACTGCACTTAGGTACTGGACTACCTGAATTTTTAATTCAGTGATGGAAGGCTGCTGGGTGTAGTCAAGTACTTGACTTGTCGGTGCATGTGTCAAGATGAGATTGACCATCCAGTTTAAGGAGCTGTGTATAGTCGTATTTCAATTTAACAAAATCTTGACCAGGGTAGTCCTAGTGAGGAGTCACAGAACTGTTTGAGTTGAGCACGATTCGGATGATCTGATCAGGATTGACAGTTTAACCCTGAGTCATCCTATACACAGGGGTCAAAAGGGATGAATTATATAGTAACCATATTCACGTAGGTTCTGAATGTTGCGATTGTGACTATTCGACCTATCCGGACGTCGGGTATCATTGCTAGATGGTTACTTCGATTAGTACAGAAATTGGTTTCTGTGCTACCGGCTTAGGTTCGAACCTGCGGGGTCACACACATTAGAGGTTCATATCTGATTTGATGGCTGGTGACGAGTCCCACTGGACTGGGACTCTTCGACCAAGAGTCCTAATGCTCAGGGACTCTGAGTCCTACATGTCTGGATTCTATGATCGAGAATCAGAATTTTCTGATCACGAGTTTCATATATTTTGGGTACTGGGATCAAGAGTCCCACTGGTTTAAGACTCTTCGATCAGGATTTATATCAATGGATTTTGATGCCTGATTGCCCATCGAATTTGGACTCAGTATTTATGAAAGGTTTAATTAGTGATTTGATCACTAATTAACTCAATTTGATTGAGTAATTATTTTTGGATCAAGTTCAATTGAATTGGATTCATTGGGGTTTGACCCGATTAGGTTAAGAGTTGACCTAATCGCCGAGGTGGTTTGGTCCCTGATCTGATCAAGGGTTAGGCTTAGTCAATTCCTGATTTGATTAGAATTTTATTGAGCTTAATTAAGTCTAATTGTGTTGGATTTAATTTAGTCTAATTATGCTAACCTATTTTGATAAAGTTGGTTCAATTAGATTGGTTTAAAATTTCAAACCACTTTTGACTTATCTCCCTGCGCCTATTTGAATTCATGAGAAACAAGTTTTTGTGAATTTTCTCCCACGTAGAAGCCTTCCCACGCTCCTCCCTTGTGTGCCATTTGAGTGGATAAAGATTGATTAGTTGGCCATTCAAATTCAAATGATGTTTGAATTTGAATGAGCAACTAATCTCATATGCCACCTTATCCACTTGTGCACCACTTGCTCTACACGAGAAAAATTTCTCGTGTAAATTCACCATGCACAAAGAACCCACGCCCCTTCTCTTCTCATGCCTTGAGTGGATAAGGATAGGTTGGTTGGCATTTGAATTCAAATTCGATTTGAATTCAAGTGAGCAACCACCTAGCTTTATCCTCTCACGCGGTGAAAATGCTGTAAAGATGCGATCTTGCACCATTTTAAAAAGAAAGAGAAGGTGGGGCATGCGATATTTGATCTGAGAGAAAAAGGATGGCGTGAGAAAGGCCTTCTGCGTGAGAAAAGAAAAGAAAAGAAAAGAAGAGAGAAAGGATGTAGGGTCTTTTGTGAGTACCTAGGGTTTCTACCTAGGGTTCGGGAAGTGAGAAGGTGAGCTACGAGTGTCGTGAGCCCACCAAATTTTAGAGAGAGCTTCATCAATCTCTCAAGTTCCTTTGCTGACGATCCAGAGCATCTGAGGAGTCGGCAGACGTCGATCGAAGGAGTTCGATCAGCATCGGCCATCGAAAGAATTCTGCAATGAACTAGCATTCGTGAGGAGTCGATCAGATCGGGAGCTTCGTGTGGACGATCCACAGAGGCCAGACATATTATGTGGCTGCATTATGATGATCAGATCTTTTCGACAGTGATCAGACTGCAGCGATCGACTACCTACACGAAGGTAATGTGTTCTGAACACATAACAGTAAAATATTTACTGTAGAATTTAAAATTTCAAATTTAAATACATGCTATATATATCATATTTAGATCTTTGTGTAGGATTAATATATGTTAATTAATTAGATTAATTAATAATTTTTACTGTAAAATTATAATTTTAAAAAAAATTTAAAATTATCGTTTTACCCCTGCACTGAAATTCACTACAAATGGTATCAGAGCCAGTTCTAAAATATGATATACATTTGCATGCGTAGATTAAGTAGTAATCTAAAAGTTTAAATTTAAATTTATTTGAAATTTTAAATTTGAAATTCAAAATTTAAAATTCAAAATTTGAAATTTAAAAATTTGAAATTTGAAATTTGTTTGAAATTTAAAATTCAAAATTTAAAATTTAAAATTTGAAATTTAAATTTTGAAATTGGTATATTTAGATATACTTGATCCAAGTAGCAAGTAGTCTAATTGGGTTGGTTGCCATGGTCGTCCGGTCATTGGAGAAAAGTAGGGTTTAAAGGTCCTCTCCTTTCATTCGATGGGGTTCTCCTATGGCGTAGGAGTGCCGAGCGATTATATCCCATGCAGACGAAGCAGCGAAAGGACTTAATTGTAAAGGTTCAATTATAAAATTTATCATGAATGTGTTAGATTAGATCTAAAGAATATTTATGATTTATTTTGATTGAATTATTTTCTGTTATGTAATTAGCAATAGGATTACTGTTTATGAAATATGCTGATCAGTTTGTGAAATGAGTCAACACATTTGATGAACAAAAAATAAAATTTTTCAAATTTGAAATTATTTTGAAATGCCAAACCCTGACCCATCAGCCCAAATACTTAATTAAAAGAATTAAGTATTGTCTAGTTGGTCTAGAATTATGAATTAAGACCTAAGACAAATGCATAAACTTGTGGGTCAATGGATTAGATGGATTAGGTCCATAATTGGATTAGACCTAAGGTTAGCTTAAAGAAATGACTAAATTGGAGTAATTGATCAAATCTAATCAAAAATTGAATTAGATTAGGTCGAAGACACTCTAGACTCAACTCCAATAGTTATAGTTGAATGGGTCCATGTCTTTAACTAGACCAAAATGGACTTAATTCATGGCTACGCGGTGCAATCCTATTTACTAAGTTGATCAAATTAAAATAATAAACCGGTTGGTGTCTAAGGTAAGTTCGACAGTCTGACCAGTGGTTTTTAACTGGGAGCTACTCGCATTGATTCGATCTCTGACGAGTTAATGGCATATCCCTTTCACTGATCTCACTTACCTAGCCAACCTGGTGAGTTAGGTTTTGATTAGATCACTTGGTGATTAGGGCTCACCCATGTCATTAGGTAAATCAGTGTGACTGATTTAGGTGTTTCTTGAAGGAAAAATCACCTTTTTCCTGTGTAGGATCTTCCAGATTTCATCAAATCTGGGATAGAATAAATTTTAAATTTTTATCCTACGCTATTTCAGATCTAATGTCTATTAGATCTAATTTTATTATCTGATATTTTAATTTCAAAATTAAATCTAAAAGTATGAGAAAGATAGACATACCTCAAGGGTAATCTAATTACCCTGTAGATGATCGCAGCACTGCCTGAGGTTCTGATGTAGCCACGCAAGCGCCTGGCCTCTACCAGTATCCACTCAGGTAGGATCTAGAATATCTTCTCCTCGCAATTCTATGCTCCAAAAATCAGATCAATATCTGATTTGAAAGTACTTCAGAACTCTTTCTGAAGTTGGAGCAGCAGCCTGTCGAAGATGTCCTGCAGCCTTCTGTTCCAGGCGTCACCACGCCTTTCACCTATGCCAGATGAACGTCCAACTTCTTGGACGTAAAGAGGGGAGAAAGGAGAGAAGGGAGGACATAGAAAGAGGGGAGGGGGAGGCAGACAATGGGTTTTTTGCACAAAACAAGTTCTGCCCCAAAACCCTAGGTGCAGCAGGGTTTATATAGACCCTGTATGCTGCGCAGTGCCAAATCATTCGACCAATCAAAAAATTCCAATAAATTCTGAAAAAATTTTGATTGGTGGAGTGATGTCATCTGATCACATCAGATAAGAATCCCCATGCTCTCTCCTATGTTGGTGCCAACAATAGATAGGCTCAAACAAGGTGGCGCCAAAGAGTCCAAGTTTATTAGGACTCTTTGGTTCTTATCCATTTGGGGCGCCCACTTAAATCCAATTGGGCTCATGCCATAATCTGATTATGGCACCAATTTGATTAGGTTTAGACATGTAGACACTCAACAAAAACCCTCCAATAAGTCCTCTTCAGTTTAAGACCCATATGTCAACTTTTGACAGATGTCCTAAAATGAAATTGACAGGTGCTAGAAATTAGCAGGTGTTGTCTTAAATTCATCTCATGAATTAAGACAAGCTTTTTTGAGCTGGACAAGCTTCATTTAAACTGAGAGAAATCTTCTCAAGTTCTTTGGATGAGCCAGATCATATTTGGCTTGGTAGAGACAGAAAAGATTACACGAGGAGAAAGTTAGGCTCAATCAAGTGCTAGCACGATTTCCTTGAACCTAATTGGATCTTATCCAAATCAATTGGGCTAGCCCAATTGATGACATCCAGACCCTAAACCTTATTTGTGTGACCCAGTTAGGTTCAATTCTGTATGGTAATGAGACATGTCGTGATCTCATCATCGACATCATCGAAACTCCTTTCGATGGATCAGAACTCTTCTAATTCAGACAATTAGAATGATCGATCATCAAAATCATTCTAATTGCTCCCAAAATCCACCAGTGACACCTAGCAGTATATGGTGGCAACCCATCAGAACTGAAGATGAACCTCTCGTGCAGCTATCTGTGTGATTGAGTTCCTCTATCATGAGTCCCGACTGAATTAGGGTTAAGGTAACTCGTCAAACCCAACATCAGTCATATGAATCAATCGATCGATCGAGTCTGATGTGAAACCCCAATGAAAAACTCTTTTTCATTATTTCACTCTGCCATGGCCATGGGCTTAAGGACTCGATCTTTCGATCACCATAGGACTACTCCTCTCATTTCCGAGGTTGATAGATCCATCTTGATGCGATCTGGTTCCTACAATGAATATCTACAGCCAACATACACCTCAGGGTTTGGATGGCTAGGAGACGAGTTATGGTGTAGTCAAACTATAACACACTCAAGGTGAACCGACGATGCACCTCAGGTCAAAGAATAGACACACAACTGCAGCATCGAGCTAGTCATCGACGAGAAGGTAGACTTCCTTATGACTGCTCGAAGTGGTCACGCTCAGTACTCTCATTCTCAACGAATACCTGTACTTTCGCTCTGATGTCTCTACACCGTAGACTCAAGACTCATCTACCCTAAGAAAGCGATCGTACACCAACCTATCGGATCGATCACCATCCTCGTGATGATCCTATGGTCAGGAGCAGTTTATGAGTTAGTTATGTAAATTCATGCCTTAAATTTTTAACTCTTAAAAATATGAATTAACATTCTCACTAACTCAAAGGATGTATCACAGACAGAATGTACACAATGTGATAGAAGAATAACCCTTTTATTCATTTATAGTCAAAATTATAATTTTGCCCTTAGATATGTACATGAATGTGTCAGCCGATCTGGCATCTAGGGCACACATCTAACAAACTCCCACTTGACCTAATGCCAATTGGCTACATATCTAAGTCCCATCTTCTCAAGGTGGGCTTCGATCTTCGGTTGGCCCAATGGCTTAGTCAGCGGATCTGCCACATTGTCTATGGAGTCGACTCTCTTGACCTCGACATAACCCTTTTCGAGGTAATCACGGATCAGATGGAATCGCCGCTCGATGTGCTTGGACTTCTGGTGAGACCTTAGCTCCTTAGCTAGGGCTATGGCGCCATTATTGTCGCAGTAAAGAGGGATGGCATCCGATGACATCACTCCAAGCTCTGCGGCAAACTTCTTATACCAGAATGCCTCCTTCGCAGCTTCCGATGCAGCAATGTACTCTGCCTTCATGGTGGAATCTGCAATCACCGTTTGCTTGGAACTCTTCCAGCTAACTGCACCACCATTACAAATGAACAGACTCCAGATGTCGACTTTCGATCATCTATATCAGACATAAAGTCTGAGTCTGTATATCCCTGAATTTAGAGTTCTCCATTCCCAAAGACTAGAAACATATCCTTAGTCCTTCTCAAGTACTTAAGGATACATTTCACAGAAGTCCAGTGCTCTTCGCTGGATTCGACTGATATCTGCTTGTGACACTCACAGCATGGGCTATATCAGGTCGTGTACATAGCATGGCATACATGAGGCTCCTATTGCCGAAGCATAAGGGGTCTTGCTCATGCGTTCAATCTCCTCAGGTGTGCTAGGGCACATCTTCTTGGAGAGATGAATGCCATGTCTAAAAGGCAATAAACCTCTTTTGAAATTTTCCATGCTAAACCTCTTTAGCACCTCCTCTATGTACATCTTCTGTGAAAGTCCAGTATCCTATTTGGTCTATCTCTATAGACCTTAATACCCAGTATAAAGGATGCTCTCCTAGATCTTTCATAGAGAACTCCTTAGACAACCATATTTTGACTGAGGTCAACATGAGAGTGTCATTCCCAATTAGGAGGATGTCATCCACGTACAATATGAGAAAGACAACTGCGCTCCCACTGACCTTTTTGAACACACATGGTTCCTCCTCGTTCTTGATGAAACCAAATATTTTGATCACATCATTGAAACGAGTATTCCAACTCCGAGATGCTTGCTTAAGTCCATAAATGGACCTTTGCAGCTTGCAGACCTTGTGATCAACATCACTAGATGTGAATCCAAGCGGCTGTTCCATATAGATATCTTCCTCAAGATGCCATTTAAGAATGCCGTTTTCACGTCCATCTGCCATATTTCATAATCGAAATAGGCTGCAACAGCAAGCAATGTGCGGATAGATTTTAGTATGGCTACGGGCGAGAAGGTATCCTGATAGTCAATGCCTTCGCACTGACTATAACCTTTCGCTATGAGCCTAGCCTTGAATGTCTCCACATTCCCATCTGTACCTATCTTTCTCTTGAAGATCCATTTACACCCAATAGGTACAATACCTTTAGGTGGATCTACCAAGGTCCAGACTTGGTTTGAGTGCATCGAGTCAATTTCTGATCTCATTGCCTCTAACCATTTCTCGAAATTGATATCTGATATCGCCTCATCATAGGTCTTGGGATCATCACCATGAACCCCATTTCTTGTGAGGAACATTTCCTCTACATCATCTTGTATGGTACCTAGGTACCTTTTAGGAGGATGGAAAACCCTAGTCGATCTACGAGGTGAAAGAGGCTGTGTTAGGACTGGTTCTGATTGATTGGGTTCCTCAGGTTCTTTAGCTCGTTGCTCTTGGGAGACATTCTTCTTGAGCTTAATTATTCTTTCGATGCCACCATCTTGAATAAACTATTTTTCAAGAAAAATAGTATTTCGACTCACAATCACATTGTGGTCTTCCAGAATATAAAAATAGTATCCTAATGACTCTTTAGGATATCCTATGAATCGAGCTTTAAAAGTCCTGAACTCTAACTTGTCCGTTTGCTGTCTCTTGACATGAGCCGGACAACCCCAAATTCTGAGATGATTCAGACTTGGCTTCTTACCATGCCATATCTCATACGGTGTGGTAGGAATGGTTTTAGAGGAAACCCTATTCAATACATAAATTGCTGTCATGAGACAATGTCCCCAAAGAAAATCAGGGAGGTCCGTGAAGCTCATCATGGAACGGACCATATCTAATAGGGTCCGATTTCTCCATTCTGAAACCCGTTGAGTTGAGACATTCCAGGTGGAGTCCATTGTGAGACTATGCCATTGTCCTTAAGATAGTCTAGGAATTTTGACTAAGGTATTCACCTCCTCGATCTGATCGAAGAACCTTAATGGGTTTTTCTGTTTGTTTTTCTACCTCATGTCTGATTCTTTGAATTTTTCAAAGGCTTCAGACTTGTGTTTCATTAGAAACACATACCCGTACCTAGACATATCATCGGTAAAGGTAATAAAGTAGACAAAGTTGCCTCTAGCCGGCACATCAAATGGGCTGCACACATCCGTATGTACTAGAGCAAGTAGGTCGGTGGCCCTTTTCCATGTCCCACAAAAGGAAGCTTGGTCATTTTGCCTTGAAGGCATGATTCACAAACTGGATATGACTCGAAGTCAACGGACTCAGTAGCTCGAATTTCTCTAATTTGTTAACCCTGTCTTCCGCTATATGACCTAGCCTTAGGTGCCACAGATACTTATCATTTAGACTATCTCTAAGCCTTTTAATTCATATGGCATTCACATTTTGCTCAATATTAAAAACAGATACATCAACATGTAACTGATAGAGACCATTAATAACAAAATATTTGCAACTTTATTATTTTCATAAAAAATGTTACAATGGTCATTATGAAAGCTAATCACATAGCCTTCTTGTGCTAAACATGAAACAGAAATCAAATTTCTACTTGCTGCAGGCACATAATAATAGTCTCTTAAAACTAAATCTAATTCTAACGATAATCGCAGAGGATAAGTTCCCATGGCCATGACAGCAACTCTTGCTCCATTTCTGACACGTAGGATCATCTCCCCATCCCTCAGCCTCCTGCTCTCCTCAAGACCCTGCATAGAAGTGCACAAATGAGCACTAGAACCAGAGTCAAGTACCCAACTGGATGCAGAAGAAACTGTAAGGTTAGATTCGATAATGAGCATACCTCCAGAAGGACCATCCTTCTTGTTCTTCAGGGTGGCCAGGTACTGAGGACAGTTTTGCTTCCTCTTCTTCCATCCACCTTCTGCTTCTTCGCAGACTTCTTTTTCTTTCCAAAAGACTTTCTCTTGGAAGAAGTCCGCTCCACAGTAAGAACTGAGCCTTTTGAACCTTTCATTGAAAGCTCAGCCGTAACCAGCATATTCATTAACTCGACCAAGGTACATTGCATCTTATGCATATGAAAGTTCATGATGAACTGACCATATGCATCGGACAAGGACTGAAGGATCACATCAATCTGAAAATTTTGTCTAAGATGATACCAAGCTTCTCAAGCTCCTCAAGATCCTTGATCATTATCAAACAATGATCTTGGACTGACTGCCCATCACGCATCTTGGCCTTAAAAGTCTTTGACAGACTTGATACTTGGCCATGCGACTCTATTCACCAAACAACTCTTGTAGGTGAGCCCATATTTGGCGGGTAGTCAAAATATTTTCATGTTGGCACTGCAAGTCATCAGACATTGCACCCAACATGTAGTACCTGGCTTTGTTATCATCGTCCGTCCATTTTTCAGAGACGCTCTCTGTTCAGCAGTCGGACGTGCTGGCATGGCAGGTGGGTCTTGGTCCAAGACATGAGTCAATTTTTTGAAACCAGAATAATTCTGTAGTTCCTCAACCAGTCCTTAAAATTTGGTCCAGTCAGTCTATGAGTGTCTAAAATTTTGGTCAGGGGGTTTGAGGCAGACATGTTTCCTGTAGAGAGTCAAAAGTTTCTAGTTAGATTTTGTAATCAGACTCAACCAATTTGTTTAGGATTTTCATTTTTAAACAAATTAGGCTCCCACTATTTTCTCAGATCCCTACACTCCCTTGGTAGAGATGTGAAAATCTTCGTGATTAGTGATTTCTAGTGGGTGGTGCGGTCTTACCGACTGGCTCATCACCTCACCTAACAGTTATCGGTGATGGGTCAACCGATGAGTGGACAACTCTTGTCCAATGATTCTCTAATCATGGTGCATCCAAAACTTGATCTCTAATTCATGAAGCTCACCGTATCCGGGATATTGCTCCAATCCTTAGTTAAGCCAAACCCACCATTTGCACGAACTAGATTCTGATTGGATCCCTCACCGTATCCGGAATATTAAGCCCAACCCATCCTCTAATCCATAGCATCCAATGCCTAATGGACATGGTTGCGTCTTCCCGATGCAACTGAGCCACTGTAACCAGTCGAGAACAATCAACCCCGGAAAGGGCCCGCACATCCACAATGGTGGAAGACCTAGACTTAATATTTTCTTAGGGAGATTTGATTTAGGTCTCTTTAAACTTGAGTTGATATAGTCATAACAATTATGACTAACCTAGTGGCATGGGTTAGCTCGAATTGTTAGCCACCTCAAATCAGAACTGGATCGACACATATGGCCAGGTAAGTGAGACCGGTGGAAGGGATATGCCATTAACTCGATAAGAACGCATTCGAGTCGAGTAGCTCCCAATTAAAAACCAATCGATCACATCTGTCGAACTTACCTTAGACATCAAATTGTCGAACCAGAACTAATTGGGTTAGCCTACAATCCAGACTCTAACCTCTGAGCCAAATTAGGTCTTAACTTGATTGAGTCACATCTAAATGTGATTCGACCTTGACCCAGACTTAATCCTATTAGGCTGGTCAATTATTAGCTTTCATGATCCCACCTAACCAACTCTTGATTCGGTTTGATCAACCGCTAGACTTAATTGAGCTACCCAAGTCCGAACCCAATTTTATGAAAATATCTTAGATCTGAAATTCTCAATTTCAGACCTAATTTAATTTCATAAACTTAATACATTAATTAAGTTTGGGTTCATAAACAAAGCATGTATAATAAATCCTAGGGTTTTAGGATCTAGGATTTTGCAGAAAAGTAAGTTTTGATTTCTGATTAAGGATGAATGCGCGGCACCCCTACACATCATATGAACGCCCCATTGAATGGGAGGAGAGGGCCTTTAAACCCTACTTCTTCTTATGACGGATGGCCATGAGGAACACCTTAACCAGAAATATAAATTTAACTACAAAACTAGTTAGATCTAAATTAACATATCTCATATATAATTTAAGATCTAACTAATACATGCTTTGCATACATCTCATGTATCAAAAATCAATCTAATTAATATACTTTCAGATTTGATACATCACATGTAATATCTAAAAAATAAGATTTAAATTGAACTATCCAAAATTAAATCTATTCTAGACAAGTTACTAGATCAGTTCTACAACTAGTCTAGGCATGTAACAGATTATTTTTATGAAAAAATTAAAATTTTATTTTCTATTTTTGATCTAATTATAACACTTATAATATAAAAAAATAAAAATAAATTAAATTTAATTCATATTTTAATCTCATTAAAATATAAAACTTAAGACTATTCATGGATTCAACTAATCCTAGTCTAGTCATGCATCTCATGCATGTTAGATCATCTTAGATTTAATTTTAAATATTTTAATTTTAGATCCTATCATATCTGATGTGATATCTAAAATTTTTTAATATTAAAGAAATTAAAATTAAAATCAGATCTAAATTAGATCTGAAATAGAGCCAACAACCTGGCTCTGATACCACTTGAAGGAAAATCGCCTTTTTCCTGTGTAGGATCTTCCAGACTTCATCAAATCTGGAGTGGAATAAATTTTAAATTTTTATCCTATGCTATTTTAGATCTAATATCTATTAATCTAATTTTATTATCTGATATTTTAATTTAAAATTAAATCTAAAAGCATGAGAAAGATGGCATACCTCAAGGGTAATCTAATTACCCTGTAGATGATCGCAGCACTGTCTGAGGTTCTGATGTAGCCACGCAAGCACCTGACCTCTACCAGTATCCACTCAGGTAGGATCTAGAATATCTTCTCCTCATGATTCTATGCTCTAAAAATTAGATCAATATCTAATTTGAAAGTACTTCAGAACTCTTTCTGAAGTTGGAGCAGCAGCCTGTCGAAGATGTCCTGCAGCCTTCTGTTCCAAGCGTCACCACGCCTTGCACCTATGCCAGATGAACGTCCAACTTCTTGGACATGAAGAGGGGAGAAAGGAGAGAAGGGAGGACATGGAGAAGAGGGGAGGGGGGCAGCCAATGGGTTTTTGTACAAAACAAGTTCTGCCCCGAAACCCTAGGTGCAGCAGGGTTTATATAGACCCTGTATGCTGTGCAGTGCCACATCATTCGACCAATCAAAAAATTCAATAAATTTTGAAAAAATTTTGATTGGTGGAGTGATATCATCTGATCACATCAGATAAAATCCCCATACTCTCTCCTATGTTGGCGCTAACAATGGATAGGCTCAAACAAGGTGGCGCCAAAGAGTCTAAGTTTATCAGGACTCTTTGGTTCTTATCCATTTGGGGCGCCCACTTAAATCCAATTGGGCTCATGCCATAATTTGATTATGGCACCCAATTTGATTAGATTTAGGCATGTGGACACTCCACAAAAATCCTCCAATAAGTCCTCTTCAGTTTAAGACCCATATGTCAACTTTTGACAGATGTCCTAAAATGAAATTGACAAGTGCTAGAAATTAGCAGGTGTTGTCTTAAATTCATCTCATGAATTAAGACAAGCCTTTTCTGAGCTGGACAAGCTTCATTTAAACTAAGAGAAACCTTTTCAAGGTTCTTTGGATGAGCCAGATCATATTTGGCTCGATAGAGATAGAAAAGATTACACGAGGAGAAAGTTAGGCTCAATCGAGTGCTAGCACGATTTTCTTGAACCTAATTGGATCTTATCCAAATCAATTGGACTAGCCCAATTGATGACATCCAGACCCTAACCCTTATTTTTGTGATCCAGTTAGGTTCAATTCTGTATGGTAATGGGACATGTCGTGATCTCATCATCGACATCATCGAAACTCCTTTCGATGGATCAGAACTCTTCTGATTCAGATAATTAGAATGATCGATCATCAAAATCATTCTAATTGCTCCCAAAATCCACCAGTGACACTAGCAGTATATGGTGGCAACCCATCAGAACTGAAGATGAACCTCTGATGTAGCTACCTGTGTGATTGAGTTTCTCTATCATGAGTCCTGACTGAATTAGGGTTAAGGTAAACTCGTCAAACCCAACATCAGTCATATGAATCAATCGATCGATCCGAGTCCGATGTGAAACCCCAATGAAAAACTCTTTTCCATTATTTCACTCTGTCATGGCCATGGGCTTAAGGACTCGATCTTTCGATCACCATAGGACTACTCCTCTCATCTGTCGAGGTTGATAGATCCCATCTTGATGCGATCTGGTTCCTACAATGAATATGCTACAGCCAACATACACCTCAGAATTTCGGATGGCTAGGAGACCGAGTTATGGTGTAGTCAAACTATAACACACTCAAGGTGAACCGACGATGCACCTCAGGTCAAAGAACTAGACACACAACTGCAGCATCGAGCTAGTCATCGACGAGAAGGTAGACTTCCTTATGACTGCTCGAAGTGGTCACGCTCAGTACTCTCATTCTCAACGAATACCTGTACTCTCGCTCTAGTATCTCCACACCGTAGACTCAAGACTCATCTATCCTAAGAAAGTGATCGTACACCAACCTTCCGGATCGATCACCATCCTCGTGATGATCCTATGGTCAGGAGCAGTTTATGAGTTAGTTATGTAAATTCATGCCTTAAATTTTCAACTCTTAAAATATGAATTAACATTCCACTAACTCAAAGGATGTATCACAGACAGAATGTACACAATGTGATAGAAGAATAATCTTTTTATTCATTTATAGTCAAAATTATAATTTTGTCCTTAGATATGTACATGAATGTGTCAGCCGATCTGGCATCTAGGGCACACATCTAACACTCCTAATGCCGGCTTTAATTAAATCTTTTTAATCTGACTTGGTGAAGTCAGTGGAAGGATTGAAATTGGTTGGTTAATTTTTTCTCTTCTATCCTTTAATAAAATTCTCAAAAATTATTAGGTCTCTAAAAATGATTAAGTTATAGTGATAACTAAGTCATAGCCTCCCATTAAGTGAGTGATAATGAGTCCATTAGTTTAATAATCACTGGAGGCCCAAAGACCTGGTGCTTATTGACTAATGGAATTATCATTCATAATATGATCATTTGGTTGAGTCTTTCTGATGGTGGTCAGGTTGGCCGGCCAAAGTCGGGCCTGATCATTTATTGATCAGATTCACCAAATCAAGTCATGTTAATGGTTGGACCTAACCAGATCTTTTCAGTAGAGGCCAAAGCCTATTGATTAGGTTCTGAGGCAAAAATCAATTACTAGAAGTTGTTTAGAGAAATAACTAGTTATGAACCTACCTATAGATGCACATGGGTTGACCAGCCAAAGTTGGGCTCATGTGTAGTCTGTGTGGATTCTAGTATCCACTAAGAAATTAAAATAATTCTTCGAATTGGAGGTTGAGGCTACCAGTTCATAAAAATACTAGGAGAAACTTTAGACTAAAGTCCAAGTCTTTAGTATTAATAATTTATGTACTAATAAAGGTCTGATTTTTTTTATGCAGCTATGGCCACTACCCTGTCGCTCCGATCATTATTAGATAATGACAAGCTCATGGGACCTAATTTTGATAGCTGGTATCGAAAATTGAAAATCGTCCTTGAGCATGAATGGATCTTTTATGTAGTAACGGATCCGGCACCTGAGGAGCCAGTCCCGAATGCTAGAGGGACGGTCTGAGACACTTATCAGAAGTGGCTCAACGACCACACCACCGTTCAGTGCATAATGCTCGGCAATGATGAGTTCAGTCGCAGGTTCGAGAACGTCCAGCCGCAGAAGATGTTTCAAATGTTGAATGACTCCTTTGGCATGCCTAACGATGTTAAAAGGCGCAAAACTAGTTGTGCCATTTTCAATACTCGGATGAGAGATGGGGCCTCAGTCACTGATCATGTACTGTACATGATCGAAATAATTGAGCGCCTAAGTAAACTGAGCTTTCCCTTACACGAGCAGCTCGATAAGGATGCGATCCTTAATTCTTTTTCCAAGTCCTTCTCCCCTTTCTTACTCATTTTCGGATGACAAAATCTGTAGTGAACTACCACGGCTTGTTGGGGTTGCTGCAGAACTTTGAGATGGACCACCAGCTCCATAAGGAGTCGGTGAATGTTGTGGAAGAGTCTTCTTTTGGTCGTCGACCCTTTAAGAAAGGAAAGAAGAACAAGAAGAAGAAGAATAAGAAGGTGCAGCCGCATGCAGGGATGTCTGCACAGGGTCAGACCAAGAAGTGCAAGCTTGACCAGAGCTAGGCGGAGTGATTCTTTTGCAAGAAGCAGGGACACTGGAAGAGGAACTGTCTCTATACATTGCCTCCCTGGACTTGAACAGGCTGAAGAAGAAGCAAGGTAATTATATGATAACACCTTGCAATTTTTTCATTTGTGATACTACTGCCTGGATATTGGATACTGAAAGCCCTTATCATATCTGTAATTCGATGCAGGATCTGCAGGTCAGTAGGAGATTTGATGAAGGCGAGAGGTTCCTGAATGTTGGAGATGGAAGCAAAGTTTAGTTCTAGCTTTAGGAATCATGAACTTTGTAATCAACTCTCGTAATGTAATTCTAAGTGAATATCACTATTGTCCAAGTTTTTTATTAAATATTATTTCTGTAGGCCTTTTGGCCATGTACAGTTATGAATTTTTAATAAAAAGAAATATTTGCAATATCATTTTGAATGGTGTTACAATATTTGTTGGATAACTAAATAATAGAATTTACTTACTATCACAGCCTGTTAATATGGTTCAAACCTCCGATAAATGCCCTAGAATGGATAATATGTCAGAAGTCTACCTTTGGCACTGTAGGCTAGGTCATATCAATAAGAACAGGATAAACAGGTTGGCTCAAGAAGAAATTCTTGAAGTTGGTGATTATGAATTACTTCCAACCTGTGAGTCCTGTCTTCTTGAGAAGATGACCAAATCACCTTTTACTGGAAAAGGTGAGCGAGCCAGTGAACTCTTGGATCTGATACATTCTGATGTATGTGGACCCATGAGCTCAATTGCAAGAGGTGGATATTTCTACTTCATAACCTTCACAGATGACCTATCGAGATATGGGTATGTCTACTTAATGAAGCATAAGTCGGAGTCGTTTGAAATATTCAAACTATTCCGAAATAAGGTAGAAAAACAAACTGAGAAGTGTATTAAAACTCTTTGATCTGATCGAGGAGGTAAATATCTTTTCAATGAGTTTCTGACATATCTTGGAAGAATGGGATTCTCTCTCAGTGGACTCTCCTGGAATACCACAGCATAATGGTGTGTCTGAAAGGAGAATCGGACCTTGTTGGACATGATTCAATCCATGATGGGGTTTGCTGGTCTGCCGATCTCCCTCTGGGGATATGCACTTGAATCGGCTTGTTACATTCTAAATAGGGTTTCGAGTAAGTCTGTAACCAAAATGCCTTATGAGATATGGATAGGACGTAAGCCAGTACTCTCGCACCTTAGGGTTTGGAGGTGTCCGATTTATGTTAAATGTTTAATTACGGACAAGTTTGGACCTAGGTCTGACAAGTTTATTTCATAGGGTACCAAAAGAGACAAAGGATATTATTTCTACCAAGTTGATGAGCAAAAGGTGTTTGTCAACCTTAAGGCAATCTTTTTGGAAAAGGAGTTCCTTGGTGAAGGGATTGTTGCCTCTAAGGTCGAACTTGAGGAAGTTCGGCAGGTGGAAAAACCGACACAAGTTGCTAAACCTGAACTGAATTTGGTTAGATCAGATCCAGAGCCCATTGTTCCTGCACCCTTAAGGCGGTCTGATAGAGTACCATGTCAACCGGACAGATACTATGGTTTTTTGGTCCGGAACGGCGATCCTGTCGAACTTGATAAAAATGATGAGGATCCGATCACCTACATGGATGCAATACAGAGATCTGACTCTGAGAAATGGCTAGAGGCCATGAAATCCGAAATGGAGTCCATGAAGGTCAACGATGTGTGGACATTGGTTGATCCACCCGAAGGAGTAAAACCATAGGGTGTAAGTGGGTCTTCAAGAGAAAGAGGGGCGCAGACGAAAAGGTGGAGACCTATAAAGCCCGTCTGGTTGTCAAGAGATATCGTCAACATTATAGTATAGACTATGACGAGATATTTTCTTCTGTGGCAATGCTCAAATCTATTCGGATTATGCTTGTGATAGCTGCCCATCTGGACTATAAAATATGGCAGATGGATGTGAAGACAGCTTTCCTAAACGGAAAGCTGGACGAAGAGGTGTATATGATACAACCTGAAGGGTTCACATCCACAGACGAGTCTAAGGTGTGCAGGTACAGAGGTCCATTTATGGACTTAAGCAGGCATCCCGGAGTTGGAACATACTTTTGATAGGACGATTAAGACGTATGGCTTCATTAAGAACGGAGAAGAGCTCTGCATTTATAAGTGGGCTAATTATCCAATAGTGATATTTCTTGTATTGTATGTGGATGACATTCTCTTAATCGGGAATGATGTCCCTGCTTTACATGGAATAAAGATTTGGCTGTCGTCACAGTTCTCCATGAAGGATCTGGAAGAAACTTTCTACATCCTAGGGATGAGGATCTATAGGGATAGATCTAAAAGTTGCTTGGCTTATCCCAGTCTACGTACATTGATACTATGCTGAAGAGGTTCAGCATGGAGAATTCCAAGAAAGGCTATCTACCGATAGGCCATGAAATTTCTCTCTCGAAGAGGAATTGTCCGACAACACCTCAAGAGAGAGAGCGTATGGGTAGAATTCATATGCTTCGATAGTGGGATCTATCATGTACGCCATGACATGTACACGACCAGATGTGGCATACTCACTAGGGGTAGTGAGTAGATACCAATCTGATCAAGGGAGAATCACTGGAAGGTTGTTAAAACCATCCTGAAGTATTTAAGAAATACTAAAACTAGTGGCTTGTTTATAGTGAATCAGACTTGAGACTTATAGGGTTTACAGACTCTAGTCTGATCACGATGACAGCAAGAGTGTGTCGGAATTTATTTTTATCCTTAATGGTGGGCTGTCTGCTGGAAGAGTTCCAAGCAGCACATTGTGGCTGATTCAGTTTGCGAGGCAGAATATGTCGCTGCATCAGATGCTGCCAAAGAAGTGGTGTGATTGAAAAAATTCCTCATCGAGCTTGGAGTAGCACCATCCCTTGTTGGTCCAGTTTTGCTCTACTGTGACAGCTCTGGAGCCATAGCTCAGGCGAAGGAACCGAAGGCACACCAGCGGACGAAACATATTCTGCGCCGCTACCATCTTATCCGAAAAATCGTGGATAGAGGTGACGTCAACCTTCAGAAGATCGATGGGAAGGAGAACTTGACCGACCCATTCACTAAAGCCATTGTGGTGAAGGAGTTCGATGACTTCAAGTGAAGATGGGTATTAGATACTGCACCGATTGGTTTTAGGCCAAGTGGGAGATTGTTGGGAATAGTGTCCCAAAGCCAATTGTCAACCTGTTGACGGTTGTGCTCTTTCTTGTATTAATATATGAATTATAAATTAATAAAAATTATTTTGATATTTTTCATCACAAATTATTTCATCTTCTAATGAACTCCTGTGTTGTGGTGAAGTCCTTAGGACTATTTAGACTCGACAAAGGAGGATTTGTCGTTGAGTCCTTAAACCTGTTCGTGACCAAATGATACGTTGTTACAAGGACAACAATATTTATCAAGCATAGGTCGTTGTGTGCCATATGGATTGATTGTCCTCTTAATCAAGGAGTGTGGAGACACTGATATGGCATACAGGTGAGATGTAAGGGTACATCTGCACTGAACGTGACCGACTCCGAAGCTTTTTCTGCTGTTAAGATTTGCTCCGATGGGATATGGGTATAACTGTCCCTCCACCTGAGACTGCCACAGTGACTTGCAAGCAACTCACTGCACTTAGGCACTGGACTACCTAATTTCTAATTCAGTGACAGAAGGCTGCTGGGTGTAGTCAAGTACTTGACTTGTCGGTGCGTGTGTTAAGATGGGATTGACCACTCTAGTTTAAGGAGCTGTGTACAGTCGTGTTTCAATTTAGTAAAACCTTGGCCAGGGTAGTCCTAGTGAGGAGTCACAGGACTGTTTGAGTTGAGCACGATTCGGATGATCTGATCAAGGTTGATAGTTTAACCCTGAGTCATCCTATACACAGGGGTTAAAAGGGATGAATTATCCAGTAACCATATTCGCGTAGGTTCTGAATGTTGCGATTGCGACTATTCGACCTATTCGGACGTCGATACCATTGCTAGATGGTCACTTCGATTAGTACAGGAATTGTTCTTGTGCTACTGGCTTAGATTCGAACCTGCGGGGTCACACACATTAAAGGTTCCTATCTGATTTGATGGCTGGTGAAGAGTCCCACTGGACTGGGACCTTCGACCAAGAGTCCTAATACTCAAACTCTGAGTCTTACTATCTGGGATTCTATGATCGAGAATCAGGATTCTCTGATCATGAGTTCACACATTTTGGGTATCGGGGTCAAGAGTCCCACTAGTTTGGGACTCTTCGATCAGGATTTCATATCGATGGACTTTGATGTCTGATTGCCCATCGATTTTGGACTCAGTATTTATGAGAGGTTTAATTAATGATTTGATCATTAATTAACTCAATTTGATTGAGTAATTATTTTTAGATCAAGTCCAATTGAATTGGATTCAGTGGGGTTTGATCCGATTAAGTTAAGAGTTGACTTAATCACCGAGGTGTTTGGTCCCTGATCTAATCAAGGATTGGGCTTAGTCAATTTTTATTTGATTAGAATTTTATTGAGTCTAATTAAGCTTAATTGTATTGGGTTTAATTTAATCTAATTGTGCCTAACCTATTTTAATAAAGTTGGTTCAATTAGATTGGTTTAAAATTTCAAACCACCTTTGACTTATCTCCCTGCGCCACCTCACCCACTGCGCCTATTTGAATTCATGAGAAACAAGTTCTCATGAATTTTCTCCCATGCAGAAGCCTTCCCACGCTCTTCCCTTATGCCCATTTGAGTGGATAAAGATTGATTAGTTGGCCATTCAAATTCAAATGATGTTTGAATTTGAATGAGCAACTAATCCCATACGCCACCTTATCCACTTGTGCGCCACTTGCTCTACACGAGAAATAGTTTTTGTGTAAATTCACCACGCACAAAGAACCCACGCCCCTTCTCTTCTCACACCTTGAGTGGATAAGGATAGGTTGGTTGGCATTTGAATTCAAATTCAATTTGAATTCAAGTGAGCAACCACCTAGCTTTATCCTCTCACGTGGTGAAAACACTGTAAAGAGCGGTCTTGCACCATTTTAAAAAGAAAGAGAAGGTGGGGCGTGTGATATCTAATCTGAGACAAAAAGGGTGGCGTGAGAAAGGCCTTCTGTGTGAGAAAATAAAAGAAAAGAAAAGAAGAGAGAAAGGGTACAGGGTCTTTTGTGAGTACCCTAGGGTTTCTGCCTAGGGTTCGGAAAGTGAGAAGATGAGCTACAGTGTCGTGAGCCCACCAAATTTCAGAAAGAGCTTCATCAATCTCTCAAGTTCTTTTGCTGATGATCCAGAGCATTCGAGGAGTCGGCAGATACCGATCGAAAGAGTTCGATCAGCATCGGCCATCGAAAGGTTCTGCAACGAAAAGCATTCGTGAGGAGCCGATCAGATTGAAAGCTTGTGTGGATGATCCGGGAGGTTAGACATATTGTGTGGCTACATTGCGATGATTAGACCTTCTCGATGGTGTTCAGACTGCAGCGATCGACTACTTGCACGAAGGTAATGTGTTCTGAACACATAACAGTAAAACATTTACTGTAGAATTTGAAATTTAAAATTTAAATATATGCTATATATATCATATTTAGATCTTATGTAGGTTAATATATGTTAATTAATTAGATTAATTAATAATTTTCACTATAAAATTATAATTTTGAAAAAAATTTAAAATTATCATTTTACCCTTGCATTGAAATTCACTACACCACGTACAAAAAAAAAGAGGGGGCATCCAAGAGTTGGGTGCCCCTTGTCTTGCTATGTTTGGATAATTTTGACTAGGTATTTGACCTAGACAAGGATTATATCATATCTCTCTATTTAAAACAAATTTCTTCATGAAAATTTTATGAAAAATAGAGAAAAGAAAGACCTTTGGGGTGTGCAAAAATCAAGGAGAAAGAAGGTTGGGGCATGGAGATACAATAGACACAAGACTAGGTGTCTAGGTGAGAGCAAAGAGAAAAGAGGTCTTCTTCTAGGATTGCTTGTTCACTCTTTCCTTCCTCCATCTTCAGTTTTCTAAGAGTGTCTCAGATCTAAAACTCCTCCTACTTCTTATTTTTGGAAGAGTCCAAATCAAGAAGAAGGAGGCATCTTATCGATCATTGAAGAAGGATCAGCGCAGTACTAGCATACTGTGCTAATTTTCTGGATCAGACTTCTGATCGTGATTCGTGGGCTCGTGTAGATGATTCTAGAGACCGGACATGTGTGTGGCTCGCAACATCATCCTCAAGTTCG